>NC_092425.1:29046702-29416702 GCF_036169615.1 Heliangelus exortis | reverse complement strand
CTCTTTCCAGGCTGTAATTCACTTACATTTCTGTCAACAGCCTCATCAGTATATGACTGTGACTTTCATGAAAATTACTGTACTATAAAACTTTCTTTACTGTGTGATCTTAATTGATTGATACACAGGATCAGAAAAACAACAGAACCATAATACCGTATTATTTTGCCCTCTGCTCTCAATAACTCTTCTGCCAGGAAATAAAGTGACAGGCAGCATCTTTACAAACTATTATTACATGCCTTTGAAATGACAGGAAGGCAAAGAGCAAGTGACCTTAGGCAGCAGAAGTCTACAAAGAAATCTTAGAAAGGTACCTGAAGTGAAACATGTTGCTGGGGCTGGGGTTGGTCAGGCTGTCCAGCCCATTTTCCTGTGATCAGGAGGGTTCATGTGGCAGGGTCTGCTTTGAAAAATAAGGGTTTGCAGGCTCTGAGCACTGGGGCAGCATTTGAAGCCTAGCATTTACTGGGGGACACTGACATTGACATGCCAACCATAATTGCAGTGCTGGAAAAGGTACTTTTGGCTGTGTAGATTAAATTATCTGGATCACACAGTAAAACACAAAGGATGACTGAAGATTTTTTGAGGTCAGCTTTGGCCTTACCCTGAAGGAAATGGCTTTTTGGCAAAGGAAGCCCATGGGAGCGGGACTGAGGGTGCTGTGCACAAGTTTTGTGAGAGAGGGGGAAATGAAACCTGCCATGCTCCAGAGCAGAGCTCAGCTTGCATTGACTGAGCCAGTGCCTGGTCACATTGGGGCCAGCTGGTTATGAGGGAGATTAATTGGTTTCAGCAAAATCTGGGAGAAGACAGATGTTGCAGGGCTGGCTGTGTTCCTGCAAGGTGATTGTCACAGAGTAATTTCCCACTGGTGTGTTTCCCATCCTCCAAAGCCCAATTAACCAACTAAGCTTTGCTTGCAGCAAGCTGAGCTGTGAATGCACTTGTTTTCCCAGGGGTAGCTACTTTCATGTTTTCTGCATGCAAGGAAAATAAAATGGTGTCTTTTCCAGTTAACTGAACCAGGGCTCCAGCACGTTAGCAAGGCTTTAAAAAGACACTTACATCTCCAGTGCACTCTAATGCTTTCTTTTCAAAATGATGGTCAGGATTTTTCAACCAATTTGCCGGGCAGCACACAGCTTTATATCTGACTCAACCTCACCCAAGCTGTTTCCTAAATGTATTATTTCTTTAGCTGTACAGCTGTGTGATCACCCACTTCAGGACATCTCATCTAGGTGATTCTGCAGACTTTTCTCACTTATATTCCACTGTTCCTGTTATATCTACTAAGACCAGCTGTACTACAGCCAAGACCACATGCACACCATCCTTTCTATTCCTTAAAGAGTTCAGGGAAGGCACCAGAGGTTCTCTGTCTTATGCAACCCAATCTATGTACTCTACCTGTTTCACATGGACAGAAACATATTGAACACTGCATCTACTAAAGAACAAGTTTGACAGTAGAAGATTTAGATTCTTGCTCTTATTGTCAGAGAAACAGTCTCCTGGTTTTCTACTACCTTTCCCTGGGAAAAAATGTGCAATTAAATTTCTTGCCAGTGGTGGTCCAAAGGAAGGTGATCTATCAATTACATTATATTTAATCTAGGCATTGGCATTTTTTTTTTTTTTTGTGTAAGCCTTGTGCACTGCCAATGATACTGAGGGGATACTTCTCATCTGAATGACTGTTTTAGATAATGTTGACCATTAACACTGGATCCATACTAGAAATTAATGTAATAACCCTTATTCTTGGTAACAAGATGTAAAGATCAGCATTTGGAGGCTGATTATCCACAGATAATCAAGATAATCAGGAGTTCCCACAGGAACTCTGGACAACTTGAACATGCACACAAATAACACCAAGTTCTTCATGTGCAGAATCCAGGGGTCTTAGGAGAGCAGAATGGTTCCTGATCTTTGCAGCAGTCCTAGAGTGATGCTCCACTGTGAAACAGAAGAAATGAACAAACAAAAAGTGAATACACATAAAAATGAGTATTATAAGGGAGAGTTTCTTACTCTTAATAAAATTCACAATGCTAGCTAAGAACACAGCTTATTTTTGATGATCCATCTCTACCTTTTGAGGTTCAAGGTTTACAAGAACTCCTAACTGAAAGTTTGTTACATATTATTTTACAAGAAGTGGTGTGTGAAAATAAACAGTGGGAGCTATTTGAAAGGCTCACAAATGGGAAAAGGAACTTCATTTTAACATAGAGTCTGTCTGGGTATGTGAATTGCTAGCACTGCAAATGTTCTCAGACACTCCCAAAGAAGCATAAGTGTAGCCATATAGACCCTTCCATGTAGGTCAGCAGGTGAGGAGAGAAAATAACAACTTTTTCAATGAATACAGGACTCATCTTTGATCCTTAGAGACATTGCCTAGGTTTTGACCTGCAGTACAGTTCTGCAGGATTTATAGGCATCACAAGATTGTGAACAATTTTCTTTCACCTAGTTAACACCAAACAGGTTGCATTTAACAAATGCATCTCTCCAGGAGAGACATTTAATCTTGATCCAAAGACATGGAACAATTATAATTTCACCATTTCCCTTAGGATTTACCTATAATGATTTATCATCATTATTAGAAAAATTTCATGCCAGAAATATCTGGCATTACTTCCTCTCCATATGTTCTTATTATGACTCCTCTATATTAAATATCCCCTTAATACATAATTTATTGCTATGAAGGCACTTGCAAGCATTAATCAAACCCTCTCAAGCCCGTTTTTGGGCTTAACAAAGACAGTTTCTCCAGTCTTTAAATTCTTTACTATCAAGAGATTTTCTACCTACCTTTTTACTATGCAGAGACTTAAGCTGAACACAGTTTCATAATATTACTGTAAGTCTTTGCAGATCTAAAAATAAATGGATTTCTTTTCTCATACATCCATTACTAATTTAAGTACCATCTGACTGCCAGCTCTATTAGTGTTTCAGTGCCCGGTCCTGCACTTTGGCCACAACAACCCCATGCAGAGCTACAGGCTGGGGACAGAGTGGCTGGAGAGGAGCCAGGCAGAGAGGGACCTTGGAGTTTGGATTGACAGGAAACTGAACATGAGCCAGCAGTGTGCCCAGGTGGCCAAGAAGGCCAATGGCATCCTGGCCTGTATCAGGAACAGCGTGGCCAGCAGGTCCAAGGAAGGGATTCTGCCCCTGTACTCAGCACTGGAGAGGCCACACCTCGAGTACTGTGTCCAGTTCTGGGCCCCTCAGTTTAGGAAGGAGATTGAGGTGCTGGAGCAGGTCCAAAGGAGGGCAACCAGGCTGGTGAAGGGACTCCAGCACAGATCCTATGAGGAGAGGCTGAGGGAGCTGGGGCTGTTCAGCCTGGAGAAGAGGAGGCTCAGAGGAGACCTCATCACTCTCTGCAACTCCCTGAAAGGAGGTTGGAGCCAGGGGGGGGTTGGTCTCTTTTTCCAGGCAACTCTCAGCAAGACAAGAGGGCACGGTCTCAAGTTGTGCCAGGGGAGGTTTAGGTTGGACATCAGAAAGAATTTCTTTACTGAGAGGGTGATCAGGCATTGGAATGGGCTGCCCCAGGAAGTGGTGGATTCTCCATCCCTGGAGATATTTAAAAAGAGACTGGATGTGGCACTCAGTGCCATGGTCTGGTAACTGCAGCAGGAGTGGATCAAGGGTTGGACTTGATGATCTCTGAGGTCCCTTCCAACCCAGCCAATTCTATGATTCTATGGTTCTATGATATGGGAACTTACATGGTGTTGTTTTTTTATTCGGAGCAGGTCTTTACACCTTTGAAGCCTATATTTGGTTTTTAGTAGTAAAACTTTGTTTTGATGTCTTATATGAGTGTTCACACAAATACTAATTTATTTCCCTCATCTTACTAAGCTATTCAGCTTTTTTTGCCATTGTTCCCATTCTCCCCAAAGTTTTACTCAACTATTCTATTCACTATGGATAAATATTTTAACACTTCTGCTGATTGCTAATGGACAAAAGCACTCTCAGATGCTTGGAGTAGAAGCAAAAAATGTAATCATGGGAAAAAAATAGAAACATTAAAGAAACAAAAGGAGATTACTCATGAACATGTTTGCACTTCCCACATTCTGACTAGGCATGCTCTCTTTTTCTTCAATTTCTAACATTTTTGTTATTATTCTATAATTGCTTATATATATTGTTCTATATTGTTTATAATATTAAAGTTGTTTTTAGAAACCTTATTTCTCTTTAGGATAGAGATAGATTTTTTTCACTAAGATCTTTAACTCTGGTTATTCATTCAGAGCAAAACGTTTGCTCATAAGTTGCATTGATTTCATGTTTACATGTATTTGCCAGACACTGCTTTCTCACCTCATCCAAACCCCTGCTTTGACTTCAGGGTTGATTCAAGTAATCTTCTAAATAAGATTTTCCGCTGTCTTGGAAATTTAATTCTTAAAACAATCAATTTTTAATGTTTTTCTTTTAAATATTTAATTTTTTTTTTTTTTCAGTCATAATTTTAGTCAATTTGGGAAGACAGAGGGAGACTGATAAAAGCTTGCCTGTCCTTCCTTAAAAGCTAGATATTAGCTATACAGTCTTTAGGTATTACAGCAGAAGTTCCATCAATCATACAAAAGAATGTGAAGGCTACACAAATGCCTGGCAAGGCTTAAGATACAAATGTGCACAATAGAGAGACATAAAAGAACAAGCTATAGTGCAAAATGAACAACTAAAGCACACTGCTTGGACAGGTTTATTTTTACCTGACTAGATGCTTGTTCTACTTAAATGAGCAGACTAAACAAAACAGCTATGGCCTGGTAACTCTCATATAGCTTTAAAACAAGCAGAATGAAAAAAAGCCTACTTTAAAAAAGCCTCCTTAATACTCTAATTCCCCTCTTTGAAATATGCATCTGAGGCTTTTAGTTAAAAAAGGTTTTGAGCTTAACTACATTCAGCTGCAACCAGTTACTTCTCACCTGCCGGGGCAAATGCTGATTTAACTCATGAGGTCCCTCATCACAGCCTGGCCAAGAGAGCTGAGTTCCTGAGAGCTGCTTGATCCCTGTTTATCTTCCCTATATAGCCCAGCCCCTCTCACTCCTCAGCTTGCTCCTCTCCTGGTCTGTGATGCTGAGGGATGAATTCGGTCTCTGCAGCCTGTGGATTATGGCAGGGTAAATTTATTTTGTCTTTGTGACACCTTAAAACTCAAGTAATTTCTGGGGTGAAATCCATCGCTTTGGTAACACTGTGGGCTTGTTGTCACCTGTGCAGTCACAGAAGGTGGGACAGATGTTGGATTTCCTATGTGAACCTTGGAAAACTCCAGCTGTAGAAAGAATATTTAAAGCACTTATTACACTGTATTCCTCTTTAAGTCTAATTGTTGTATTACACTGTATTCCTCTTTAAGTCTAATTGTTGGTTTTGGGGTTTTTTTGTCTTTTTCATTTTCTTTTTCTTTCTCTCCCCTTCCCTTCACAGCAGCCCAAGGGACTGCACTGTGCTTTTAGGAGAGGTTGTCTCCTGCTGTGTGGAATCAAGTTCTATCTTAAATGGGAAATATTCATGAAAGGAAACACCTAGAGGTTACTGAGACGCTTCACCACAACCTCAAATGCATCTTCCTTGGTATTAGACTTAACAAAATGATGAAGTAAAATATGCTAAGTAGTTGTGTAATTGGATGCCCTAGATTTTCCACCAGATTAAGAGCTGGGCACTGACAAGTATACATGTATTCCCAGAGATGGTGAAGTCAGTATCCCAGAAAAGTTTCTTCTAGATCTTTGCCTTTGCATAACAGTAAACATTTTGTTAGAGTACACTATAAAAAAAATATTACCCCCCCCCCGTTGTCTTACAAACTTCTATTTAACATTTGGTTGAGAGGATGAAGCGTAGGATTACGTTCCTCATCACCCCTTGTGGGGCACAACTCTTACATCTGACAGAAAAGACACTGAGCAGGGATGTTGATAATTAGAAGTTTGAGAAAGTGCAGCAGGAGATAATAAGTGTGTTTAATATTAATGGACTCTGTGAGTCTGCAGATGCACGAGTGGATGGTGCCTAAACAAAGCACTTCACATACCCTTAGCTAAGCTCTGGGAACCTGCATCAAAAGAGCCTTTTGTTGAGAGTGTATTTGTCAGAAGTAGTACAAAACTTTGCTATTCAGCTTTTGTGTGTGTGCTGATCTCTTTGCCTTTGTGGCTGTTACATTTATATATTTTTTTCTGCAGGTCCACAGCCCTATTGCTATTTCTGGTGTCCCTTTGGGGGCAGTGGTCAGATAGGACTTGGGTAGAGAACACCCACAGCAAGGACTGGGACTTATTTGCCCCTTCCAGTAATCTGGTCTGGACAATCACCTCCTCCCTCACACCTGAAATAGATCTTAGGGCCTTCTGTTTATCTCCAAAGATAGTACAAGGTACAAGGTTTGTTCCATTAACAAGTCCATGCAAAAGTAATGTATTTCTAGGTTATTTGTTTCACCTGACCCAGGTCTCTTCCAGTTGAATTATGCTATGATTTAGAGGCATTTAAAAGACTTACTTCCTCTTCTTCAGTCTGGCCTCTTAAAATTTAATAGTGGAGGACTTATCATTGTTCAACACATCTCCAAAATTTCAGGACTTATCAGTCAGAAAAATACTTGCCTTTAATGGCTTTGATGTCAAATGAGTGAGTGGCTATGTACCAGTCTCAGGTCTCCTAATAAGGAATTGCCTCGTCTATTGTTATTTGTTTGTATTTTTGCTTATTTTCTTCTTAATGTTTCCTAATTTTCTTCTTCATGTTTCCTAATTTTCTTTTTAGAAGTTGCAAAATACAGGATCAGTGATTTCCATGCAAAAATTCCCATCCTAGCAGTATTTCAGGTCTTTTTCTGTTGTGGGGATAAGAGGTGAAAAATTGTCAGTTACTTCTCTTTGATGATAGATTTACAATTTTCTCATGAGTAACAAGAAATTTTTTTTTTTACATAAAATCCATTTTACATAGGAATCCACAATCTTCTGACTTAAAAGTTTAATTCAGCATTTCTTAACTGCCTCTGTGTGATCTTCTCACTTTTAGACCTACAAGAATATGATATTTTTTGTGACAAAAATCTTATTAATATATTTTAAAAAATGTGCACGAATGATAGGGATGTTGAAATAAATAGTGGTCAGCAAACCAGCAAATATTTAGAAAGACTCATGGTTTGTTATTGTAAGGAATCTATTTACTATGAAAGACAATTAATTTTTGGAGAGTAGACTTGAGAAAAGGTTGTTAATATGTGGTTTTGCTGAGTCAGCTTTAACAAAGGTATTTTCATTGAAATCTTATCTTTCAGTACTTGTCTCTTGATATCAGCTGGCTGATGAAAATCAATCTCTTGCCTGGGTACTGGGTAAGGCTCTGCCGAGGGTGTTTCAGCAGATGGAGCTGGTGTGCTTCTAATCTCTGACAGAGGTGTCTACTGTGGAAAAAGATGAGTCCAGTTGAATACTGTGGTTAATTACATATCAGGGTCAGAGGTGAAGGCTTTCCTTTGGCTTAGTGGAAAAGTAGCAAATGTAAGCAGGAGTTAACTCTCCTTTCATAAGAAATAACAGATAAGAGTAGTGCAGCTGTGTGATGTACCACAACAGGGAAAAAAAAATGAGAAGCATGTTAAATACTGCTGCTGTCTCCAAAGTTTTTATGATATTTTGCTATTTTGCACTGTTACCCTCACCCAGCAATACATTGTGCTCATAAAATGCCATTAAATATTAAAGTATTCAGAAAACGTGTGGCAAATTGTTTAGGTCTCATGGGACATATTGGTCACATAGGACTACACTAAGCAAGGAAATGCCTTTGTGGATCTGCAGCCACTTAATGCAAGCCTGCACTGAGCTGAAGAACATACTTGTGTTCTGTGACAAGGGCCTTGTAGACCTGGTGAAGTTTACTGGGATTTTAAAATAGGAAGATGTTAGAAGCACCTCTTTTTCACAGTGTAGTCATAAGATGCCTGCCAGTTAGTAAATATTAAACCTATTCTCCACTTTTTAAACCATTAATTTCCATCTGAAGTCCAAGTTTCCTAGCTCCAGAGGTATCTCCAACTTCCCCAACTGTGAAGGTACAGACTGCAACGAGAGCTCATCAACAGCTCACATTCATTCCAAGTTTTTCTTCTTTTTTCCTCTAAACTAAATGAAAGGGTCTATTCTTGCAGAGAGTGTTCCTGCAACAGTAGCTCTGACAGGAAGAAGGCCCATAGCTGTCCAAAGGTCAAAGGTCTGGGAGGAAAGCTCTTGGACTTCATGTTTAGGGCTCAATTTGAAGTATGTGGAGCTCCACAGCTGCACCTGCTGATACGTCCTGTGCAAGGTGCCAGGAGCCCCACTGAGGAACATCAGGGAGAAAGGGACCTGGCGCCTACACCAGCAGGTAATCACCATGGGTTCAGTTCCCAAGGTCAGGAGTTATAGCTGGATACACTAAGAAATGCAGGAGGTGGGAACATCTCGTAAAACCCTGGTTCAGCATAGTGCTGGAGGTTAACAGCAGATAAAAGAAAATGCTCGGAGCTCTCTGCCAGCTTTTGAAGTTGCGCAGCCTTGGGCAGACCATGTGAGTGACTTGGGACCCAATTTTCATACACCATGCAAGCAGTAAGGCAAGGGGAAGGAAAGCAAGAATCCTGAGCATTTTGGGAAACATTCCAGGCTGTGCAAAGCTTTAGGATTTTCTGTTTGTGACAGTAACTTTCTAAAAGCAAAATGTGTGGGTGCTGGTGGCAGCAAATGGCTGCACTCTGTCCTCACGGGGGGCAAGGATTCCCTATTTGCACTCCTGACAACTTCTTTTCAGTGCCCTGAGAAGAGGAGAGCTATGGAATCACAAGTTTATATGAGGTATCAGTGCAATCAGGTTCTCCCTTCTCTGCAGTTCTTTGTTTCTTACATTGTGATTTAGTGCAGCATATTATAGGAGCTGTGTGAAAGTTTCAAAGCCATCATTGGTCATTGTTACAGCAACATAACACTGACAAGCAGCTGATGGAAAGAAAGGTTTTATTGCTCTACTGTTCTCTCGTTCTTGCCCATTTAGGTCTTCAGCTTCTATACTTTAGTGACTTCATATGCTACTGAATTCTTGAACAAAGTTTCTCTGGGTATAAATTAAAGAATTGATTTGTTATCTGCATGTCCAATAGTGATAGGATAATTTTAATTTACTATAAATTGCCTACTGCAACCACAAACTAAGCCATGGTTTTGCACATACGTATGTAAAATTGATGTTCTGGTTTTGAATTCCCATTCTTTTGATTTCATGGTCTAATCTGAATTCAGTTGACTTTAAAAGATTCTCCTGTGCAAGTAGTCATCTATTGTTAGTACTTCAAGCCTTTTTAAGTCTGAAAGATCTTGCCAAAGCTGAATCTTTATTGGTTCTATCCTGTTCTTAGATAACAGTAATGTAGTGTAAAAATCTAGGCAAAGGAATTCAACATGTATCAGAATGAGCTCTGGGTTTTCATATGTCCAGTAGAGCATACATTCATCACTAATGATATTTGGAATGTAATTTCCTCTAAGTGAGTGAGTGAACACTGTTAAGTGTTTCTTAATATTCCTTGTTACCACAAGTCAGCCAAATAGTGGCAATAAATCCCAGATGGAAAGCCAGAGATCTGGGGGTTGTTTCAGGTCTCTGACAGAATTTTTTTATTACTAGTACTTGTATCGCTTGTGGTTTTAGTCTCTAAAGGACTACTTGTCCTCATCTGTTTTTTTTTAAATTCCACTATATCAATGGATTAAAAGTGTTACATGAAAGTTAGTTTTAAAATTACAGCATTTTCTACAAAAGGTCATGTCCACAGTTTCCTTTTTTTGTCATGAAAAGCTGGAAAGCTGGAGCTCCATAAATTACAATGTGAATTTACAGTGTGTGATTTACTCTACACGGGCTCTTGGTGAGGGCATTCTCAGTATAGCCATCCATCTCAACTAGTTGCAGGCTTCTGGATTGTCAGTGTAGAGTCTCCTGCAAGAGAGATTCAGAGCATGTAAGTTAGACATGAGCAATGATCTCCACTCCAGAGAAAATTCTCTCTTTCTCTCTCTCTCTTCCCACCCCTCCCCTTCTTCCCCACCAGTGACTATAAAGAGAGTCTGGGGAGATTATCTCTCACTTCAAGTGATACAATACCTCCCCCTCTCACCTGCTCTGCCCCTTACCACTGCCTGTGAGACAAATTATTCCACATTTAGTTTGGAATTAATTGGATGTGCTCTAAGGGATATACTCAGGGGTCCCAGACTCTTCCTCCACAATCAGCAGAAAACAAGATAAGTTTATTTAGAAATTATTTCAGAGCAGGAGACTGACGTAGGAGCCACAAAGATGCCTCTGCTCCCCTCTCTCTCTCTCTCATTCCCTATTAGAAGTGGTAGCAGACTATTGTCCTATTGAGCATAAAGTTGACCTTTGTGATGAGCAGATAATGAGGCAGCACGGAGGAATTAATAATTCACCTCCTCCCTAATTCACAGCATTCACTGACTTCTCCATGTTGCCAAGTGATATGTAGCTTAAAAACAAAACCACTGTCTACATAGAAACTCACAGAAAGTGGATCAAGATCCCAGGGGCAAAGACTCCACATCCATCCCTGGGAGCCTGGCACTCCAGGCGTTGCCAGTGGAATGTTTAAATAAGCAACTTACGGTATTATTTTCCCAGTAGTAATACTTACTGAAACTGAAAGTACATTTGGTTCACTTTTACTGTGAAACTAGGTACTGTGCACTTACAGATGATATGACTGTTACAACTAGTCGTGCTTATGCCACAGTTTTCAACCCATATGACCCACTTATGCATTAATCATTAAAATAACTACAGGAAAAGTGGTCATGTAGCATGGCCAACAACAGCATGTGAGAGGCAGAGCTGTGCAAGGACTAGTGTAGGAATTGCAGACTTTGCTGATAAATGCTTTCTGTCAGGTTCTTGGAAGCAAATGGGTAGAACAACTCTAAATCTATTGCAAGACAAGTTAAGACTGTCATTCTGAACACCTGATAAGGCTTGACCACCTACATGAGATCTGAATCCTGGGCTGGCAAAATGTCACCCTCTTGACAGTGTTGGTAATGCATTCATCAGAGATTGGAGTACTAGATGGAGGCTGATAAATGGAAAGAACTTCTATCTGCAGCAGATATGGTTAAAGAACGCAACAATTAATGATTATTGAACAAAATTTAGAACATCATGCAATAACATTTTTCTTTGAATTATTCCTGTATGCAAGTTCATGAACAAGATCATTTTCTGTCCTGTATATTTCAGAATCTAGCATACTAGAATTTTGGTGATAATTAGCTATGTTAATATAAACAGTTATTAATAATGGAACTGAGAGATCAGTCTGTAGGAAAATAAATCCCCTCAGACAAATAAAATCTGAATTTTATGGATTGTTTCTTTTGAAGCTAGCTGAAAACTTTCTGCTGTATTTCTTAAGCCTTTTCTCCCCAGCACAGAAGCTTTTCTTTTTTTTTTTTTTTTTTTTTCATTTGGATAAACTAGATTTCATATCATTCTCCCTTTATCTTCACTGATGTGAAAAGATGCAGTAGAAATGCTTTTTAACTTACGCTTTTTGGCTTTTTTTTTTGTATATAACAAAAAAACTATGTAGGAAACAGATGGAAAGTGTCTCGTGCAATGTGTTTCGTCTGGATTCTTTCATTTGGATGACTATTCATGGGGTGTATGTCTTGCTTAAAGTTTAGGTGTTTTGTAAATGCCATACAGTCTGAGCTGTTTTTTTGTTTGTTTTCTGGGATTAATTTTCAGCTGCATAGTATTTTTCTGGAGGTTTATTTGGATTAACTCACATGCACATATATTTTTCTTAGATCAAGGCTCACCAAAATGCAGCTCACAAGGTATTTGTGAGCTATGAAGCCTTTGTACATGGTTCACAAATGATTCTTTTTCGAGTTGTCTACTCACAGCAGAACCAAATCATAGCATCACAGAAAGCCTGGTGCTGGAAGGACATCTGGAGGTCATCTCAAGTGTGGTCACCCAGAGCAGCGTGACCAGAACTGCGTCCAGATGAGTTTTCTAATGTTTCCAAGGATGGAAACCCTAAAACTACCCAGGATGGAATCCTGTGCCAGTACTCTGTCACCCTCACAGTGAAAATGTGTTTCCTAATGTTTAGAGGGAGCCTCCTGTGTTTTGGTTTGCACCCATTGTCTCGTGTCTTGTCACCTGGAACCACTGAAAAAAACCTGCCTCCATCCTCTTTGCACCCTTCCATCAGGTATTTATTAATATTGAAAAGTCACCCCATGCACCTTCTCTTTGCTAAGCTGAGCAGTGATTTTTTTGAGGTACATATTTGAAAGTAAGGTAACTTGCATGCTGTTAAATAAGCCACAGCTAAGGAAAATGTTTTGATCATTGCACTATGGCTATATACACTGGTTACCTGTTAACAGGGTTCATGGCTTTCTTATGGCTCACTATGTCCTCCAGGGAATAACTGGGCAGGGTTTTAGACAAGTTGTAACAAGGACTATTCACAAAGGCAGGATGGACAAGGATACACCAACTTTGGCTTGCTTCCATCTCTGATTCTCCAGGGTCTATGTCAGAAGGCTTTGTACCCCCAGGCATCCCTCGTGTTCTGCTCTAGAGCTCTTGCACATACCTTCAGTCTTCTGTTGTGAAAATGCCCCTTTCATTGCAGGAACCTTTATCATGTGCAGAAACTCAATGTACCCTTCCTCTCTGGTCAGTTTTATCAGATAGGGATGGAGATGCCCAGGTAGGTAAGGAGTGTAGAGAATAAAAAGCCTTATGTGGGAATTCAGGGCCATCCTTGCTGCCCTACATTTTGGGCAGTCAACCTCACAAAAGTGTCACTCTGGATAGAAGGTATCAACAATAATGATGACAAGTGTGTTCAACAGGAGGACAGCAAGCATGTTAAGCTTTCCATGGTACAGATGAGAGCACTGCTGACAGGAATGTGGTTTGCAGCTGTGGAGTGACACAAAAAGTCTCTGAGGCCCCTGTGCTCTTTAGACCCTCAAAGACAATGTTGATTAAAAAATAACTATCCCGAAAGCAACACTGCTGATGAACACAACACATGGGAAACTCATTTCTCACTTGTGTCACAACAGATGGTGCCTCCTTTTATGATGTGGAGAGAGTGTTGTACCACTTACAAACAAAAAAAGTTGTAGAGTTTGGAGATGAAAACATTGTTTTATTCATTAGCAAACTCTTGTTGCACATCTTCTTAAAATGGAGCATGCCATAAACGTTGATGTTAAATGTATGAAAGTGTCCATACTCAAAAGTCTAGTCCTCTGTAGAAGACTATGAGGCTGAATTTTGAGATTATGTGTGTTCACAGCCTTTCGGTGTTGATAGGTGCAGACTTCAAGCACATTTGGTTGGCTTGTTTTGTTTTATGGGAGGACATAGGTGTATTTCTGCTCAAGAGGAATAAAGCTAACAATATATGTGAGATACTGGCTGAGACTGCAGAAGCTTTTTCAGCTTTTTTCATATCTCAGTGAAAGGAATCAAAAGCTGTGCAGCGGCAGAAATTCACATCTGCCCTAATTGACTCTCTGAAATCTTTGAAGAGAAATCTCAAAGAACTTCAGAAAAACATCAGAAGCAGAGTGACACTGCCAGGATTGCAGTAAAGGAGGAACTAGTGGAGAAAAAGCTTTTTCCTTCAGGATGTAAGAACCAGCTGCTGTCTTTATCCAAGTCCCCGGAGATCTCAGAGCTCTTCCAGGAGGAGGTCTTGGATCTACAGGCAAGCATTTTTTCCATTTGCCTGTGACCCCAGAAGTGCTCCAGAAATTGGGCAGGTATATCTTTTTGACCTGAAGTGGACTGTGAAAACAAAGATAAAATATGTATAATGTGTGGCTGTTTTCTAAAAAAAACTTAGATTATGAATCTTTCCTAGTGACTGCTGGCACTCCTGCAAGATTTTGCTGTCTCTTCAAAGCACATCCAGATGTGAGTAAATGATCTTATATACAAATATTACTACATCTACCTTGTGCTCACTGCAGAACAGTGACAGGTTTAGACCAGTCCTATTTATTACATTAATATTTAAACTCATGTGAGTACTAATAATGGGCAACAAAAGTTTGCTGTGTAAGTCCCAGTCAACCATAAATTTAATACTTATACTGAATTCCTCTTATAGAATCTTTTTGTATGGACTATACTGCATCTGTGAAACCTTCTGAAGTCCTATAGTACAGGTGGGATACTTTTCTGTGACTTGGAGGCTCATATCTGTAAAATATTCCCATTTGTCACTGAATCAAGTGTCTTAAAAACTGGAAAGTGAGCTCTCCTAATTGAATATTTACTTTTCCTGAAGCAAGTGAATGATAAAAAGCAATGGAAAAACACAGACCCACTACCCAAAACAGCTAAAACCCTCCAACCAAACAAACCCAACCCAAAATTACCCATAAAAATCTGAAACACTTTAAAACTAATCTTTTCTAATTTGTTCTTACTGAGGCAAATGAAAGGCCCTTGCTTGAAAACTGTTACTTTTTAACTCTTTGTTTTCTCTTTTAGATCTCCTTAAGTACTAGCAGGTCCTTGAAAGATTTACTAACTCACTTCCCACTTTATTCTGTGATTCAGGAGTTTACCAGATCCGGCCCAAATAAATAATGAGTTCTTTTCATTCACGGTAATTAATAACTGCCTAATTTTTTTTTTTTTCTTGTGCCTCAAATCTGTTTTCTTTGCTAACCTCAAAATTAGTATTTTGGCATTTACATCATCTCTGTATAGAGACTCATAGAGAGAATTTTAAGACTATAGAGACAATCAAGTGCTTTGAAAATTAGGATGACATATATGAATCTGAACAATGTTAAAGGCTTTTTGATGACTAGTTGGTTTTTTAAATTCTTACAGATAGCTTTTTCTCTGGCCAAAACCAAACAGCAGGACAGCCAGGTAATGGGGTGCACTCCCCTGTTACATCCCTTGCTGTGTGAGGTTCTTGGGTCACAGGCTCCTTGAACCTTACTGTGTTTCAGATCTTCACTGCCTGTTATCTTATTTGAGATCTCCATTATGGCACCAGTAACCCCTCTGCAATGGTCAGTGTCATCTACTGACCCCCACTCCATTCTCTTCCAAGCTCTGAATCTCAGCAATTAAGACAAAAAGAAAGAAGCAAGAAACAAAAAACAAAAATAAAAAAAAAAAAAAAAGAGAGAGAGAGGGTTTAAAATGCTAAGTCTGGCAAGCCTCTGTTTCCTTTCTATTGCTGATATACTGAAAATTCATGTTTCATGCCCAGTTTAAACTGAGATTACAAGTAATACCACAATTCTGGTATCTGGGAGGATACCTTCTGGTATCTGGGAGGATACCTTCTGTAAGAGTTGCTAAAGAGCTGGATATATTCGGATTAATGTGATAGGAATGAAGCAGAATAAATGGTTATGCAGCTTTCTGAATGCTATTTTCGTTGGAAGGAGTTACTGTTATTTTGGTGCTTGCACTAAATGTGCTAGAAAGATTGAAATAAAATAGCATGGTAAAAGCAGGCATTAGAAATAAATTAAATTGTTTAATGTTTTATACACCTGCATTAACGTTTCCCGTTGTGCTTATTACTATAATGTCTAAATGTTCTCTAAGTAATTTAAATCTGCTCTCTGGAGGCGTTCCTGCACTTCAGCTGGATCCCCTGCTCTTCTTTTTTTCCCAGTAGAGAGCCGATGCTTTGGATCCCTTCTCTCTTCATTTTCCTCCCTTGCTAGGCTTTCCTCACACTGTTTATAGCAGGAAAGATTTCTCAGAGAATATAATTTTGGCTGAATTGTGATGGTGGTTAGCTATTTCTGAAAGCTGAGTACATTACTAACCCTTTCTAACTCTGAATGTGTGTCATGAGAAAGTAAGAAAACCACCATGGAATTGAGAGAAATGTACCACAAGCATCATGTGTATTCAGTCACAACACTATGAAGGAGGTAACACTCAGCAGCCAGGAGAAGCCTCTTGGCAGGGGTCTTTTCTGCAAAATTGTGTGGAATGATGCAAGAAAAAGTGATTACTGCCAGACTTCCCTCACCCCATTACTTCATTTTCTTTAATACAAACTGTGTGTTTGGAGTGCAGGCACTTTGCATGCTATTTTAGTACCTAGGAAGGCTGCAATAGGAGGCTCAGTGCCTAATTGCTATCAAAGGGCTATATTTTGCAAATCTCCTGAGGCATCTGCCTTCCTCTCCTAATCCCTCATTATTTCTGTGTATCTGCTTATAAAAAGGCAGTGCTGCCTCAGTTGGGCATTTTTCTCCTCACTAGAATATGGCAGTCTTTAGTCCATCCTGTCAGCATAACCATCCAGGAATGGCATTTCCTCTAGTTACTCCTGTTCTAAATAGCAACAGTATTTGAAGAGTAGTTCTTGGAAGACATATATGTCTTTTTTTCCCTGTATTTTTACATGCTTATTACAACAATAAATATTACTTCATTCTACCTGCATTGCAGTATCTGTCTATAGGGCTCTCAATAACTCACTTTTTTCAAGAAGGTGTATGTAAAACAGCCAACAGGTATATGGTAATTTATATTTTCTCATTTACGAGATAATGTGAAGATTTGTGAAATGTAAATGTATTTGCTTGCAATCCTTCCCTTCTGCCTTTTATGTCAACTTCTTGGTTCAACAATTCTCAATCTTTGATAAACTGAGACCATAAATTGAAACCATGCAAGCTGTAATCCAAACTTTTCTCAGCCATAAGGAAACTGGAGAGGTGTATAGGTTTTGAAATTTGCTTTTGGCTTGCTGAGATATGACCCTGTGACTGAGACCATTTGCTTTCAACTCAGAGAAACGTGTATATATTTATTAATAGAACTTCTATTTCCATGGAAGTTTGTATCTGGACAGCAGAGACACTTAGGTTTGTGAAATGTTTTCATGCAAAGATTATACATTAATAGTTATTATTTGCTAGGGTTCCTTCCTACACAGACCCTGGAGTTTTCCTTTCCATTTTTCTGTGTTCAACAGTATTTAACTTGGTAGTATTTTTTTTTAATTATTGAATCTAACAGAAATGCTGAAGCCACAGACAGTGATGGGCTTTTGTGAGCTGTAAAACCATTATTCTGAGACTTTCCTTAGGTTGTTTCTTTTTGATTCTTCTGTGTTCTCTTTAATGACTAGCATTAACTGACAGTTTCTTTAAAAAAAGTGCTGTGGAAGTGGTGTAAGAACTTAGTTTGCCTGGGGAGACTTTAATACAGCTCAGGACCATTTCAGAAGACAGGAGTAATTTGTAGTCCTTGCAGACACCATTATCTTATAATAGAATCATAGAATGGTTTGGGTTGGAGGAGTCCTAAAAGATCATCTACACCCATCACCAATATTTCCTTTGTATATGGAAACAAGTGGCATCACTGAAGAATAAAACTTGTCAGCAGTATTTAGTTTGTACAAGAAGACACAGGAGTTTAACTATGGGGATATGTTGCTGTGCTAAGCAACACAGTACATCTGAGTGGCTCAGTGTCATCCCTTTAAAGGTCTGTGAAATAATTTCCTAGAAATGTCTTGTTTTGAAGCAACCTTGCTGAGTTTGATACAGCTAAAATAAAATAAAATTTTGATCCAACTCCTATTTTCTCAGACAGAAGACTACAGCCATATAGAGTTCTATCTAATAGACATTGCATTCTATCATAGCTGACTAGAAAACAGTTCTAGCTGAACATTTATTCTTGGAACAGCACAGGGAATTGCTCTAAGTACTGATTGACTAATCTTTTAGGTACAAAATTGTCTTTCCTTAAAAATGGTAATTTTTCCCTAATACTAAGAGAGTAACGTGGTGCAGAGAGCTTGTTACGTGAAATACCCACCCCATCGTGGTTCTTCATAGTGTAAAATGTACTCAAGTGGAAAAGGAGCCAAGATTTATAGCTTCACATGGCTAATGATGCCTTCCAGAGAGCTAGAAGTACACAAGTTGTCATTTATTAGCATCTAGTTCAGACTGTTTGACTTGCTTTGAAATCATTTGTTAAGCCTCAAAGTTCAAGGTTCCAGCTTTATCTAGGATAATAGTTTTATTATTTTTGTAGATTTTTTTGTGCTATACTAGCTAATTTCTTTTAATTTCTATCCTAATTACAGTTAAATTAGACCATATTTTGTCCTTAATTTTGTGCTGCATGTGTAGTCAGTTTAACTCGGCACATAAAAACATCTGAAATAATGTTCTAAAAGGCATTAGAAAACTTGTGATTTTCATAATAAAACCAGTTCCTGGTATTAGCATTCAAGAGCAGGAGCACAGCATTACAAATCATAAGATAATTGTGGCTATTCAGAAAGATTGGGGTAGGCTGCATACATCCTAATCTTTAATCCCAGTTGCTGCAGTTCAAAGACAGTGATTGTTGAGAGCATAAGCTGTAGTAAAAATGATGGTATTCAAAATTGCCTGAATTAATTTGAATGTATTATTTTCATCTCTGCTCAGGATTCAATATTTCAGTTGGTTTTAGTCTTTGTATTTGGTTCATATTCAGTATGTGGTTCCTTTGTGCATCACTAAAGAGTGCTACCAAAAAATTATTTTTATATGCTTTGGAATATAATTACTGCAAAGCTGAATCTCTTTGATAAATAGAGGCTATTTATCAGTATTTAGCATATAGGGAAATATGAAAGGGAATTATGTAATTTGTCTGAAGCAATTAGTTGTCTAAAGTAGAGAGAAAGTTTTGAGAAGGAGACATTTAAAGAACCCAGCAGAATAAATATATTGAATGTCCTAAAACACAAACATGACAATTTCAAGTAGGTAGCACCTTGTAAAATAATCAATGGCTTTCTACTTTCTATGGACAAACACAGGTTGCATAGTATTAAGTGATGCTTAGGTGTTATATCCATAATCATCTTGGAAAATGCTAGATAGGAAGGGCTGTAATGCATTAAAGTCTTGAAAAGTGCTCATTGTGGCATTTTTCCGTTAAAATGAGTGGGGACCACTGCCATAGAAAAATGATGGTGAGCCAGACCCTTCACTTCAAGAGACAGGAAACAATTAGCACATGAAGCACCTTACACAATGTCATTTTTGCTGTCTGAAATAGATTGTACTGCCTTGTAGACAACAATGCTCTTCAGCTGTCAGGAATCTGAGTTAGTGGCCCTTTTAGAGGGCTTCAGAAGATTCAACCACTGACTAGTGCTGAGCTCTTTTCTATTTCATGGATGTGTTACAGCAGTTACCAAATGGGACAGCAAAGCACGTCAAGTTTCTCTACATATTAATGTCATTTAACTATATATATTAAAAAATTGCTTCTCTCTCATGTTTCCAAAGATGATTCAACACAGATATAACATCATCTACATATACCAGTCCCTTGGAAGCCTAACTTATCACCACTTGTACTATAGACCAGACATATAAAATTTTGTGGTTCTTTTTGCTCAAGGAGCAAGAGAGAAGAAACTCACAAGAAAATCTAGGATATTTAGAGATTTGTAAGAAAAGTCACATCCTATTTAGTGGGTGTTCCCCAGTTTCAGACAACCAGGATGGAAACAAACCTGCCTGGGACACCCCCCAGCCTCTGCCAGCCTCTTGATGTGGCAATTATAATGGGGAGCAGCTGAGCCTATGGGGAGGAGAGGACAGGTCAGGTGACCCTAATAGACCAATCACAGTAATCCTTCTCATGGTGCTTGGTATAAAATGGTTCCTAAGGGAGCCCTCTCATGGTTTCTCTGGATGGGGTGCTAGCTGAATTGAGGTTGCTCCTGCTCCATGTCTTCTGACTGGAGAAGAACCCACTCACCAAGCTGGGTCACCTTCTGCCTTCTCAAGAAGGACTGTCTTGGGTGCTCTCAGGCTGCTGTGAACTGACACTGACACCCTGGACTTAGACATCCCCATCTGTTGCCCAGTCAAGTGTTAGACTTTTCTTGTCAGGAAGTAATCACTGGTTGAGAAGGGTGAGTTCCATGTTTTTATACATATTTGTAATTTGGTATATTACTACCTCATTAAACCTGCCTCAGTTTTTTCATCCAACCAAATCTTTCTCCCTTGTTCACTTCTTCACCTTTCCCTGGGAAGGTAGTGGAGAATAAGAGGGAGCATCCATCACCTAGTTGCTGTCTAAAACCATGACAGACAGACAGGACAACAAGCTGTGTGTGTGTGATTGAATACCAAGTGACTATCTTCATAAAAGGAACTCCAAGGTTACCAAAAAAGAGCTCCTTCAAGAGAGCAAGTATCTTCCTGGGTTTTTAAGATATGCAGCGTGTTGCAATATTTGGCTGAGAAAGCAAATACAGCCTTTATTTTAATAAAATTTATTGGTCTGTTACAGAGCTTGAGAAGCAAGTTCAAGAGAATGACCCTGCTCCAAAGGGCAGAATCAATTGTAAAACAAGGACCTTCCAAAGGGTTTCTGACTTAAAAAGAACCCACCTAATTTTCCTCACTTCCATGAAATTTGGGATGATATAGTCATCATCATTACAGTCCTGAATCAGCTGTGGTATAGCAATGAAATGAAAACACCTCTGGAATAATTATTTATATATAATCTTTAGAACAGACGATGGAAGGTATTGGGATGACTTTGTAAATTTATGTTATGGGCAATTTCACAACCTTTCTCTCCTTGTGAGAGTTTGATAATTGATATTGATTGTCTCCAAAGTGAGTGCAGGAATGTGTGTAATGGTATTGCTATGGTCTATTTGCTTTACATGCGTTGCAGCTGAGAAAATAAATACGAGTCCCCATGCTAACAACTATGCCACAGAGAAGATAATTTTTGCATTTCTGGATCATGGGAATATATTTTAATAAGTAGAAATGCATCCTCAGTGCAACACAGAATGTGTCTGCTGCCATTTGAATGTCTGCTTTCAAGCCCAGAGTACAATGGCTGGGATTGAGCTATTCTAATATGTGATGAAAGGCAAAAACCCAAACCTTAATATCCCTGGAACTGGCTTTAGAGGGAATCTTGACCTGCTTTTGTAACAGGGAAGAAATACCCTGCATTTAGTGTAGAGCTGCTGTATGTGTGTTTTGACTGACTGCTCTGGCTATCAACCTGCTGAAATGGAAGAGAAGCTGACTGAAGGGTTATTTTCTCCTGTCCTGCAATGTGCAGGATATGAAGGTCAGAAAAAGGTCAGGGATGACTTCATGCCACTCTTTGCTTGTGTACTGTGGGGATTTAATGTAGATGACTGGAAAGAAAGAGCAGATACACCTGCTCCAGCAGTACCTGGTGGCTGGTCTGGAGAACTGTTTTTTAACTGAGTGTTGGCTTTGAGGGAATGGTGGGCTGATAAGAGTCCTGAGTTCACACTGTCTGCATGTCAAAAGCAGATGTGACTTAAAACCAGACCAGAAGTATGTTCCTATCATGCTGCATGTGAAAATTCAACATTAGCTACAGCTAATCTGTTGTTGACACTGCTTGCATCTGATTAGAGGGTGGAAAAGTGAGAAGAAAAGACTTGGAAGATTCTTTCCAATGTTTTCTTGGATGGTGTTATTAATATCTGCTTGTCTGATCAGTTTGATTGTTTTTGTTTCAACTTTTAGAGGACTGGAAGCACACTTACAAGGAGGAATGCAGTATTGTCAGTCAAATGCTTTCTAACCAGGTTCTTTTAGACATTTTATATGTGGTGGGTGCAATGTCCGATATCAGATTTACTTACTTGAGGATATTTGATGTTCCACAGGATTTCTTATTTAACAGAGTCTCTCTAAATATACTGAAAACACAATAGAAATAAATATAAGTTACACTTAGCAAAATACTGCAATCTTACTGGGCATCCCCAGTCTCCAGGAAGGTGTCTGGACTGAAGCCAGTTCAAGCCCATTGCTCTCTTCAAAACACTTTTGTTAGTTAACTGGTTTTTATATGCTATGTTGAGCTGAGCCACTTAATCACTCCCCTGCCTCCATGCTGGCCTGGATAACTCAGGGAGATATTAAATAATAATAATCACTCTTTTAATAACTCAGGGAGAAACATTTTCAGCACCAGTTGATGTACTCAGCTCCTGGTAGCTGTTTATCTAAAGGCAACACTCCAGTCCCCTTTGTGTTGAGATAAAGTCAGCTTCTTTGCAACAGCTTTAGTCAGTGACAGCCACTGTTGTTCCCTGAGCTCCACAGGCACATGGCCTTTCCCCTTCTCCCCTGAGCTTTCTCCCATTTGAGTGGTTTATTGTTCAGTCACAAGTAGGCAAGCAGTACTTTTTAGTGTTTTCTTCCAAAGATTAAAATCACATGATGCATTTCCAGGTATCTAAAGTGTACCTAATGTTTACCTAATGTAGTGTAATTCTCCAGGTTCTTCAAAGTACCCTTGGCTTTTCTATACCTGCCTCTTTTTAGAGGATGAACACGTGTAGCGTTTTAATTGAATGTCTGAACAAATTTCTGTTTATATTGATACAGGGTTCCCAGTAGTCTACCTCTGGTTATGTCCTCGAAGAAACTCCTATTTAACAAAGGCATATAGCAGCTCACTACTGTAATGATCTCTCAAGAGAAATTTAATTTTTAATTAAGTGAAGCAGTGTGTTTACTCTTGCCATATAGCTGATTAATCAGGGCTTTGTTAACTGTGTAGAGGAAAGAGTCTAAATTAAATACACCTTTAATGAGATGATAGGGAATTGACCTTTGCTGTCATCTGGAGGGCAATATATAAACACTGCCATTGAGAGGAATTGTTATAGAGACCTGAGATAATATCCTTTAAGAGACAACTTAAGTAGTGGCAATTGGTGGTAAGAAACCAGATCCACATAAATGAATGAGTTTCATGGAATTGTTGAAGCTGCCTCTAGATTATTAATGACCAGCATCTAGTGTAGCACAGTTTATCCCTTCAGAAATATTAAATGATCTTCATGTCCTCTGATGCTTAGTAAATGTATGGTTTATTGAAAGGTCACTGTTAGTTTCTCAAACACCTTTGACAGGAATTTGGGCAATGAAGGATGGTAACTTAGGAATAGCACTAAAAGATTTCTAGTAAAGTTTCACTGCAGTGAAGTGGATAGCAAAACTGGCAATTATTTCTTCAGAACTGATTTCATACAAGATCTTCCTACTTCATTCCTAATGCAATATAATCTTTATGTCAGTGCTTCATTTGGACAGGTAAGAGTTTATTGCCAGTAAAGTCCTTTTACTGAGATAAATAGAGCTGAGTATACATATATAATGGCAAGTAAGAAGCTAGGGAACGAAGTGACTCTAACAACGTGCTGGTGACTCAAAGCCAGGATATATCCTGGCACATCTCATGCTTCAGAGCTTAAGTTTTGATCTGTGGGGGTCAATATAGATTATCATCTCTGTTATAATTTACTCAACAGCTGAACTAGGTCATCACTGGTTTTGTGTTAACATCCTTATAAGAGGTAGATCACTGAAGAGAATGGGGCAATGCCTCTCCCTAGTGTGACAAGACATGTTTCTGTGAGTGCAGATTTGTTCTTTCTTTGATGGTCTTGGACTAAGTCTTTAGCAAGAGGACAGAGAGTGGTTTGGTCATACACAGAAGAAAAGTTGTCATGAACATAAAATTGGTCCTGACCTGTTAATTTGCTCAGTACTACTCTAAATACAACTATTTTTAACAGTGTAGTTAAGTTTTATATAACCTAATTCACATAAAAAATATACTCCAGTAGTCACCCCTAAACCCTTTTTGGCAAGACTTTCCCCAGTGTTCACTAACTTATTTTTACTTGTTTTTTCATGCCCTCAGACTGGGCCAGTGAGGCCCTTCCTCTTCTCAGCTTAGCAACCCAATGCATTTGTCTTTCTGTTGCATCTTGAAGAAGATCTCAAGGATTATGCTGAGGTGGCAAGTGGAGGGCAGCAATTCTCATCAAGCTGCATGATTCATTCATTCAGGCAGTGAAAAGACCCTTGAGCTTCAGGAGGAGCCCTTCCACTATCTCAATGAAAAGGACCTTTGATGCATGGGCTTTTTTAACAGTGGGAGAAAGCAAGGTACAGCTGAAGAGATCCACAGTAAAAAGGCCTTGAATGAAGCCTAAGAACAGGTTCCTTTCAGCAATGCTGAAACACTTCTGGATGGCTACTGTGTTTGGTGTGAGGCCCTGCTCATACTGGCCATGTGGAGCAGAAGCAGCAGGATCACTGGGAGGCAGAGACTCCACGTGGTGAGATGGCCACAAATCTCTAAAAGACCACAGGAGCCTCTTCTTGATCAGCCATTTTTCTTTCAGTGATACCAAATATAGCCAATACACTCTATTTTTACCTCTAACCTGTTTTCCTTGCTCCCAAAGCCAGCTAAATTTTGAGATGGAGCAATGAACAACTAGCAGCCAAGATAAAACCTGGAGAGGTGGAATAATTGCTTGAATGGATATAGCAAGTCCCTGCAGAGAGATGGGTAGATCTACAGCAATTTGGAACAGTAATTTATAATGGAATTCCCCTTTTAGCTCTGAATCCTTTGGAAGGATGTGATGGAGTACACTTTTTAAGATAGTGTAAGTTTTAAGATAGACGCAGGGAAATTTAAAACTTGCTAAGCAAGAGGTTACTGAAGGGATGCTGTTGCAACTGAATTGTTGTAACTGATCTGGCACATCATTTCCTGTAGCAGAAATGAAATTATAAACTGACATGAGTTCTTGACCCCCTTGATCTCTGAAAAAAGTACTTTGTGGGATGTATTATACTTTAACAAGGGATCATATTTTATGATACAAAATGATATGCTAATAACACTTCAAAAATATTCATCTGCTTAGAAACAGAAAGTATACGAATTTTACTCGTTAAGAGAAAATGATTTCTGTGTTTTTCTTTCTTGAATCAAATATTGCATAAAAAGCAATATTTATTAAATTTTCTTCTACCATTCAATCAGTAGAAAGAATATTACTTCAGCCTTTACATTTTCTTTCCTCCCCTCTGGTTATTTTGACTAAATGGATATGTGGTCTCTGTTCTCAGGACACCAATGGGGATTAACCTTAGTAATTTTTTCAGGTGACTCTGCCCTCACTAATGCCCTAGGCACCACTCCAGGGATACATATAGAAGGTAATTATCTAGACACGAGGGAATGGAAGTTAATGAACTGGAAAACAGTATTGAAATGTAGCCTTTACTAACATATGCATTTATTGGTTCTATGAAATAATGTCCTTGGAAAGGCTGCTGCAATGAAAGTTTCAAAGGGAAGTCCTTTGGATATTTCCTTGTGTCTTTATACATACAATGGCATATTGACTTATAGATGTAGACTCATGAAATCAAACAGAATTATGATCCAGAGCAATCTTCCAGTAGAACCTGTAGGGCTGAAAGTCAAATTGGTTTGAAGGAGAATTCTGTTTAGTTTATGAAAGAGCTTATGTATTTGATAAATAGTGATTAGACTGGACCAGATCTGTCTCTTGTTGGGTTGACTCACTGTGCTACCTTGGTGGTAGTGACCAAACATTTCAGGTACCCATGGCTTTTAGCAAATCAGTCATGACTTCCCCATTCATTTTCTTCCTAAGAAAGCAAAATCAAGGATCTTGCAAAACTGCAGCAGATACTTAGAGAGAGAACAGGAGAAGACAAGATAGCTTTCTGCCCACCAGCCCATAGCTAAGTTGCTTTCAGTTTTCTAATCAGAAAGGCATCTCACATACTGGATTGAGGTGGAGATGAGTAATTCACACTTTGAATACAGGGTATGAAGAAGTCAGATTCTCTTTAGGCATACTAAAAGCTGCAAAACTTTCAGGCTTGCAGCTACAGAAACTGAACCTGTACAAAGCTACCTCTGTAACTCTGTCTCACTATTACCAATGAATAGGAAAGAGGAAGATGATCCTCTCTGTTGCTTCCTTTTCCAGGAGCTGCATGACTAGAGGCTGTGCCAGAATGCCCTCAATTAGTGAAGCCCCATGTTTTATGCTTGGTGCCAGAAATTAGCGACATATTCTTTTTTGCTGGAAAGAGTAGCTCCTAAGTAAGATGTCTCCCTCTCCCTTTGTTGAAGAAAGCTGCTGTGAACTTTGCTTGCTGTGGTACCAGCACATATCCATATGTGTTCTGTCACCAGTTTGCCCTTGTAAGTCTCTGCTTTGTGAGCTGGGTACCTTGAGATGCCAGGGCCAGGCTGTTTGCCAAGTTCCATTTGAGGTCTCTTTCCCATGTGGTTAATTACAGCAGGTGCATTTATCTTCCATCTGGCATCAGGTTTTATTTGCACTGTTGCCACTTTAGGATGTTCCAGCATAGGTGGTGAAATGAAAGTCTCAGCTGTGAGGGCTCAGAATTGTTTGTCTGTTCTGGACCTTCTTGTTTACCTGAAGATGTTAACAGACTTGGAGTGTCTGTGCTTAACCCTAGACAGGTGTCTTTTTATGTCCATGATCACTTTGATGCACAAGTTTTATGCCAGTGTTTCTGTCTTGTTTACAAGGCCTGTCTTCTGTACGGAAGGAGATATGTGCCCTTCCATTATGTAAAAAAAAAAAACAAAAACCCAAACCAACACATTGTTGATTAGTTTTGCATGGTAACTCTGAGGTCGAATGTAGGTGTCTGGGCAAAGAGAGGCTTTTTTGTGTGGTTTATTTCTTTCACTTTCATCCTCACCACGAACAGGCACATTCAATCTAAGGAAAAGCCACACTGTGAGTAGTTACATATTTTTGAGTTTTTATTACTATACTGTAATGTGTGCACCTCATGGACAAGCAGAATTTCGAGTTTGCTTTAGAGACCACATCCTGCCAACAGATTGGTTCTTACTCTGGGAACTTTTTCCGTTTAGTTCTTTCTGTTCACATGTTGTCATAAATAACAACTTTAGGATGTGCTTTATTCCTCTTAAGTAGTGTCTCTACCATTTCAATCAAATAAATACACATTAGGCATAATGATAATTGGCTGGTGTTCCTTGGGGTTCACTCCCTGGCCTTCTGTTCTGTGCAGCTCACACAATTCATAGCTGTAGATGATGATGAACAATCAGGGCTGCAGAAGAAATATATTTGGCTTATGATCAACATTTTTCAGCCTCTATTAGCAACTGTTTCACTGAACTGAAAAACTGAATGTCCATAAACCACCTGTGCTTCAGGGGAGTTTCAATTTAGCATCTGAAATGGTTAGCTGAATAGCTACTGTCAAGAACTTGAAGTATTCTGCTAGACAGATTTTATAGTAAAAATGCTATTGGTTGTTCCCATAGCAGAAGAGTAAGCATTTATGTCTCTTTGTTTCTAAGGCAAAGTATAGAAAAAATCATGAAAGAAGCTCTTCCTATGCTTTTCAAACAGTTTTTTTAGTAAAATGCATTTTTTTCACATGTTTATCATCAGGAACTAATAACAGAAATTCTAATAATTGCTATGGAGGGCCTATATATTTCACTATTTTAAATAAATCTAGATTTTTACATATTTCTAATTAAAATGCAATTATATTCTGAGAAATTGCTCTTAAAGGGACTGGGAAGGGACAATTGCAATTATTGTTCTGGTTTTATTTCCTGGCCTCTTAATGACTTCTATATAAAGTGTATCAGGAAAAATTAATTTTTAAAATATACAATTATACAAATTTAATCAGACATTGAAGTCAACTGGGGAACATTTTTCAATTTTCACCATGTTGTCTGCAGCATTTTTTAATGGAGGTATTCTGAATGAATTGATGCTGCATAAGCCAGAAAATAATCAATCTCTCTTTTACATTTGTGTGCTATTTTTATTTTATCTGTTGTGATTTAAAAGGAGTAAAAACTTAGAATTTTTTTCTCAAAAAATGAAAGGCATGGCTCTCAAATGCACCGACATTTTTTTCCTTTACAGCAAAATAATTCGTGTTTGGCAGGCTGCACCTCTGTGCTTGTTCTAGTGTAAATGTTTGTCTTTTTTGCAATGAGTGACAACATTGGCTCATGTTCCTTTGTAATCCATTACAAACTGCATATCTTTTCTGTAGAGCTGCTGTCTAGGCAATCATTCCTGATCCTGTGTCATATAATTGATTATTCTTGGCTCTATAATCACACTTTTCCCTGCTGAACTATATTACTTTTTTTTTTTTTTTCAGTGTGTTTCCCTATTTGCCAAGATGGTGTTGAATTCTAATGTTGCTCTCCAACATCCCAGTAGTGTATTCCAGGGCAATATCACCTGCTGATTTACTGAGAATTATCTTCCCCTCTTCAGCTCTGTAACAAATATATTAACTAATATCAAATACTAATTAAGACCAAAGAAAAAACCCTCTGAAACCACACTTAATATTTCCTTGTGTTTTGATTATGAAGCAGTGATATTCCTTCTCTGTCAGCAGTTTTTCAGCCAGGTTTGCAATCTGTAACAGGTTTTGTGTAATAGCTTCATCTGTGCCAGGCTTCCCCAGCCTCTTTGTAAGCATGTCAAGTGAGAAAGTGGCAAAATCTTAATAGTTTTGGGAAAGAGATTGACTACTGACAAAAACGTTCCTGAAACACCTTTAAAGGTTACTGGGAAATTAATTGGAACTGTTTTAGCTGTTTCAAACATCTGCCCCATTTTTCCTCTCTTTTTCCTCTTCATGAATCTTTCTGCAGGTTTGGCTGGCTGTTCCTGGACTGAATTCACACTGGTTGATGGTTCCTGAGCTCCCACACCTCTGTGGAGATAAGTCTTATCTGGCACCTCACCTACCCTCTTTAAGCTCTGCAAAATAACTGCTAATAGATCTGAAATTGGCTGACTTAGTTCATCAAGTTTAAATTATTAAATTCTTCACATTTAGCCCTTAAAAAAAACCTAAGTATATAAATATCCTGTAGCCTGTTGCTACCCTACTTTTTTTTTTTTTTTTTTTTTTTTTAATCCTTACAACTGCTTTTTTCCCTAAGTAAAAAACAACTCATTACTTGTAAATGCATAGACACAGCAAAAGGAAGACCAGATGTTTCATACATTGCATTTCTGCTGTTCTGTGAAACTTGGAGCTTTTACTATTACTAGGCTATATGAGTAATTTAAGATAATTTCCACATATAAAACAAGAGGCAAAATAGCTGTGACATGATAAACTCTCCTGTGAAATTGCTTCATTTAACACTCAGGAACGTATCCATCTTATCACGACAAGAGGGCAGCACTGCTGAGCTGAAATATTGGTTTAGTGCTGTTAAGGTTCAGTCTTATCCTATTAATCTATTTCCAGTTATCTTGTAGATAGAAGGTATTACACAGCAGCCTGAAAGATGGATGGAAAGAAATATTGTTGTCACACACTTGCCAACAAAAAGCAGCAAAAGTCTTTGAATATGTAGAGGACAGTAGAAATATTAAGGGTTATGACTGCAATTTAGGCATAGGATTTGTGTAAATTGATGGTGTCCCAGGGACTAATAGGGTACAGTCTTTCATATTTACAGGGAGTCTAGTAGCTAACTTTCATCTTGCTTGAAAGATGATTTCAGGGTCAGCACTTCTATGAAGACCTTCAGGATCAGCATTATTTCTGCAAAAACTCGAATTTCCTTACTGCATCTATTTCTAATATCAAAGTTTTTAGGCAATGTCAAAAAGGGCATTTGCAATGTTGATACAGTAACCACTTCAGGAATATTTTATGAAGATATTGAGAGTCTGTTAAGACCAGGATCATTCATTTACTATTTCCTTAAAAATACGAAATATTTGCAATTGTCATTAAATAAATGTGTCTTATTAGTTCATAGTTTATGCTATAAAACAATGGACTGTGAAGTTTGTTTTTGCCCCAGAAAACTGTCACAAACACAAAATTTCTCTTTGTCACCTTGATGGTATTCTTAGCCTTTTTTTTTTTCTTTTTTTTAATTGAAAGAATGCCATATCAGTTTGCCTGTGCATCCTGTATCCTGGTGGCTACAGCCCTGACCTGTGTGGGCTTTTTGCCCAGTCAAGGAGTGAAAGAGTTTTCTAAACCAATTTGTGCTCAGACCTGCACAGATATAGAGGTTACCTTAACCTGTGAAGATTTTAAATTTTGGTACCTAATTTCATGAAAGAAACTACAATATACCACTGGTTACCCCCATGGAGTCAAATTATAACTTACTATAATTTGATTTTTTCCCCCATATTTGAGAAGGGCCTGGCTAATTACTCTTCCTAGTTGGATGAACCAGCTTTCTGTGAGATAAGTGAGATGCAGGGCAGCAGCTGAGTGTGGTCCCAGAGAGCTCCCTCTTGGGGACAATATTTATAGGGTCTCAAGATGATCGACTTTAATCAGTGCTTTTTTTTATGATGGCCACAGTTCAGGGTAGATCGTCTCTGGCTTTCTTCATAGTGGGCCTGTGTTCTGAGCAGGAGGGCTCACAGGTCTGTGTTGTAAACAACAGAATTTTAGGTGCAGTTAGGGAGTGCCCAATGGCCCCGAGTTGCTGTATTTGCACTAGGACAAGAAGGTACCCAAGGGTCTGGACTTGCTGATCAGTCTGGACTGACCAGAAAGTGCCCAACTGAAGCAAGAACAATGTTGGCTACTATTGATGTTGCAATGTGCCTTGCTGAACAGGGGTCTGCACCACTAAAAGCATTAAATTTGGTTTTTGCACCATCAGATGTTTAACCTGCTAGTTATTTGGTGCTTAAGAGAAAAAGCACCATTTTTGTTTTTTGAAGAGAAGCATAATTTCAGTGCTGATTTTTTTTTTCACCTTCTTTGGTCCCAGACTTTTATTAATCTAAAGGAATATAGGGATTATCTTTTCAGTATTGCTGATGTGCCAATATCAGTGTGCCTAGAGGTAACATTTGAGTGACATAATTGAGCCTGGTGCCGAGACTGTTTTAATTACATTAATTTTAATTACATTAATTTTAATTACATAGAGTACATTTTTATTACATAGACTGAGACAGAGGGCCTCCCATCTATTAAGATCCTCTGCAGTGTATTTGCATAATAGAACCCTGTTTCTGCAAGCAGTGTTATGCTTCTTGATGGCTTTATTATTGGTGGAAAGTGTTTGGATTTTTAAAATTTAATTTACAATTGCGGTTTCAGCAAGCCTATGTGGAAGTCATCTGAGAGTCTTCATTCCTCTGAAATGAAAAGATGCATTTTAAACCAAATATTAAAATTAGAGAGAAAATTGAAGATGCTTCTTGTCTGCATTAGTTCCTGTGCCAGACAGGACTTCCAAGGACTCAACTGGGAAACCAATTGAAGATTTTTTTATAACAGCTGGGGAGCACTTATGTTATAGTTGAATAATACCATATCTGTTTTACCTCTCTGTTTACCCCAAAAACCACATGGCTATGGTCAAATGTGTGTTGACAAGCCACAAGGCACATATGTACAACAGTAAATACAGGTTTCCCAAACGGGGCTCTTCTCTCTCTACCCTGCTTAGTTAGACCCCATTTTCATCTTTCTGCCGAGGCCCAGGACACACATACCTTGTTGTGTGCAGTGTGGGATTTTCCACATTAGAACGGATTGAGCTGGAGAATAGATTCAGAACAGCCCTGAGGAGAATGGGTATTAGTTGATGAAAAGCTTAACATGGGCCAGCAATGTGTATTTGCAGCCCAGAAAGCCAACCTCATCTGGGCTCCATCAACAGAAAAGTGACCAAGCCAAGGGAGGTGATTCTCCCCCTCTGTTCCACTCTGGTGAAGAATCCTCCTGGAGTGCTCTGTTCAGTTCTGGAGCCCCCAGCACAAGAAGGACAGGGACTTGTTCAAGTGAGCCCAGAGGAGGGCCACAACGGTGATGAGAGGGCTGAAGCCGCTCTTCAATGAATACAGGCTGAGAGAGTCGAGTTTGTTCAGCCTGGAGAAGATTCCAGGAAGACCTTATAGGAGCCTTCCACTACCTGTTGGGGGCCTTCAGGAAAGCTGGAGAGCAACTTTTTTGCAAGGGCATGTAATGATAAGATTGAGGGGTAATGGCTTTATACTGGAAGAGGGGAAATATAGGTTAGACATTAGGAAGAAATTCTTTCCTGTGATGGTGGTGAGACACTGGACCAGGTTGCCTGGGAAGTTGTTGCTGCCCCCTCCCTGGAGGTGCTCAAGGCCAGGCTGGATGGGGATAGTCCAGTCTGATTCACAGGGGCAAAATAAAAAAAAATATGTGGAGGACAAGGAAGACACAAAGGAAAAAAATTACATGGACGACAAGGAAGGCAGGATGGACGGAGAGCCACAAGGCACAGAAAGATTGAAAATCAGCAGCAGAATGAGTTGAAAGCAAGAAGAAAGTATTTGTCTTATAATTTATATATATTATATACTATAATATATAATTATATATATATATAATATATATAATTATATTTATATTATATACTATAATATATAACGTAATAAATTATTATTATAATTATTATTCTAATAATGAAATTATGATGATAACTTTATTTGAGATGAAAGACTCCTTGTCCTTATCTCAGGAGATTCAAAACCAGACTGGATCACGACAAAAATAATTTTTTTCAGATGAAGTTCATTGTTGCAGAAGACTGAGAAACTGGGCCTTCTGTCCTCCAAGGGATACCACAAGCCCTCACTGCCCATTCATCCCTCCTGCCAGACAAAACTACTTTGCCAGAGCAAGTGATGTTATATACTATCTTACTAAAGACAAGTTAAACCTTATTGTTACCTTATTTTCTTAACATTTGAATTGCTTCCACAATTAAACTGTTGGCTTAAATGAAGACAAAGCTGATCATCCATTTACTGTTGCCCTCAGGAGAAAGACTTTGAACCAACCATTTTTACCTGTAACCAAGGGCTAGTGTAGGCTGATGCCCTCAGGAGAAAGACTTTGAACCAACCATTTTTACCTGTAACCAAGGGCTAGTGTAGGCTGATGCTCCATCCTGTTTGCCTCTTGCTGAATAGATATTTCTATAATAATTCCAGAAAATTACATCTCCATATATTATATCTATGTCTGGAAATCAATTCTAACTTGATTTAGAATGTCAGTCATGGGCTGTATTGTGTCAGTAGTTAATTTGCTGTTCTCTTCAGAGTGATTTGCAATCCCAGAAACAAAGTTGGAAAATATTTTTACCTTGACTTTGTTTTTTTTTCTTCTCTCAGATATGTTTTGTTCTAGTCTGTATTACAGCCTGAATAGAAAGTAAGCATGAGTCAACTCATTCTCTAGCTCTTTGAATTTTATTTTTTTACTTTTGCATTTGCTTAGACCATTTATAAGACTGATAGTTCTGATCACTGAAGTGCTTTGAACTCTGAGTAATCAAATTGGCAACTTCCATTTTACAATCTCAATTAGAACTTGGTATTACCAATCAATTAAACAATAAATAGAGGTGTGCTGATTCATTTGGAAAATTAATGGTGTTGGCAGTGAAGGAGAGTGGACAGAGCAGGTGTTTGATGTTTGCCCTTGAGTAACTAAAACACTAAAGCTGGGATTGGATTGGAGACCAGGTATAATGACTGAAAAAAAAACATTTTCTGGTACATTGACTCACATCAGTCCTATTCCACCACTCAGTTTCAAGCCACAGTGCCATAATTGTATTTTTCAAGGTGGGAAATGCCTGAGCTGATTATTTTGGAAAAAAACTTGCCCAAGGATATTTCCTCCTTTTCAAATATGAAAAACAAGATGTGTTTCAGACAGAAAGCCAAATTCTCAGGCCATACTTTGATTAGTCCTATTGGAAATCAGCTCAGTAAGGTTTGACAAGATCTATGCAAGAAATTGTTTTTTTCCCATGAAAGACAAGAAATTAAAACAATGCAAACAAAATCTCCCAACAAAACAAGCACACCACCTTCCCCCCCCCCTCACTGCCCCAGCAGTTACAAACTGACATAAGAAAGTTTTTTCATAGATTTTCCAAAAGATGTTAGAACCAAAAACACCTCCCTGTGGTCCCAAAGAAGCTGAAGGCACTCCTCAGGTTACAGGAGATCTGAGATACAGTTCCAGCTCCAGTTGTTATTTTGGTTATTTATACAAAGTGAACCATCTCTAGCACTCCAGAATCTTTGTGGTCCAGACATAAGGACATTTGCCTGTTATATTCTAGGAATATGACAGCTACCCTCTTTCTCTCTCTGTCCCAGGGTTTCTTTTCAGCAGCTGAAAGCCCGCAGATGTGGGGGATTTGGAAAGTTGCCTCCATGCAGCTAAGCTGCTGCTGGATACTGACCTGGGCCAAGAGAGAGTGAAGTGCAAGTCTGGTCATAATGCAGGCAGAGCAGGCAGGGACCCTGTGTTGCCCACACCTGGGAGGCACCTGTCCTCTAGCTACTGGTGTGGCACCCAGGTAAATTGTTTAGTGGTGGACTTGGTAATGTTAGGTTAATGGTTGGGCTTTATGGTCTTGAGGGTCTTTTCTAGCCAATATTATTCTATGATTCTATTTTGAGGTACCCTACTGTCCAAAAAAAAAAAACCAAAAACCCAAACTGGTGCTATAAAAATCTGGCTCACATTCCCTTGAAATGCCACACTGTCAGAAAATTCCCAAATTGATGTAGTTGCTGTCCTTGGAGTGTAGGACCCTTAAAGAGTATAATTTAAGTGCCGTTATAGCTTACATCCATTCCTAGCCAAGTACAAAATTTTGGAAGTGGAAACAAATATCAAGGGGTTTGGTGGGGCTAGTTGCTGAGACACGTCTGCAGGTACTTTCTGCACCAGTATAGTAGCAAGGACTCATTATGCAGATAAACCAGGGAACAGCATCCTGTGGATGTGCTGAGCTGGTGATATTCTCCCTCCAAAAACCACAGGTGCTCCTGGGCAGTGACACCAAATTCCTGCAGCCTGCATGGTGCATTGAGTCACTAGCACTGCTCTAAAGGGAGCAAGGACAAATAAATCCTCAAATATCCCTTGCTGAATCACCACTGCACTGTTCTGCTGTATCTGGAGACCTTCACGCAAGCTGAAGTGAGAACAAGATTTGCCTTTTAGCACATCCTGGTGGCTTGCACACAGGGACATAACAGACAGAGAAGTGCAAATAGGAGCAGACGAGAGTCACAGATGCCCTTTACAGAACTTAGGGTTTATTCACCACACATACACAGCATGAAGCAGTGGAGGTAGGATTGGAAAGAAAACTGTGAGGTGACAGCAAATAACATCAGAGATCCTAACAAAAACAGTAGAGTTGTATATGCTTGGTGCAACTACTTTCTCCCTCTGATAGTCCAGTGCTTTACAAACAGCTTTTATGACTCAATACAATCATGCTTTTTAGTAATAGGATGCAGCTAACAATAGAGATGCTGAGAAATATCAGTAGCTTAATTTTATTTTACTATTTTTAACTTTTCAGAAGTGAACTATAATAAAACATATTAGCAAACCTCACCTGAGGGTTCATGTACTTAAACCCATGCATCCCAATTAGAAGATACAGTTTTTAATACCCCCTGGACCTGGTATGTGTGGCACAGGCATCCAGAAATAGGGGATCCTTTCCCCAAAAGAAAGAAGCAAATTTTTTCTGAAAATTCCAGTTTGAAAGCAGAACTATTCCTAAATAAATGACACTGCATTGCTCTTCCATATTGCTTTCCATGGGTTATAGAGTGGACTCCATCCTTTGTAAACCCTTGAAGTACACTATCTGTGCTCCAGCTTTGGTGTCTCATGAGAAATACAGTCTGATTGAGAGGTCCAATCAATACAAAAAAAGAGGAAATGTGAGAACTTAGCTTTATCTGTGATGAAATACTAGACCAACGTTTTCCACTAAAAATCTTGGTAGTATGAATTGCTATTCCAGCCACAGAAAAACATATTTTCCTCAGCAAAAACACATTTTCCTGTCAAATTCTAGTTTCAAACAAATACATTGCATCAAAGAAAATTGCACCAGCTCTAGCTGCAGGTCATCACTGTTTGGCAGAAATCCTTCTTGCTGGTTGCCTGATACTCTGCATATCTGTGTTAGTCTCATTCCAAAAAAAAAAAAAAAAAAAAAAAAAAGAACAATGTTTCACTTGGGTAGAGACTTCCAACAAAAAAAGTTTAATCAAATATAGATTGCAGGAAAACAGAATGAGTGTATCAGCCATACATGACTAAATTCTTCTTTAGGGTGTGCTAGGAGTACTCAGAGCAGTATCTCCATTCTAATTCAGCTGCAACTCAGCAGACACTGGTTGTTAGTACTTCAGAGCCACAGACACTTGTATAAAAACCTCATTAAATTTAGGGTGGTTAGGTTACTTTTTGGTGTATGGAAAGGCCTCCTAATGGGTTTCAAAGGGATGCTGAATTTATTGTGTATTGAAAAAAGACAATGGAAGTTATGAACCTGTCCCCTGAAAATTATAGGACTTTCTTGCTCATACAATAAAGAAACCTCATTTCCACATGCCAAATTTAAAACAAAACATCAGTCTACGGTGACTTGAGTATACTCTGTGAATAGAAGAAAATAATTTCCCTCGGTGCATATATTTAATAAACTGAACTGAATAAACAGAATTGCTAATGGAAACCCCCAGGCCTGAAGAGATCACAAGAAGCATGCTAAAGGTAGAACATTGAAAATTACTTTTTCCCTTGAAAAATATTAGGTGAATAACATTGGCATCATTTGCCATTAGTCAGCAGTTCTAAACACTGTGAGGATAAGGGCAGTTGCCTTCCCTGGTCCTGTCTGTGCAGTTTCCCAGGCAGCCTACAGGCTGCTGCTGCTGCTGCCATCACCTGCACAGCTTTGCTCAGCTCAAACAACTCCAGTGTTTTATTCTAGTTCATCAAATTCACTTTTGCCCATTGTTAGCATTGTAGAAGTAAACTAAGTGGTCCCTCAGGATGCTGTGCAAGCCAAATTGCTAAAAAATCCATAATATATTTAGACATGCAAGCCCCCAAAAGCATTTTGTTTGTTTGTCACTGTTGATTTTTTTCCCTTTTGAAGTGCCAACATGTGTAGTCCTGCTTGTGTGCTCCTGGGGTTGGACTGTGTGTTTTACCTCTCCCATGTATCTTTCCTCCTGGAAAAGAAAGTTTTTCCTAGTCTGGTAGGTTAATTTATTTTTTTTAATTTATTTTCTTACCCAAACACAAATGGTATCTAACCACCAGGGAAAAGGTGCTGCAGTTCAGGATTGCAAGGGGTTATTAAGCCAGACATACCCCCCGAACATCATAGATGCCATCACATGGGGAAACATGCCGTGAAACTGCAGGCACCCAGAAGAGTCTATTAACTCTTTCTCTGGTATGATGGGGTGATCACAACTGGTTTCCTTTCAGCTCCACCAGGAAGGAACACTGGTGTGCTGCTGTGCTGCTGTGCAGAGATGCTCTTACCCCCACCTACAGCCCGCGTGGGGAGCACAGCAAGGGAGTTGCCACAGCCCTGCTCACACCAGGGCTGCATTTTCCCTGTCACATTAACCCACGGGCATGGGGAGCACTGTTTGTGGGGTTTTGTTCTTTGTTTTAATGATTTGTTGGTATTGATGATTTTGTATTATATAAACCTGCTTTTAATTGGTGTTTATATACAAAAGATGTGGGGAGCAGGTACAAATGAGATTACCTGTCACAGCATGAGGCCTCACTGAGATTAGGAAACTGCTGGATTTCCACAGGGTCACAGACACTTGGTAGCTGAGAGTCCTCTGCCTGTTTATGCAACTCTGTTGCCTCATCTTTTGGTTACATGAGTAACACAGCTGCTGCTGCTCTGTCACCCCCTCTCTGAAAGTCACTGCTGACGTGCTCCCAAGCTCTGTACCAGGAGATGCTTAAATGTATACAATGAGTAAGTCAGTCATTATAAAGCTGTAATTCATTAACAGGAATTGTACTGGGCTCTAAAGAACAGCAGACACTGCTATCTCTGCACTAACCACCATATGCCAGGATTGTACAACTGGGTTTTTTGCAGTTGTCCTATCCTTGTTCTGAGGGCAAGAAGAGGTGCAATGATTGTGATGCAAGGACAATAACAAAGTTAAAATGTTCTTATAATCCTAAAGGTGTTTGAAAAAGCCAGCCTTAAACACTAGGTACATATTTATAATCAGTTTTGCCTTTGCTTGTGTTACAGAATTTTTTTAAAGAGGTGCTGAGACATCACTGCATTTTAATAGTGACTGACAACAGTGACCCATTCTTTGCCCTTTTTATTGCATCTTGGATAAAATTTCTTAAGAGGAGGCAATGAAGAAATTGCATGTGTTAACTTAAACTAAATAAAGGATTTTAAAATAGAAAGCTTATCATGTCTTTGGAAAAGCTTTTGTCAGCATCTTTTCCCTTAGTCTGAAGGCAGTTGAGGATGCTGCTCAAAGGGGGAGACACTTCTTAGGATGCATAAGCAGATTTTTATTAAACTAACACCGGTTTCTGACATTTTCATGTGATTATGTCTTGCAATACCAAATTCACCCAGAATGAGTTGATGCACAGCAATGAAGGGAATAAAATTCAGGGCTTTTAAAAGCAGACTAAGTAGCTAAGTGATTCCTGCATATCTTGAAACAGATTCCTCACTGTCATTTTGCATTTGATGGGGCTTTGAATACTATGGATGAGTCATTTTAAGGGTCCCTCATGTTTATATATGGAACCAGGTAATGGTCTGTCAATTTGTGTAGCATTTAAAAGTAAAATTTATGTTATTGACCCTGATAGAGGTATATCTTATACAGGTATATCTTTTTATTTATAGAGAAGTCTATTACAAATCCCACTGTGTTTATCATATCTTTGTTGCTATTTTTAAATTGTTCATGAGCCTAAGCCCTTGACTTAAGCAATGAAACCAGACAAGAGAGAAATACATTATAAACATCTTAGAATTAAGAAATTATAAATCTGTAGACAAATTAGAAAAAATGAAAATATTGTAGAAAGGAAAGGAGTCTGTAAGGCACTGTAAGTTTTGAATAGCAAGCATATGTGAGAAGTTATGATGACATAGGATGGCTGCAGATCAGAAAGTTCTGAATGCAGTCAAATATATAGCTCATAGATATAATTTTTAAAGAGATTTATGCTTAAATAATTTTCTTGAAAGGAAAGAGAAGTGTTCTTTCATTTGTGAAGAGTTAATTCACAGAACTTTTTTTTTTTCCAACACAGACGCTTGCTACATTATTCTGGTTTCACATTTCTGATTACATCCCTCATTTGATGATCTTGATCTTATCATTTTATTGAACTCCTGTGTCACTTTATTTCTGATTGTGAAGAAGACATCTTTTACAAAAGAAACATTTTTTTGTACTCCACTATAGAAAATTTTAAAAACATTTCTTTCTTCTTAATGTGAGCTGTTAAAGAGGTCTATCAATAAAACAACTTACCAGGGATTTCTATTGGCTTGTTTTTGCAGATGATCTGTGCCTTGGAACTGTTTTCAATTTGGCTTCATCTATTCAAACAGTGTAGACTGCCAACGTGAAACTCTTTTAGTCCGGTTTGTCTACTACTAAAACTCAAACTTGCTATTGATTCTTTTACAGTTAGGTGTCTACCACAATTATCCAAATGATGATGCTCAAAGAAGCCATCTCTTAATTACTTACCCAAGCAAATGAAGAAACTTTTCCAAATTCCCAAGATGGGAACTATCAGGGACTGCAAGCAGAAGGTCCTTCCCCTGCACCTTTAATCTTCTAATTCAACCTCTCATTTTTCCTGCATTTTCATTTCTCAGGGAGAAGCTACACTCTTTTCTTCCAGATTTTGGGGATTCCCTTTCATGGAGGGATCCCAGAAACTAGAAATCCAGCCTGACAAACATGTAGTTTGTTATTGGCAATATAAAAATGTGTGATGAAGGAATGCTACTGATTTCCTGACTTCCATTAACCAGGGGAGATGAACATTGCATGGTTCCATTTATCAGTACTTGTAAAGTCAGTATCCTTTGGCTCTACTCCATACAGATGGAGGCATTTTCACCTTCGCCCTGTCTGTATGTTATTCTTGACTTCTTGACTTTTGGCATGCCTTGAAGCACTGCTGAAGGAACATTAGTATTGTCCAGCTGGTTGGTTTCTGTTCCTTCCTCCCCCCGCCTCAAAAAAACCAAACCAAACCAAAGCAAACCCACAATAAACAAAAAACACCAAAACAATCAGAAAAACCAACCCATACCCATAGGTATCATTATACAATATCTGCAGTCATACCTGGCAATGTAATAACATCCAGAAATAATTATCAGAGAAAAATAATTTAAATAAATCTGGGGCATATGGTTTGAACCTCTGCACTCCATAGTATTTCCAGTAATGTTTGTATTTCCACACTAATTGTCTTAATAACATTTTCTGCAGTCCCCAGCTACACATATCCATTACATTGCTCCACTTAGGCTATTCCTCAGCATTTTAGTGACCTCTGGAGAAGGAGGATCCACAAACCCCAGCTGATCATATGATGGCTCTGAGCCCTCAGTGCAGTACAGTACACAGTATGGCTGTGAGAAAGGCAAATGTTATCCTGGAATATACCAACCAAGATACCTCTGCAGAAATAGGAGAGATAACAGAAGTACCTTCCTCTGGTGCAAATCTCATTTACTGCAATACATTTTATTTGCTTATAATCAGTAAAGGACAGAGTGGATTTTCAGTCACAGAAAATCATCCTGATTATGTAAAGAAGAAAATTATTATGTCAAGAAATAAAAAAAGAGCCGCCCCTTAGTTTATGAAAAAGCCAGAAGTGGATTACTCTCTTTAAATAAGGGGGAGAAATAAACACCAGGGAGGGAATGAGAGTTATTTGATTTGTCAGACTTTGATGCATTCGACAGTGTTTTAAACCGATCTAAATACGTACATTCAAAGATAGATGAAATGATCTTTTGGAGCTGCCCTCTAGCAGGAGCAAAGATTGGGGTCCAGTCCCACAAACCAGATACTGAATCTGTTAGAATCTGAACTAGATCTAAGCTGCCTCTTTCCTTTTCTGTCTCTGCTATTTTTACAAGCTGTCAAGGGCTTGCTGTATTTTCTAAGTTTGTTTTGTTGACAGCACCTAAACATGCTCACCTTTTTGACAGTTTCTATGAAGAAGCTAACAGCATTCTTCACAGCATTAGGCAGATTGGTCCCACACCAACTACTTAGTGTTCCACTGCTGAACTTCTACTGCCAGACCCTTTTCATCACTGTTTCCTGGTATTGTGTCTTTTCCCAGTTGCTAAACTACCTTATAGCTCCACTTTCAAACCTCAGCTTAACAAATCTTTTCCAGTATAGGTTTATATCAGATCAGATATACTCAAATTTCCCTATCCAATTATTGTAATGGGACTGTAATCAAATCTAGACAAAAGAGATTTAGTGTTTTATTTGTACCTGGAGAATTTGTTGCTGTGTGAAAGTGTCAGGTCAGTGCTGCAAGGGATGACAGGGAAAAGAACTAGCTCTGAGATGATGCACAATGGTTTAACACCTGTTCAGACATAGAGATTGAATCTGGTAACTCAGGATAGACATTTCAGTCTACTTCACATCAAAAGAAAGATACAAGCTATAAAAATCTATTTTGTGACACACAGAATAATCTTAGGGTTCAGGTAGGTTTCTAAATTAGTTCTGTACTTAAATTATATCAAAGGGCTGGAATAGTCTTGGAATAGTAATACTTAAGGAATAGTTGGTACCATTTCAGGGATATGAGGAGAACCCTTTTAAAGGAAGGGCATTTTTGCTTCCATGAAGATAGAGAGATGCCTTAAATTTCTGTTCTTTAGTTATTTTTACCAGCTACATTTACAGGGCTCATAATCATTAGCAGTCTGGTTATTTACAGCTGAGCAGATCTCTAAATGAGGAAATTAAGCAACAGGAGCATCCTTATGTTTCACTAATGATTGATCATTTAACCTCCATGATACCACGTCCTGATAATCACTCAGTGTTCTGACCTTCTTGCTGGAATAAAGTAAATTTTGCTTTTGCTCTTTTAATGGTGTTGGGTATAACACAAAGGGAGAAATGTAAGGAATGAATGAGTAGAAAGTTCATGAACTTGCATGCAAGTATCTCATTTGATCTATGCTGAGATGTAAATGAGGGGAAGTTTAGAAGGAAGATTTACCTATTTTCACAAACTGTAAGATAAAAGTTGTGAAAAATAGACCTTATTTTAGAGCACACTTTAACTACAGCATGTTAAACTACATCAGATGACAGTAGTTCAACATTTGACAATGAAGCTCAGATCTATGTCCCTGCTCTCATATGTCCCTGACCAATATGTTTCCAAGAATACCATGGCCTAAATAAAAAAGTCTGAACAAAGGACCAAAGGAAGGGAAAAAAAAACAAAAGGAAAAGCAGAAGCAAAGCACATACAAAGAAAGGATGAAATAATTAATAAATTATGTAGATAAAAATTTTAAAAAACAGATTAATATAAATAACCCAGTATTTTAATTTACTTTCTCTCCATTCAAGAAAACAATAAGTATATCTGTTCACTTTGCAATACAATATAAACTACTACTAAATACAATATAAAATACAAGCACTACAGTGCTTGGCTTTTTAGTAATTATAGTTCTCCTTTCCTAGTGTTCCTGGTATAATATTCAAATAAGGATGTTCTTCTGAAAGCCAAAAAAACCAAGAAATCCATGTCAATTTTGAACCATCGACTTAACAATCATAACTGTCTGGTTTTTTTTCTTTTCTCCTCCACATCACCCTTTACCCCTCTTTTATTTAACTTTGTAATTGACTGGACAATCTAATGCCATTAATTTCTCTCTAAGCTATGTGGTTTGTCAGTCAATACTTTGTTGTGTTTGCTAGGTTTCTTCACACAACTGGAGGAATGATGAGAATATTTAATGCAAGAAAATGTCATAAAAGAACAATAATAATTGGAAAATTGAAAAACTGGAAGTAGTATTCAAGAACAAAGCCCCTCAAAATACTTCAGACTCATTTTCTCAAATTGACTGTATTTTAGTTTGACATCATCCACTTCAGTTTAGAGTGTATCTGTATTCAGTTTCTGTACTGTGCGTTAAATTCTCAGTATGACATCCAGCAGCACAAATAAGTGTCTAGATGCTAAGTTTTTTAAAAGGTTATTCAAGTGCCTAAGAGAAACAAAGTCTGTAAACATCTAGTACTTTACTCTCAAAAATCTCAGTTATTATTCTTATGTCAGATAAAGAAAAGCCATGACTTGAAGTGATTTTTACAGTTTGGAGAAAGTCAAAATAGATGACATCGTGTTTGGTGTGTTGCAGTGATTGCAATGTATCATTTCTTGATGGTCTTCCCTGCTTACTTGACTGCAGTGACACTGAGCACAAGTCTTTTCCTCATCATGCATCACAAGGTAGAGTGTTCAACTATTTCTATCAACTACTGGTAATAACTTTCTCCACACACCACTTTTTAGAGCGAAACTTCATGCACTCAGACCAGACACGTTTTGCTGTTGTTTGGGTGTTTTTTTTTTGTTTTTTTTTTTTGTTTTTAATTATTTTTTTCTTCACAATGAAAATTAACTCATTTTATACAGCTAATTAGGTATAGCAGCCCCATCAGCCTTGAAATTTCTCCTGCTGAGAGACCCTCTGGTCTGGAGGGTACTTGCTGAGCATATACTGCGTTTGTGGAATCATAGGCTCCAGCCTCTTCAAAGCACCCAGAAGTGTTAATGCAGTGATGTGCCTCTGCTGTCACAGTGTTTTCCACAGTAAAAAGCAAAATCAATACAAAAATAGGGAAAGAAAAAGAAATGGGAAAATAAAAAAAAAAAAAAAAAAAGAAATTTCAAGACTTGCAAGGCAAAATATTTGAAAATCTCCATCTTTCTCCAATGCTTTTTTCTTTCATAGGAAAAAATAAGAAAGTACTTGGGATTTATTCCATGTTAAGTTACTTCTGAAGAGGAAATGCCTGACTGACTGAAGTGCAGTTCTCTTTCAGAAGTCTTCTAGTATTCACTTCCCAGCACTCTTGCCCCTTTTCTTCCTGCTGAGCAAATCTGAGGTGTTGCTCAACACTTTGCTGCCAAAGAGCAAAGTCAAGGGCAAATGCAGACTGATGTTTTTCTTCAGCCCTTGCAAAACCTTGCTGACTTTTTTTTTTTTTTTTTTTTGATTTATAGATTTAACCTTTCTTCTGCAAGTCTCTTCAGAGCATCAGACATTCAGATAACCCCATGGAAAAAAAAAAAACAAAACAAACCACCAACCAAACCACCACACACAAAACAAAGAACAACCCACAGGAAAACTACTACCAGATTATTTTAGAGTACGTATGTATCAATTGTACAAATATTTGGCAAAGTGTTTCGTTTTACATTTGAATGCAAAACTCCCCTGCCTGCATATAAAGTGTGTAATTTCATCTGAGACTGATACATGGCTGTTTCCATGACTGAACGGGTCTTAGTGTGCATAAACTCCTGGAGTTCCTGACTGAGGTAGCATCATTACTTGCTTACTCCAAAAGAAGCATTCCACACTCCTGATTTGAAAAAATAGTTCTTTCCTCTCAAATAAGCTTTTATGTTCATTTAAAAAACCCCTATCCCCTATGAAATGGTATCTTCAGATGCTTTATTTTAATGAGGAGATTAAAATCACATGATACTTGACCTCTTCTGCTGCCATTGCTGCAGAGAGCACATTATAAATTTGTTTTATTGACCTTTCTTCCCCACCCCCCACTCCGCAAGGTAGTTCATTTTTCAGGCTGGTCTGAAAAGGTGAAAACCAAACAAGTAGCAAGTTATCAGCAAGGATGCACAAACCTCAACTAAACAAAAGTCAATTTTTTTTTTCCCCAAACTCATAAAACAGATATTTTTTAAAAATCACTTTGTAGCACTCTAGGGCCATTTACTGATCTGACCTCTGATCTTTTCTATCCTATTGGTTATAACTGTCTCCTATTATTTTACCTATGCAGTAGGAGGTAAGATGTGCAAATGTATCCAGAGGTCTTTAAAATGCCACTATGTATTTTCTATCTAGGCATTCAAGTGTTCATTAAAATATTCTTAACTCTAAAGTAGTAAAGTGCATGCTGCTAAATAAAGCCTTCAAAGAGCAGAATATAAAATATGTCTTCAGATACCTTGACTAAGAATTCAAAAGTTATGTACAGAGCACATCATCCATCCCCATGCAGCCTCCAAATTGCCACATAATAAATAGTTACACAGCTAATGCTTTTCTAATTTAGCTGTAAACTTGTCAGAGTCCATAAGCACTTCAAATAATCACCTGTAACTACTCTGAAACTGCATTTACTTTCCCTTTTCCTACCTACAGGGAACTTTCAGAGAGTACTGGTAACTGTGCCCTGCTTCTCCTGCAGACAGTTTGGAAAGTTTGGGGCAACAAACCTTCTTTTTCTCTAATAATTCTCACCAGATCATTATAATGAGAGCAAGTAAATTATTGTGGGTCAAAAGAGATCTTAGAGATTTCTACCTACAGCATTTAGAAATGTAATATCCATGTGAGTTTAGAGTTTTACATTTACAACACAGAACAAGATTAAAGGCAGACAGTTCTTTTGAGTAGATAAGCAAAGAGAAAATAGAAATTTCTACTAGAGTTATTAAAATAAATAGAGTGAACAGAACTTGAGAAATTAAACTGGAAGTTTTAGTTGTGTCCAACATGTGCTTTGGATGCCTGAGGATTTGCTACACTAATCCATTTACATAGTTCTGGAATTGACTCCTTTATAAATGTTTTATTATCAAATATTCTTGCCTGAAACTTAGTCTTGAATGTTTTTATATGCTCTCACAGCAGTCCTGAAAGCCAAGGTCATAAAATTCAGGCTTGGCCTTGTAATTCTGCTTGATTTCAGCTCATGATGTAACCTCTGCCCATAATGTAGAAATAAGCTGAAACATTCATTTAAAAGCAAGGAACTGGCTAATTTTTTTTCATAAGACAGAGTATCGCTTTTTAGTTTCAGTTTTTATTCCAGTATTGTAAAAAATGATACATTGACATATAGTGTTGTAAACAGATTCTCTGAAACATATATGTATACATTCTTGACCAACCTGCAAAAAAGCTAACATTTCATTAAAAATCCATAGGCAGATAAAAATGCTGTGATTATTTTTTTTTTAATGTTGTATCACCCTGCTTTATGATCTGTCTGCAGATTCAGCTAATCTGTCACAGTCAGCAAGACTCTAAGCTTTGTTTCAGATGAACTGATAAAAAGTACTATTTTACTCCATAAAGCATACTTTGACTGTTGAATCACCTTGGCATCAGGTAGTACCAATCAGAAATAAAGCTTAGTAACAGCTCAGAGCGATAGTTTGAGATTTACACAAGAAAGGAAAAAATCCAACTTCCATCAAGTCAATAGGCAAAACATTCTGTAAATTTCATAATTCATATGCCCCGTTTACTTCACAAAACAGTAGAGGTCCAGAGCTTTAAAATACTCAAAACACTGGAAATCCTCACCCAAGAACTTACCTCTAAATAAACCCCATCCTCATAACTCAATGGTGGTGTAGATACTCTAAAGTTACTACAGCAAGGAAACTTCACATGTCTGTAGCAAAACTGGCATTAAGCAGATCTCATTAACCACCTGAAGGAGCAAGAAAGTACTTTAAAGAGACAGCAAATGTAGCTGAACAGCCCATATATTTATGTTAAAGAAGGCCAGGTGCCCTTACCAGAACTATAACAAGAAGATGGCTGAGTGTAACTTTCCAGCATTTCTCTCCTTATGGCATTCAGATTAGCAGCTAATCAGTAGCAATTTCACAGCAGTCAAGCAAATAAAAGCCCCCAAATCAATCTAATCAGACTAACTAATTTCTGAGAAACCAGCTGGTTACATCTGCTGAGGGATCTAAAGCCTGCAGCCCTGAATATTGTTCAGTGGGATTTGTTAGGAGCAGAAGCAATGAAGCATTTGCCAAAGGCAGGGGGTCACACAGGTGTGCAAGTTTTTTCACCTGGATTAATTGGCTGCATGGAACACTTCATCCCAAAGAAAAGAACTCCTAATAGCCTTAATAATCTGAAATAATAAGATATCATTACTACTATGTCTTGCTTCTATAGCTATGGCAACGACACCTTTTCAAACAGAAATTTCCTTTGCTCTAGGCTTTAGTTTTCAAAGATTTAAAAGAAAGAAAAAAACCTGTGCATCTGTATTCAGAAACTCCTTGGGGTACAGCATCTTGAGGTTTCGCTTGCCTCGCTACATTGCTGAAACATATTTTTTAATCAAGAAAACCAGGAAATGCTCATGTTTGTTTAGGCAGTATAATAAATCCTGCATCTTAGTACCTGAATAATGTAAAAATGAAAGTAAACCTTTTCTCTGAAACACCTGAAATGGAAACTGGTGTGGTTATCAAGGAATTTATTTGATTTCTCTTTGACCTGACAGATATGAGACATACATTTTTTTTCTTTACTAATGGAATCCCTAAATGGAAACCAACATTTTGTAAAACAAATTTCTGTAAGACTTCCTGAAAAAAAATTCCAACAGTAATGAAACCCCAGTGATTCACATAAAAATTACAATTAATATGTAAGTGACAATTAATATTAATAAAATAATTAATATTAATAAAACTAAAATAATATAAGTAGAAATACCCACATAAAAATCTGAAAACTCTTATCTGTTGCTATTTTGCTGTATTTTAAATTATTTTGCTTACTTACATTTTTAATACTGCTTTTCTGTAGTAAAAAGCTTGAAGATTACTGTGGATATATACATCTGAAAACAAATTTTCAGGTTTTATTTTCCATGCATTATCAGTTATTAAAGGGAAAATAGCCCAACAATGGACATAGTTTGCTCACAGTTTTTGAGACCATCTGAGAGTGCTCTTAGTGCACTGAGTTCCATTGCAACTTCTGTGTGGGCACTGGCCCCATCATTGTCACAAGTATTTAATTATGGATTCAAAGGTCTCTGGGACACTCAAGGCGTTTGCTCCCTCTTCCATCCATGAATTCCTTCAGCTTGGAAGAGAATTCTCCCAGCTGAAGGAGAATTTTGGCTAATTTGCAAAACAACTATTGCTCCTCCAGTGACTATTAGTTCCAAAGTGCTCTGACAGCTGTCAAGTCTTCCTTCTTCTTGAGTCAATGTCAGCATTATCAGCTGTCTTCACCGTCTGAAGGTTGCTAAGAAACCGTGTGGGCAGGTAAACTAAATCTTTGAAGTGAAAGAGAGAAAAAAAATTAATTCCCTGAAAGTTATCCTAAAGACAGACAGAAAGGTTTTCAATGCCAACAATACTTGGATTACAAAATAGTAAAATAAACAGAACCTATTTGCTGCAAGCAAAAGCTTGTTGAAATCTAAGGAAAGTTAATATTTTTTAAAGAGTGAATGGTGTCCAGAATATTGTATCATTGCTTTTATAAATCTAGATGAATACCCCTTTTCTTCTTCTCCCCCTCTTCTGATGGACAAATCATCATAAAAATCTTAAGGTCTTTGAAGAGAATAGTTATCTGTAGTGAAAGACAGTTTTATTTAGCTGAAACCTGAAGACTTTAAAACTCAACAATAACAGGTTTTTAATGGAAGATAAAAAGAGAAGGAGAAAGCAAAAAAGATAACATTGTGGGAGTAAAATGACTGCAGTTTCTTTGAAAGTGATTGCTTTTCATCCTTGTTCAGTTCAGTAGTAATATGAAGCACAGAAATAAGAACTTCTGGAACCAGCTACTTTATAATGCTATGTCAAGATGGTAATCAGCTGGGTTTCTTATCTACTAAACCCAAAGGCAAAGACTTATTATATATTAGCTTCCCTGAGGGTACTGTATTCTTACCTGCTCTAGTAGAAATCAATTCCCCAAAATTCTTTACCACTTTTAGAAGGCATCATTTCTAGGCATTAAAGCTTCAAATGGTATGAGAATATTATGACAGGAAAAAGTTCAGAATGGTGATGAAAATAGATATATTGAAGGTTTTTCTCCTACTAGCAGTCCAGCTTAGGGATTGTAGAGGAGATTACAGATATATATTATATTTTTTTGTAAATGGCTAAAGGCTTAAATGTTATATTTGAGACTAGACCAGCTCACCTGAAAGTTATATTGTTAAGTCAGTTTTGCCTCTTTTGCCTCTCTCCGTGTGATCTCATGAGACCTTTCATTAGCAGCCTTTGATTTCCTTCTTAAGATAGTATTCAGTTTCATTTATATTCAAGCCATTAGTATGTCATAAAAATTTACATAAACCTCAATTACATCAAGAGAACATTAAATTATAGAGAGAAATTATGGATATAAGGTTTATAAAGGAATAAGGAGACAAAATGTATAGTAAAAAATTTCCAAGAAGCCTCTCAGCTGAAGTCACTAAAAATGTCCTCACGTGTCCAGGATGGAGAGGCCAATCACATTTTTCTGAAGTAACTCTCAAATTACTGATGGCATCACAGAGGACTGATTTCTTTCACAAATGTTGAGAGGCTGGGAAGCTAAGGGCTCACCATTGAATGAAAGCCAGGTATCTCTTCCAGTCTAAAAGACAAAGTTCTATGTTCCTGGTGCACAAGTTGCATCACAGCCACCCTGCTGTGCTCAGAATGGATAAGTCCCATATGCACACCAAGGATCTCAGTGCCCTCTGGGAGATGCTGTTCATTAGCACAGGTGTGTCCTACAAGCCAAATGCCACCAGTCAGCTCATCAGCAGGACCTTGCAGCTGGGAGAGACCCTGGCTGCAGGACCAGCTTGGTTCAGACTGCTTCAGGAATGTAAAAAAAGCAGCTTGTCCTCATTCATTCTGGAGATATTTTAAGTGTGGGGCTTTTTTTTTTTTTTTTATATTGTCCCCCATTTCTTGGATGATGTAATTTGCTTCAGCATGAGACCTGTATCCTGCCTTCCTGACATCAAGCACACTTTATGGTAAGGCTTTCCTGTTTGTTTTATTAACTAAGAGAAGCACAAATGCTGGTTTCTCATTTATGCTCAGCAAATACATGGTAGCTTAATGAGACACTCAAAATCTTGATTCTGATAAGGAAACATATATGACTTTTTTTTTTTTTTTTTTTTTTTTTGAGATCCTTAGGCCTTGAAAAACAACTCATAACACATACCCTGACGAAAAGCAACACCCTCTGTCTTCTTATTGTCTCTAGATAAACATTCATAACCACACATATTTTGTTGAAATTTTAGCTTTTGTATAAGATCAATAAATAGCTGCAAGCTATTTATGTCACCAAGCTTTGATTAATTCCAGCAGTTTTAAAGGGTCGGTTACTCTGGGCTGACCAAAATCACTAATGATCACACATGAAAAAAATGTTATTGTTATTGTGGGGGACTGCAATGAAGGAGAGTGCAGAAATATTGGAGATGGCTGCAGGGCAAAAGAAGGGTCAAAGGAAAGAGAACAATCAAGCTTATTTCTTAAACTATTTACAAGTGAGTCCACATGGATCTGCACTTCTTGTTCTATGGCAAGTTATGAAAGATGGTATGTACCTGTGTAACAGTACTGATGTGAGCTCTCCTTCATTCTTAGGGCTTTCAGGATGTTCCCTTCTTTTTCCCTTCAGTCCACAATTCATACTTCGACTTCCCTCTGTCTTCCAAGGTTAGTTTCCCGTCCTCAGGTTTAAGATTTAAGAATCCACAGAGGTGGATTTTTAAAAAAATATTTAACAGGCTAGTCAAAACTGCCACAGAGGTGAGAAGAATCAAAAAGAGTAAGACTGGTTCTACTTTGCATTAATAAGAGGAGTATACCCAGAACACTATGAAGTGGGAGAAAATCTAGCTATTTCCATGCTTAATGTAAATGCAGTTTTTTCCTGAATAAGGCATACTTTAGCTATAGAAGGGTGCAATTACCATGCAAACTCATCTAAGGGGTTTTCTAGGCTTTTCAGTAAACATTTTACCAGTGTGTCACTTATAGATGCTTCCTATTAAAATGCACCCATACAACATCTGCAGCTTCCACCCTCCTCCTGAGAGACATATTGTTTTGGATTTTAAAGACTGGAGATTCAGGTAATGAAAGTCTGTAATGACTGACTGAATTTACAGGCATTTCAAATCCCTTGCATTTTATTCACAAAAATTCACCATGGTAACAGATATAGAGCAAAAAATTCAACCCTTCAGCCAAAAAGGGAATAGTGTTAAATTTCTGCTTCTTGAGCTTTCATTCCCCATCAACGTCATACCAGGCTCTTTTGCCTGTAAATAAGCAAATATTAGATAGCCTGGGTACACAATTCACTGTGCTTTGGCTTGCAAAATTTTGAGCTTTAAATTTTGTTTTAATTATTCCTTTTCTTCTGTGGTTTTAAGGAAAGAGCTGAAACCACAAATAGGTGTTATATCTGACTGCATATTTTGTATACCGGTTGACATAAACAGCAACCAAAAAGGAGTTACTTGTTTCACAAGTGCTGCTGAGAAGGAAAAGTGCTGAAGCTTAAAAGTGGGTCAGTTCATCATTACAGGATGCAGTGTGCATTCTGCTGGCTTGCTGTATTTACTTTCACAAGAATGAAAACAGCAGCAAAGCTACAAAGCCATAATGCAGTTTATAGAAACTCTCAAAACAGAAAGTGAAGAGTGGGTTTTCCTGGCTAGTGAACAAAGTTCAATAGTCTGTTTCTTTTCACTTATGAAAACTGTCAGCCCATATCTGTTGCCTCATACCCATGGAAACAGTAAATTTATAACCAGAACAGTTCTCTTGGGCCTGGAGTCCCAATCTTCTTTTTCTTCATCTTTTTCATAATACAAAGAACATCCTCAGATTGCTTAATGACAGATAGTGGCCCTGGAGGCACCTGCTCAGAGTCCCCATCTGAACAAAAGAAAAGCCTCAACTTTTCATGGGTTGTCTCCTGTTGCTAATGGCACATTCTAAAGAAGAGTCTCTCAAGTTTGATCATGTCTACGGAGAGTTTCCTGTCAATAACCTGTAACATGTTTCACTGCAGCTATTACTATTCATAACTCAGGAGCAGGCAGTGAAAAGGACAGATTTTATTGAGATGAAAAAGTGCCTTAAAGTTTTAAGCTGCTTTCTCACAATGCATGAAATAGCTATTTTGAAAACCTTCATGCCAGAAGCATTTACATACCCTTACCTTAAAAAAAATTTTTTCCTTTATGCTTTTCATTGCCCAACAAGGAAGGGTATATTATTTGAAAAACAAAACAAAACAAACAACAAGAAACGAAAAACAAACAAACCAAAATACCCCCAAAAACCAAAACAACTTCTTGAGGAAATACAAAACATGCCTATAGACTGTGTATGTGTGTTGAAAATGGAGCTGATAGAAAGCACTAACTTTGACCTGAAATAGTGAATGAAGAGGAGAAGAGATAAAACTGGAGTACTGGTTTGGATTGCCTCAATGTCTTTGGGTGTTTAATAATATGCATGAGAGGGTTTAGTGAAATATGGAAAATGATATTTTTAATAAAAGTTTAGAGTAAAAAAGTAAGCAAATAAAGGAATTTCAAGAAAAATAGAAAGTAACTTTAATGTCTTGATCGTAGACTGCCTTCACCAGTGGGTTGCTAGTAGCCAGAAATCTTTATTTTGTGAAACATCACTATACTTTAGTTTTACAGATTTTCCTTTGGCCATTATCAGACTTCTAGATATGCATTTTCCATTTGACTGTGGTCATTTTTCTGCTGGTCAGATATGGGAAATAAGACAATTTTTGAGCTTTCAACGGTGAAGCTGTTATGGTCACTAAAATACACCACTAGTAACAAAAGTTTAAATATTTTGGCCATTGAAACATACTCCTTTCACTCAGAAGAAAAGCATAAAAGTTGTAAACTCCTTCTCATTAATTTTTTACCATTTAATCCTATAAAATTAGTCTAACAAGTTAACTGTGTTAGATTCTAATGAATAAAGCATATATATTATCCAGGGGCTGCTCCTGTGTGCAGATTTTCAATTTGTCTGCTGTCTCTTGTCCACACTCTGTGCTAAGAATGTAAATTTTCTTCCTCTAACTTGGTATAAATATGATTTAGTGGATTTGTGTAATTATGTTCTAATAGATATTTTTGGTTGATGGGCAGTCAGGACTCTTCTTGCTTATTCCATGTCTTTGTCCTATTCACACATTCTGCCTCAAACTTCTGAACATCAAGATCATTGTAAAGAAAGGACAAGCTATTAGGAAAAAGGCTCTGGTCCTACTACTCAACATTCTGCAAGTGACATCCTGATAGTGAAGACCTTTCCATAAGTGGAAATATAAGGAAAGTGTAAATAACTAGATAATTAAGTATCATATAATTCCAAGAGATAAGATTATTGTTAAAACAACCCATTGTCTTTTTTTTTTACCTTTCCAATTTTACTGAGCCCATAATAAATACTTAATATTCCCCTTCATAGGGTTTTTCTTCTTTTATTTTGAATTTTGATTTATGTGAATGGCATTTACAGGTCCCCTACCATAAGCCTGCTGTGATAGGTAAGCTGAGAGGTCATCAATATTTGTATTATAAATGCTGGATGCACACTGGGAATGAAAAGTCACAAGCACCTCATCTGTGAAGGAATCACACCAGGCAGTGAACACAGAGAAAAGCTAAACTAAGGTGTGAATGTCTAGATCCTGTATTGTATAGGTAGATACCTGTCTTCTGCTGCTGAAGGAACAAGCTGCTGCTCAAAGAAAGTAAATTTCTCCTATCTAAAATTCAGCACCATCCCTTCCCTCTTGTTCTGTCTCTCCTATTGCATTGTGCTATGGAATGTAGGTTGTAATGGATAAACAAAGGTTATGCTGAACCTGCCTCCATTTCAGAGAGCAGGATTCAGACCTTTAATGTAGGTTTCAACTGGGAAGGCAATAAGGACAAAGAAGCAGTAACAGTTCTGGACTTTGAAAAATAATCAGCTTGCTAAAAAACAGTAAAATTAACTGAAATGTTGATTTTTGTAGACTGGCTCTGTAAGTTCAGATCTAGGCATGAAGGCCCAACCAATGTAAGAAAGTTCGGTCTTTTTAGTTTTTCAAATTTGTAATGATAAGTAATCTCTATCTTGAATGTTGAATCAATGTTTTCTTTGAAACAAAATTGATTTTCAGTCAAGCAGATGAAGGGAGGTCATTTTCTGCTGTCTCAAATTCTGCCTGACTTATTATTACTTACACAGGGGTCTCCAGAAGAGTCTTACATGGTCATCTGGTAGCAAATTCTTCTTGGTAACCAATTTTGACAGGATGCAGGTGGAAACGATCAGAGAAGTTTTTCAGAAATAGGGCTGATAGTTCACCTTTTCCAGCTCAATACTCACCTACACATTACTGAACACATCATGTGCTATAAGGAGTGTAAAAAGGAGAGAAAGATTAAAATTTCAATGAAAGATACAGATCAATAGAAGATTCACATAGCCTTTAGGAAGTTTTGAAGCATAGATCTGTCTGCAGGTGGTGGTCTGGTAGTTCAACTAAACATAAAGTAGACCGTGTTCACATTCTTGTGTTGTTATTCCCCAGGTATTACAGATTCCATGTCCATGATATACAAACCATGATCTACAAAAGCTCTTCAAGGCAGCACATAAATAATGCTTTCACTTAGGTGTCTGTCCTCTGCAAATATATGACTCATAAACACTTTTTGAATCTCAAAACTCAGATGAAAATTTTCACCACAATTGTTTATTACAAAAAGGAATAGATTAAAAAATAACTGCAAAATTTCAGCTCTACTTACTTCCCTTTTTAATTGAATTTTTCCTTTAAAACCCTCTATAAATATTTGTAGGTTTGGTTGAACCATGTGTTGGACTAACAAATTTAGGTAAAAAAGGCTAGTAAGATAACTTAATAAATATTTCTATGACTAAGCTAAGAATTTCTCTAAATATCTCCATGGGGAAGCAGCAAGTACTAATTAATATCATTGTGAAGCTTTCTTAAACCTAAGAAGAAATTTTGGGGAACAGCCCAGTCAGTGCTGCTAGTCACCCAGTTTGCTTTTTCAATGCTCCCGTGTATATTCTATTGCCATGGTATTAGCCAATAAGAAGGAGACAGATTCTTTCTTATCACCCCACTGCTCTTCCAAGGGCAGATAAAAAGGGAACAAGGGTGAAAGACTTAAATGTTGAAAAAAAAAAAAAAAGAAAAGTGTTTAGAGTGTTGACTCTAAAGTGCTTGTTCTGGTTTGGGTCACTCTCCTAATCTGTTGGCTTTATCTTTATTTAATGTTTTAAAGACTATTCTTTCTTCCAAAACACTGTTTTTATTTGATGAAACTTAATTTATTCACGTAGCCCCAGGGGATGTCACAGTCAAAATAAGAATATAGACACCTGGTTCCTGTCCTAGCTGCAGTGAGTGGAGGAATATTCTCTAGTGATTAGAATATGTTTGTGCTTTTCTGCCATAATTCTTTCGTTGAGTCTCAGGGCATCCCACAGGGCCCAGCTCACTGTTCTTTGAGAATGTCATGGAAAAATCTGCTGATGTTCTGTTCCTTAGGAAGTGCAAGAGCCTAATATGATGCCACTGCCTTTTTGCAGAATTTAACAAGCTAAAATAGACATGGCAATGATAGCACCAGTTTGAATAGCTGTAGCAGTTTAAATATGAAAGGGGCATGTGCATACCCAACAATGAAGTGCTTCAGTAATCTGAACAGAAATTCACATTTATACAGGGCAAGCTTTTGGATAAGAGCATCTTCCAGTACCAAGTGTGTGTGCATACTCAAGTTAACTGAGAACAGCTGATGTTTATCTTTTACAGTTTATGGCTTCAGTTTAAAAAGCCATCAGTAGCTGCTTACACAATATCTGCACATCTATCCAGAAGTCACACAGTAAGTCTGTATGTACAGAAACATTAGTAATATTTGCTCTTCAAATACGATTTTAGGGAAGTGTGTGGAATTGCCTCCAACACATTGTATGGAACTGTGGAAAAACAGTGCTTACAACCTTTCACAAACCCTCCCTCCTACTGGTAGCTACTTGTGAAAAAAACTGAGAGCTGTAAAAGCACAAATGGAAGTTATATAGACTCAGAAACCAAAACTGTCATGACTTATGATGTTCTAAAATACTTTGAAATTTTAAGTTTCTGATCGCATTTCATAGTTTTCTTTTAATATTTTCTTTTCTAGTTTCCTTTCCCTGGGAATCTTTTTATTGAAACATACGTTTTGCAGGATCTTTACTTTTGCAAAATATATTATGCCAATAAGGCACTTCTTTTGAGTCATGAGTCCATTTTGTCACAAGTTTTAATACAACATATATGGCAGTATTGGTGAATGCATGTGTGTAATGGGAATCCTTCTACCTAAAGTTGAAATCCAACTGACAGCTCTAAACTGGACCTTGGATCGGCTGCTGAAAATAATTTTTGGACCTGCCTTGTTCACAATAAATTTGTTAGTAATTTCACAGTGTGAGCAAATCAGCATGAAGAATAAAAAAGCAGCCTGGAAATACAGTACTAAAAATATGAAAAATCAAATGTATGATTGTTCACTATAGCACACTTGAAGGTAAAATGTCAGATGGATGTGACATTGAGCCTCCATTGTGCTGAGTGGAATTTTAAGGGAGAAGAAGTGAACACCAGTTCACGGATCTATTGGTTCCATTGGTGTCAATAATAAAAGAATAAAAGTCAAAGCTACTTCTAAGGACAAAAGCAAAGCAATAACTAGAATTAATTGAATAAATTAAACTCAATCATTTATTATTTCATGTGCAGACAATGTATGCAGGGTTCCATCAAGGTTAATCAATTTATATGTCTGAGGAGACTGCAAGAGAATGGTGAATACCAGATGCTGGTGGTGAAGTCTGTTCATTACTGGGGAGTTAATAGAAGTCAGGGGATTTGTAAACAATTTATATCTCATCTTGGTGATGAAATGACAGCATTATTGACGTGTAGACAAACCACATCTTTGAATTTTAGTAGTCTAGGAAAATTTTTAAATATAATAATCAGAAATAATTGATTCATGACTAACAATGTAAATTATAGAACTGTAGCACTGCTCATTATTAAGTTTCCCTCACTCTGTCTCTTATAACTCTATGTTTTCAGTTGTTCTTCCTTTTGTTAATTTTAAATGTGTGTGCTAAAATTTTGCATTCTCAGTCTTTCCTCCTCAGTGCTTCAGTGTCATTTGTTGAGGTTGTAATCCTGATTAAAAACCTACCCAGAAACACTTTATTTACTTCTGAGAAAGAAGCTAAAAAACAGTTTGGCAGTGTTATAAAGAAAGCTGATGAATTTTGACTTGAAGAGTTTGGGCTTCCCATTTCTGTATACAGTGATTTGCAGCCTGGATAGGACTTGAAATGGGAGGAGAGTTGGTGCTAGTTTCTCTACTTTTGTCCTGGAAATATTGCTCCAGATCTGGCACAAGACCTCCTCCCAATAACTTAAACTGAACCAGGGGACATTCTCAAGTGCTGGAATATAATAACTTAAAGCAAAGCAGAATGGTCTCTATCATCATTTTGACTTGTGTCAACTAGCACAGAACAGGGACATGTCTTTCGTATTCTGCTGCCCTATTTTTTGGAGCTAGTAGAGTGTAATGGTTTGAACACAGCTGCTTCCATTCCAGTTTGGCCTCAGCACTAGAATGTGCTATAGAAAGTTTAAAATATATTTATCCACTATAAATACTTTAGCCGCTATCTCCTACAGTGGACAGGTTTTCTCCATGTGACTGGTTCATACCTACATCTCCCATCCCATGGGGCAATTAGGCATGACCAGGACTGCAGGTGTAAAACTGGATTTTCATGTGACACCCATTAACAGGGAATTTGTCCCTGCTGCGATTTCAATAATGCTCCTGGATGACACAAATGTTTCTTAAAAGGGAGGCAATCTTACTGAAATGACAAGGTAACAAGAGCCAGATTTCAAACACTGTCAGGGGGTAGATTAGAAAAGTATTGCAAGTCAAGCATCTGAAAAATAAGGAGAGCATGTGCAAGTCCTTTAACTGAAGTGACTTGCCCAGCTACCCTGATTCCCTTAGGCAGTATTCTGTCACCCTGACCACGAAGCTGTGTTTTTTTCTCCTGTCAGATTTTTTTTTTCTAACTTCCTATCAGGAAAGGAGGCAGATATCAACCTCGTCCAATGTATTTTGACTATTTTCTAGAGAGCAGCTTGTCACCCTGTGAGGCAGGGTGAGGGATAACATGACACATAGATTTATTGGAATGCAAAAGTTCAATTCCTCAAAGCTGTACACCTTTTGTCAATCACATAACATTAAAATGCAACTTCTATAACATAATATTTAAGAATTATGCACACTACAAGATCCCCACGCTTTAAACAAAAACTTTTTCTCTTGGATATCCTGCAACTCACAGCCTTTGTTGCTCTGCTCCACTCAGGTTAGTTTTTTGTCTCTAGATATTCAGATTTGCAAAAATTAATGTAACAAAACATTTTGTGTTAACTTTAGTATGAGAAATACATACAACAGATTCTGTTTCTTACAGTATGTCCTTTGTGGTACTTTTAGCCACTGCTAGGAAGGGAACCAGCACTGTGATATGGAATTTTTTGAACTGTACCTTAATTTTTGTTTCCTCTGTTCTTTTCCTCTTTACACAGAGATCTTGACTGTTGCTTTTCATGAAATTGCCACTTTGAGGCTAAGCAAATGAGCAAATGGTCAAACAGATTTTTGGAGGGGGAACATAAAACTGCTAAATTGCATCCTTGTGGTTGCATACATGCCAAGAGAAGTGATTCTTCTTCGGAATATATATGTTTTTTAAGGAAAATAAATTTTTGTTACAGAAGTTGCAAGCAACAACTGTGGTACTCAGATAAAAGTGGTGGTTACTTCATTTTCCCATCTTCCAGTTTCCAGATACTTTTGGGTCTTTTTGAAAATGTTCCAGTTCTCCCTCTGTGACATTAAGCTGTGACTGAAAGAGGTGGAAAACTCAGGCACCAATTGAGTCCACTGTATAGTGCCTTTTTATATTGAATAAGCTACTCTTTGCATGAGTTCTTTGATAAACATTGAAACTTTGCACACTGTGTCACTGCAATCTTTACTTACTGGATTGTACCAGGGGGATCAGCATCTCTAATGTTTAAATATCAATAAATAAAAGAAATAGGAAGCAGGTAGAGCCTGAGTAATCTAACTTGAGTGCCTGAGAGTCTGATATTTGGTGTTATTCTGTAGGACCTGTAATGTTTGTAGAGAAAATATTGTGTTTCACTCTGGAAAATGTATGTATCCCCACATAGCAGTATTCCTCCTAACAGTAAAAGTTTTTCTGTGTTTTACATAGTCAAACTGATCAGCATAGTCAAAACTGATAGCACATATTAGTTTGCTAATGGATATCCTGGGTACTTTCTGGGTCTTTGTATTAAATATGTTCTGTTCCTCAGAACAGATAATTGAATTAACATTTTCTCAGAAAGGCTTAGCACTTTCTTAGTGTTTTCCAAAACTATGATCATTCGCTATTATCTCTTAGCAAGCTATCACTGGATAGGGAATGGTCATAGCCTTGGAAACCACCAAGAAACCAGGATAAACTGAGAGTAAATGAGAGCATATACCCTTTGAACAGGTTTAAACAGAACTGGCACAGAGAGCTGCAGAGAGTGCTAAGCCATTCTAGCTTGGTTTCCTCAGCTGTGTGGATATGCCCTTGTATGTGAGAAAGGTGCAAATCCTCAATACACTTCTCCTGTTGAGTCTGGAAAAGTCTGCTCCTCACTGACCATGTTGTTATACTTTTCCTTTTCTTCCTTGCTTTGATATTGCTAGCAACTATTGGAATACCTGAGCACCAGATAGCCAGCAAAGTAGTCCTTAGGTGGCTAAATGGAGTCCCTGGTTCTGGATATGTTAAGATCAAAACTCAGATTTTTTACTAACTACAGGAAAAGCTTATGAAACTAGAGCAACATATGAAGGCATTGGTTGCTGTGATACGAAAGCTTTCTAGGTCTGAACAGAAAGGTAATTTGTGTATTGAATTTGAAAATTATTTATGACGTGTATCATATTATGGCAAAACTTGAGGAGCTACATACACATCTTTCTATTAAAGTTGCCCTGGCAAATCCTAGACTTCTATTATAGATCCTGTAGAAGTATCACTGCAACTCATGGGCAGCATTAGGTCTGTCTACTTTGTGAAAGTGAAAGGTACTTATCACTGAGAATATCCTAAATAACTTCCTGCCACATTAAGTAATTTCAGTCTTTGTAGCACAGACTGAGCTCAGTTGTGAACTGCAGTTATCCTTTGCAGCACTGCTTTCAATTATCTCATTGTGATGCTCCAGCAGTCCCAGCTCTGCAGATACAACACTTAAGTTGTGCTTTACTGTCCTGACCATGCTACAGCCATATGTACGTACTCCCCCAGAAACTGTGGGATTGCATGTGCAGCACTTTTCTAGTATTGTAGAAGTGGTTTGTTTCTGGCCACTTGGCAGTCTTTCTGTAGAAAAGAATTCTTCTGCCAGTAATGATATCTCTTGAGTAAGAAACTGAACAATCTCACATCTGGAATAAGACCTACAGACCTCAGAACAATGTTTGGAGTAAGGGCTTGTTTTTTTCCTGAGGACCAGATATATGCCTAATCTAGCAGATTTCTTTCCATATTTCAGTCCATGAAGCAATACTGAGGCCTTGCAGCACTGTGTTGCAGGCATGACATCCCAAGTGTTGCAACAAGTTGCCCGGAGGCCTGATGGCATGGATTCTCATCTTCATCTCAGACTAACAGGAAAACCTTATACCTTAACTTAAACGTTAAAATATTATCAGCATTTAATAGGAATTAGCTGGTGATATTTGTCCCACCTCTAGGTCATTTAAAGAAATATATTTTTATGTCAGTCTAGAGAAAGAGTTGTCATAAATTCAATGACTGAGTAGCAGTCTTGAGCCATACAAAGAATGGTTACTTGCAAGCCAGGTCCACCACATCCTCACCTGACTATGGGTTATAATCTTCCTCCTACATCGTTCCTAGTTTAAAGCTCTCCTCACCAAGCTAGCCAGCTGGCTGGCAAAGGTGCTCTTGTCCTACTTGACTGGGAGAATCTGACCCTCCCTTTCAGGCCTTGATCCTTGGAAGTCAGAAAAACCAAATCCCTGTTGTTGACACCAGCTACACAGGCAGATATTGACCCAAGTGATCTCTCTCTATGCTACGAATATTCTTGAATACTCTTACACTTTTCTTTTTGCTAAAATAAAAAAAAGTAAGTGTTCTGAAATCTAGAACCATGTCCTAAGAAACTTACTCAACAGCTATGGGGTTTTTTTCCTAAAAAATATTTTAAGGTAATTTTTTTTCTGATTTCTGTAACTCAAGAGTATATCTGGATCATATTTGAAAGTTCTCTGAAGCCTCAAAGGCTAAACACTTTCAAAATATTTTCAATGGTGCAAACTTTAACAGGCATCACTTGTATCTCTGATGTCTTGAGACAGAAGGAATCCTCAGGTAAAAGGCTGTTAAGCAACTTTTGCTTTATAGCTAAATATCAGCATAAGATCTGTCTTTTCCCCAAATGAGTGGCAGTTAGGGGGTGAGTTGTCTTCTTGGTGTGAAGGTTTAAATGTCTTTGCTGTGAATTAGATGCACAGAATGAGGATACTTCCATTATTAAATATTTTGTAAGTTTTAAAATCTTAGTAGAATGGAGTGATCGGGTACAGTGATGATCATTCCACTTCTTAGTTTGTGTCATTATTTTTTGGTTTTGTATTTTTGAATTTATGCCAGTCTGCAAAACAGAGAACAGTTAATCTTTCCACTTCTTTCTTTTATTTATTGCAGTTTTTGACAACAGTTTGTTGACTTGGCCAAGGACCACCACAGAGATTTCCAGACTGTATCACACATGTGGTCACTAGACCTGGGGCTACTGAGATCAGATTTGGTACATTCAAATTAAAGAACCAATGGGCTTTCAGTTAATGTATATACAGGTATATTAAAACTACATTTTTAACTGTCAGTCTCATAAAAGACTAAAAATAGAAGGAAAAAAACATAGCCTGTCCTCTAATTTTCTAAAGTGTTCTTCCCCACCAAAGTGAAGTACTCACTTATATGGAAGATACAAGGGAAACTTGTGCTATTCTGCCTGATGCTGATAATAAGAAGAGACTTGCATTACCACTCTTAAAATAAAACGGATCTTGCAAAGAACTTTACCTATTTGTAGTATATTGCATCTCTTATTCGTGATAAAAAAATGTGTTTTGCTATTTTAAGAGGGTGAAGAGGAGAGTTAAATTGTACTTGGTTTTAAATTACAACAATATGCTCAGAAACAGAAGAAAATAAATCACAGTTTTGTGTTCTAGCTTTGTCTTTTGAAATGAGTAGGAAAAAAAGGAAATGAAGTAGAAATAACTCTGCCACCATAGAATAATCGATTTTTGTCTGAGAACTGAGATGACCATCTGGTTTTAGCTAACATGGGACAAATGCATAAAGCGGACATAGGCACAGAGGGTGAGAATACATCACAAAAAAAGAGAAATACAGTAGAATACACCCAGACAACATGGAAAATGATGAGATTGCCTGTTTGTATCCAAAATTTCATAACAGTTGAAGAAGCTGCTGAAGCTGGAGGGGAATGTGGATCAGCTGGAAGGCAGGAGGGCTCTGCAGAGGGACCTGAAAGGAGGTTGGAGCCAGGGGGGGGTCGGACTCTTCTCCCAGGTAGATACCAGTAAGAGAAGAGGGCATGGTCTCAAGTTGTGCCGGGGGAGGTTTAGGTTGGACATTAGAAAGAATTTCTTTTTGGAGAGGGTGATCAGGCACTGGAATGGGCTGCCCAGGGAGGTAGTGGATTCTCCATCCCTGGAGGTTTTTAAGAAGAGACTGATGTGCCATGGTCTGGGAAGCACAGTGGTAGTGGATTGAGGGTTGGACTTGATGATCTCAGAGGTCCTTTCCAACCTGGCTGATTCCGTGATTCTGTGAAGATTTAAAAAAAAAACAGTCTTTTATGAGAAAAAGTATTTTCTACAAAGATCTGGATTTTCTTTGAAACTTATTGAAACTTTTCTGGAAAAAAAAAAAAAAAACCACTCTTTTGTTACTATGCTACCTAATACCAGTGTAATAAAAATTGTTTGAGATAAATAGTTTGAGATAAATAAAATGCTGATGATTTTAAACGTAAGGAAGGCCAAATATGTGTATAGGAGCTATTTAGAACAGGAATTTCAAATTTCATATTTGTTTTGTGTAACTACAAAAAACAAGTCAATGTGTTTCAGGTTAAATATCTCCTGCAAACTATGGAGGAACTGTTATTCTTCACAATAAGCACTTCTTTCAGCTTCCTCAAATTGCTCTATAAGCTAAAACGTACATGATAGGTACAGAATTGCTTTCTCTAAAATCCTAAGATTATTTCTTCTTTATAAAAAGGATTTTGCAAGAAAAGTGGATGTTGATAGAAAAATAGCACAAAATGCAATAAGGGTTTGGAGGGAAATTGCCTCCAGCATTACAGCTACAGGCTCTAATTGCTGGAGGCTGAGAAAATAGGAACTGTGGTTTTTCAACAGATAAACAAAACACAGATGAGTGAAACAAAATATTCTCCTCTCATAGAATTCTTTTCATTTAAGAATACATGGCAGGTGCAATTTATCTTACATGAAAAATTTGCCAGTCAGTGACATAGCCATGCTCACAGATGGCACTTTGGTGAATTGCATATTACTGTTTATGTGTGAAAATCAGGAAGACTGGTGAAAAATGGCAGGATGAAAAGATATTACCTAACTTGCAGAAGAAAAGGGATTATTCTCACCTTCAGTTCCCTTTCTTTTCTATGGTTTCTTAAGGAAAGGATGATAAATTTGAGATTTGGGAGAGGTCAAGACCACGCTGAAGGTCCTAGATAAGACTTGAAAATAGTAGCTTAGGGAGTTTCTTACTGCTTCTATTTTAGTTTCCAGGTCTTAGCATTGTCTCTTGAGAAAATGTGCATTTGGCTGAATGTGTATTTTGTTTCTGGTGAAGAAGTATTTTAGCTGAATGATGTTGACACAGACCTCTTTTTTTTTTTTTTTTTTTTTTTTTTTGCTTGTTTGTTTTTAATTTCTTACATAATTCTGTCATAGTTTCAACACCACCCTCAAAATAGAATATTGTGAGTAAGAAGGAGAACTGTATCCCACAATGTGCAGTACCTATGTGCAATGTAAAATTTGTACTTGTCTGTACATATTCTTTCCGCTGCAGCTATCTTTGCTTTTATTGATACCAAAGGCAAGGGCCACTTCTACCACTCCTGAAGAAAACACACTTGCTGAAGTGATTGCTACCACTGTTATCCCTACCCAATGCCTCTCTTCTCCTCATGACCTATTAATTACTGAGAATTTTTATTGTATAAGGGTTTATTTTGTCTCTTTTTTACTTTATCGTTTTCTTTCTTCTTCTCACTTAGGATGGACATATCTCTTCCTTCCTCCATGGATTGTAATCTCTCACTCTCTTAGCTGCAGCTGTGGGAGCTTAACAGAGGGGTTTGGATGAGATTCTCAGCCAGCAGACACATCAGCACGAACTATCTGAAAGCTTTCAAGGAGATATACACTGAGCTGAAGGACCACATTTGCTGTTGGGAAGGCCCATCTAAGGTCATGCACCTGTGATTTTTAAACATCAGAGGAGAGAGATTTCCTCTGCCATTCCCCAGGTTAATCTGTTTTTGTCATTTTTGCTACTGAATACACCCATCTTATCTTCCAAACACTCTATAAAAACTAGAGATACAAGCAGTCAGGGAAGTTTTAGATACCTTGTAAATAGAAAGAATGTGTCTGTTGCATGTCACAGGTCTTGGAATTAATGAGCTGCATTTTTTTAGACCTACTTAAAGTGTATTTGTTTCCATGTTTCTCACATAGGGGTTTGACTTTCAGCTCTTCTTGACCAATATGATATCTATTCAGACCATATGAGGTGAACTTAGGATTCTGCTAAAATGCCATGTTAAAGTATAACCTTTTTTTTCTGGCAGATCTTCTGGAGTCCTACATAGGACCTTGTGGGTAAGGACTATGGATGAAAGATGATTGTGAGCTTGAGCACAGCATCAGATCCCACTTGGCTAACAGAGAGTGCACAGGGAGCATCGCTTAACTGGCTCTAATTCCACAAGAAGACATTTGTCTGGGGGTTGTCTGCTTTCGAGGACACTCTAGTTTGCTTTAAAAGCATTGAAGGAGGTAGAGAAATTATATCCTGTAGCCTTCCTTTCCCAATTTCTTCCTGACAATTTAATTTAAACAGATCTAGCTGCTAGGAGGCGAGAATAATTCCATGTGACAAATGAAGCTGGGAAAAATTAATATGCTGGACTATAGATAGGTGCCCCCAAGAAAGTGGATGTTACTATGTCTGTGGACTGTCAGTGACACAAACACATTTCACATTTTTGGTATGTCATTGACTGTGGGTAACAAAAATGAAGGCCCTTTTTGTTTTAGCATATAGTTGCTGGCTCCTCAATAAAAAAGTCTTGACAATGTGCTTTTGTTGCCAAGCTAGTTCTTTCATGTAATTGACTCATATTTTGCCCAGAGGAAGAAAGGAAAATAAAAGAGCAGTCCCTTTGCAATAATACCTCTTTACCATAAAATTCAGATAAATGCAGCTCCCTATTAAAATTTAATTCTATGCATTACATAATTCCCCCCCACCACTCCTTATGTCTTAATTGCACTCATTGTGCTTTGAAACTACCTTCTATCAATATAACAGAATTAACATGAGTGTAAGATCTGATGTCATCTCTCAAAATCATTAGATAGTTATAGATGCTTTTGTAGTCAGGTGCTCACTCAGTTCAGTGCTGCTCCTTCAGGGATGCATTATGCAGGTTGTGCAGCTGTGCAAATATCAGGGTAAAATACTTGAAAGAGCACTCGAGCAGGCAGAGCAGAAGTCACATGAACACAGGTAAGTCTTTTCCTTATAATCAGCATTTGAAAACATCCAGTCAGAGATTCTGCCCACAGTCTCTACAGTTGCCAGCTGCGTAAAGGGGTATCACTTTTTTTTCCAATGTCATCTCTGGCCAAAAATAACTTGGCCTTCCTTCACCATTCCTCTCTGTACTCAGATAATCTGGAAGGAGGTAATACCACCCCTGTCTAACTCTGTTGAAACTGTGCAGGGCTGGCAGGAGGAAGCTTGATCTTACTTTTACCTCTGTCCTCTCTCCCATTCTTCAGCCCTGCCTCTAGTTAAGAACCAGTAGACAATGATGAAATTGTCACATCAGAGAGTTCTGACTTTTTTTTGATGTAAGATTAAGTAAATAAAGCAAAATAAATAGTTGAAGTAGAAAAGACGAGTTTTGAAAGGCTCAAATACAGCTTATTAGCTCTTTGCTATGGTGTAATAATTGTAACTGTTTTACCAGTAACATTTACTATAGCCTAAACAATTACATTTCTTTAAGTGATGTGTCACATGCCTGAAAACAATTTGCAACAGTTTTCAACCATTAAAAGGTAGCTTTTTATTTTCTTTAAAGCTATTGCTATTGATTGCTATTTTTGTTAAAACTCAAGGAAAAAATAAAAAGCAGGAGAGAAAAATAATCAATTTTATAATTAAAACTTCATTTTTTCCTCTGAAAATCTCTCACTCATAGTTTGCAAGGTACTTGTAATGCCTAGAAGAAAACATATAAAATAAAGATGATGACATTTATTTTATTGAAGACTACTTAATTGATTTCAGTCCCATTACCTTACAAAATTGGCAGCAAGACAGATAGGGAATGCTTTTATTGATTGATGTACCTCAAGCAGAGAGCAAGAGGCAGGAGCTTTATTTACACATGTTAAATTATAGAATTTGGATTTAGCAATTTAACTGACAAAAGAAAGTATTTGATATGAGCCAATATGAAATGCTTTTGTACTTTATAGGGATCAACGTGAAATGTCAACCTGAAAAAAAATTTCCTCTCAGTATTTTACTCTTACTTCCTATTTGGACTCTTAAAAGTCTCAGTTTTGAAAAGGAAATGCTTGATTATGAAATGAAATGACCAGCTAGAAAGTGAGAAGTCAAGATAGTCTGAAAAACAATACAGGTAGTATACTTTCACTTTATCCTTTCTTATTATTTTGGGGATTTATTCTGCATTTCTTAGTTTATTCAATGTAACCTGATTTTCCAATCAATTTTAGAAGCTTTATTTTAGGTCAAATTTACAAGCTTGGCAAAATTCATATTCCGTGTGGAAATCTGCTCCTCCCTATCCTTTGCTTTTCAGTCACAGAGGATGTTACAATACTCCCTGTGTTCATGTGTTCGGAAACCATCCAGGTAAAAATGGACAAACAGAAAGTGGTGATAGAAGGAAACCTTCCCTGGAGCTCTTCCCATGTGTGCCATGGCAAAGATAATTATCTTGCAAGCTAAAGTGCTCTGAAGGGAAAAGAAGAAACTAAAAAGAACAAGGGTTTTCTCTCAGAAGATGGGAATTTTTTTTTTAAGCAAGCATCTGGGAACAACTGACATCTGGATAAAATAACAATAAATTTAAATGCTTCAGATCTCAGTAGTGGAGCTGCAGTGCTTGGGCTATAACAACAGAATACAGCAGAAGTTGAAAGAACCACTGCATCTTGGAGAGATGCTCCAAGGAGTGATCTCAGCAGTTGTCTGGCTTGCAAAACGTTAATTTAGTCATGTCCAGTTGCATGGGCAGTTTACTGAGAGCAGCACTCAGGCTGCCTCTGTGTGCTCTGAGGCTATGTTTGGTGATAAATTTCTATGCTATTCTTATTAAGCAGACAATGTTTGCACTCTTTTCAGTGAGAGTTTGTTTAGCTTTTGAGTTCCTGGGTAAAGTAATTTCCCAAGAAACCAAACAAGTTATTTCCACCACAGTTCAGCTCAGCAGAGTGATATTCAGGCTTCAAACACACCCCTGCAAACACTGGTACCCACTTGGCCACCTTACTGTGCTAATATTATATTACTCTAATGATTAATATTCTTCTATAATTCTCCTCTATTTCAGTTTGATGGCAAAAGTCTTTTGACTAAACAAGTACCAGAAGTCACCTAGCATATTGCCACCTTAAAGAAGCAAGAAAAATGAGATTAAGTGCTTGCTACATAATGCATTTTCTTTGATCATTAACTCTGCAGAGAAAAATAGCAAGATGTAGCTGGTTCTAGCCAGATTCTTCTCTGCTACTTTTCTATTGTCTAAATCTTAAGTAGTTATGCCATACATTCCAGGATGGAGTTAAGGTTTGCTTCCAGTTTGAGATGTCTCCTGGAACCATCTCACCAGATCCTAGCATGATACAGCCTGAAGTTTTCCTTCAGTCAGTAATTGAAATTAGAATTAAAGAAATGGAACTTTCAAAAAAAAAACCCACCCAAAACAACCCCACGTACATGTAACACTTTTCTTCTTAAGAAGCTTCTATGTCATTGTCAGAGTAACATAAGGTAAAGCACTGACATATATTTTTCTACTATGTGGCCAGTCATAGAATTTTTATATAAGAACCCTGAAAACTTAGCATCAAATTTTAATTGCTTTAATTGGCTTCTTTTATTGGCTTCTTTTATTGGCCATTTATTTTCCTGTCGTGACTGTCTGCTTACGTACCCTCTACACATGACTACTGGTGAAGGAGCTCTTTTCCTTCAGGGGCACCTGGTCATGAGAGGTTGCTGTGCCACTTGATCCAGGCAAACTGAACGTCCATCTTCTCCAGGATTACGTCTGTGTTACCAGAGCTGTGGATTTACTCTCCATGAAGAAACACTACCAGAAGACACATAGTACACTACTGCATATAAATCTCACACTAGAGGGATCTTGAGAAATCATCATAGAGTGGATTTGACTCTTTTCAGTTTCGTAAGTAGGAGAAAATGGCATTTATTTGAGGGATTCTAGCTGAATTTTATTCAAGATTAGTCTTCACATCTTTTTCCTGTGAATTTCACCAGTGTGTCGGTTAAATGCTGGCTGCTGTGACCTATCATTAAACAACCCACCACAATCTTTGCCTAGATTAGGATGTGGGAAGAGACACTTCACCTGATTATTCAGTCCCTCTTTCAGATAATGATTTCCTGTAGTGCCACCTAACAGTATCAGCTGCTGCATCTTTGCCTACTAATAGATAAAATTCCATTCTAGTCACACATACTCAGTGATGGGACACTAGCAGAAATCAATGCTATAAAAAGACCAGAATATAGTAAATCTCTGAGGTTTTTTGATACACCCTTGGAAAAAATGGCTCAGAAAGATGTAATAACTGTAGTACCTACTGAGGGGAGGAGTGTGACCTTTCATTGAACAGTGGTATTAGCTCCCATATGTGTACTGCTATACTGCTGTGCCCATTAACATTCATTAGTAAATTCAATGACTGGTGATGCACAGCTATGTGTACTCTTCTTTCTATTTTTAGCTGTTTTAAAGACTTTAAAGTCTGGCTGATTGAATATGTTTGTCCCAAACCACAACATTTTCCCATCTGTGCTGTGAACACAGAAAATTTCCCTAATGTGATACTGTGTTATGTGCATCTATGATGTGCCCCTCAGTTACAGACAAGGCAAACAGCCCTACTCCTACTATGAGCCTTCTCAACTTTGGGATCATTAATCCAGAGTACTAAACTATTTAATTCTCTGCAGACAAAGGAGACTTGATGTATACTAAGCTGGAGATTGCACTCTTTGACTTTATTGATTTTCTTATTAAGCTGTGACACCTAAAGAAATGTTAGGAGTTAGGCTTTAGTAGCGTTTTTTTTCTGTTCAATTTTCTTTGCTTTTATTTGCATAATGTATATTAATCTTCCAGCTTAATTGGCTTTATTGATTTTTACGTGACTTATTTATACATCTTCATGAGTAAACAGCAGGTATTTTAAATGCTTTGTCTGTGAACAGAGGTTGTTATAAAGAAGGCACATAACGAAAAATGGTGCTTAATAAAGAGAAAAGAACTCAAGTCCAACAAAGTTATGTTTGTGGAAAAATAAAATCTGAGCAATGGTTAAACATTTGAACAAGGGGTTTATGAGCACAAAGCACATAGCCAGCTCTAAAAAAGATTGAGTTACTTTTTTGGAGATAGACAGGATGAGGTTCTTGTTTTTTTCTAGTTTGACATTTTCTAGAATGTTCTCAATTCTCATCATCATGGATCTGAATATTAGTATTTTTTCACTGTGAGGATGTCTGCTCAGCTCTACCCCTCTTTTCATTCAGTTCAGATACCCATGGGAATACTCTTCTGCTCTTTACTTTCCTGTAAGCACAGGAGGAGTCCCAGTGTTAATTGGGAGAGAGATGATGTTCAGCAGGACTGTATTTCAGAATGAATCTCCGGAACGAGTACAAAGGAAACAATCCTGGACTACCCCACCTTAGATAAACCTTAGAAACTTTCTTTGAAAACAGGAAACAACAAGATTTTGTGCAATTTTTTTAATGGATGATTTAATGTCATTTTAATTCAGACTAGGCTATTTGAATCCTTTTATTGTCTTTTTATTTCCCTCTAACCCATTACTTAATGCTTTAAAATTTTCTTCTGTTAGTAAAATTATATACTACATTAATCTGCTCTAAAAATAATGAAGTTCATTATATTGGAATTATATAGTTAGGGTAATTAAATGTTTTTAATTTCATAAAGTGCATTCATGGAAGGTGCTACAGGAAAATAAGAAATGGTACAGTGACTTCAGATAACTTCTTTCATTAACAAACATGGAAAAGCATCTTGAAAATGTGCATTTCTGACATACACTGGGGGAAGGCTAAAAAGGTTAGTTTAATTGACAGAAGTGAGAGGGCAGCAGACACAGAACTGCCAGAATTACTACTCCTCACAGGAAGAGCTGTGAGCTGAGGCATTTCTTACAGAAAACAGAGTATTGGGTTTGTGTGGCAAGGTTTTCCTAGTGGGGTGGAGCTACAGGGGTGACTTCTTTAAGAAGATGCTAGAAGCTTCTCCCATGTCCAGTATAGCTAAATGCCAGCTGGCTCCAAGATGGGCCCAACACTGGTCAAGGCCAAGCCCATCAGTGATGGTGTTCATGCTGCTGTGGTAATGCATTTAAGGAGAAAAAAACGCTGCACGACAACAGCTGGAGAGAGACATGAGTCCGTTTGAGAGAATTCTGAAGGCACCCAGGTCAGTGAAGAAAGAAGGAGAAAAAGGAGAAGGAAGACTCCACATTGGAGCAGGTGGATGCCCAAAGGAGTCTGTGGGAAGCCCACAATGAAGCAGGCTCCATGGACCTGTGGAGGGAGGAGCCCACACTGGAGCAGGTCATGGCAGGACTCATGACCCTGCAGGGGATGCTAGAGCATGTTCTGAAGAAGTGCAGCCTTTGGAAAGAACTCGTGTTGGAGAAATCCATGAAGGACTGTGGCCTGTGGGAGGGACCCCATGCTGGAGCAGGGTAAGAGTGGGAGGAGTCCTTCCCCTGGGAGGAAGGAGTGGCAGAAACAATTCCCATTCCCCTCTGCTGCTGGGGAGGGAAGATGTAGAGAAATTGGTAGTGAAGCCTAGGAAGAAGGGAGGGGTGGGGCAAAAGTGTTTTTTAAAAGTTGTTTTTATTTTCTCATTAACCTAGTACAATTTGATTGGTAATTAATGAAACTAATTTCCTCCAGTCAAATCTGGTTTGCCTGTGACAGTAATAGCTGAGTGATTTCCCTGCCCTTATCTCAACCCAGGAGTCTTTTGTTGTGATTTCTTTTCCCTGTCCATCCAAGGAGCAATACAGTGACTTTGGTGGGCACCTGGCATCCAGCCCAGGTCAACCCACCATAAATAGTGACAGCCCCATGCTTAAAACCTCCAGAGTAATTTAGATAGAGTTAGTAATTAGTTAGTTAGTAATTTAGATGTAGACAGTGAGGCTCTGGATTATAGCACACGTCAGAAATACACTGAATGGGGAGGCAATTCTACAGTCACAACTCCAAATGAAAGAGTCGTCACTGCCCTGAACTCTGTGTCTACACAAACTGGCAGTTTTAATCTGAAGTGAGGATCATCAAAATGTATAAAAGTGGGTCTGAGAATAAAATAATTTACATCCAAGTTCCTCTCTCAACCACAATCATTGACCAAAAAACTTAGATATCATTCCTGTCAGCAAAAGGAGTCCTTTACGATGCTACCAACTTGAAAGAGACACCTGCATGTAATAATTAAGCTCTCCCATGGCTACAAGAAACTTCATGTTGTTCTACTGTTTATTTCGCAACAGAAACAATTAACGAATACTCAGTGTAACTACTGATTGTATCTGATTATTCAGAGGTGAGGATATGGATAACCATTGAGATATTTCTGCTTTTAAGGTATGCCCTTTTTATTTACAATCCTTTTAAATACCAAGAAAAGAGAAAAGGTGGGCTCTTTCAGTATGGTACGTCAAGACCACCTTTTAAATTATTGGTCCAGTTTCTTTTCAGAAACTGGTTGGTTCTAAAGAACAAATTATAGAATAATCAGACTCTGATTACAGATTTTTTTTCTTTAGAGGGGAGTACACACCAACCTCACTTGAAATGATAGGAAACAGCTGTGGGACTTTGCCACTTCAGTTTAGGTGCATAAATCCTGGGTTAGCCAGAAATTCTCGGAGCGTGTCTGTTTTCTGCTATGTTCTTGTCTTTCTTTTAAGTCAGATTAGAAATGAGGAAGATGGCACAATACTTGGTGTCATCAGCTGAGAATTCCCCTTCTACATAGGAAATGGTTGTTGGACAAAGGAATTGATAGAAAAAGCAGGAAAAACCCTCCATGTTCCTTGGTGGCTTCTCATTTACAAGAATCTAGTTTTAAGCCACGGAATGAAGTCAAATTTAATAATTAAATGTACTCGGTTTTGCTATTCAATCACAGAGGTGTGAACTTCTTTCCAGGCAGACAGTTTATGCTCAAAAAAAATGAGCATTGCAACAAAATATGTAATATCCTCACTGAGTCATTTTTTACGCTTGGTTTTTCACCACAAATTGGGAGGAAGGTTTCTGACTGAAATGTTCATTCAAATACTTCCTTAACCACTCTAAGACAGTTAAACTCCATTTTTGTACTTGTGTGTGCCTGGGAGGAGAAAGGGTCAAACCAATTTGAAATGTGTAGAGCATGAAGTTCTAAATTATACAAGCTTCACAATGCATAAAAGCTATGTAGTCTGAGTGCATACACCTGCTGAAAACAGGTGGGAAAGAGATAAAAATGTTGTTTCACTTTTTTTCTTGCAGAGATGTAAATGCTTTTAAAATCCTTCTAGTCTTTTGAGCTATTTCAGAGTTAACAAATGTAGTCTAGAGAAATGGATGAAGAACTCTAATATCCTGGAGAAGCAAGAAGGACCCTTTTCATACAAATTGCAGGTTATTATGTCAGTCAGCAGTTTCTGGATATTTATTTTTTTTAAAAGTATTCAACATGTCATCATTTCTCTACTGGAAGAACATTGGAGAGGAGGTTGGTCAGCTGCCTCACAAAACTTAGTTTCTTTTTACTTCCATTTCAGAATTTCTGAACTCAAATTTAATGAAATTACCTCTACGTGAACTCTGTTGGTATTTGTCCTGTTCTCACTCCCCACACCAAGCTATGGTGATATTTGTGTTTGTATTTAGAAACACTCAATACTGAAGGGCTGCAGGGGGAAAGACCCCATGAGGTCAGGTTAAGAAAGGAGTGATATAATCCGTTCTTTTGTTTCTTGATGTCAATATCCAGGGTCAAAATAAACCTGCCTCCTTTAATTCTTTACAACTGAGACATGTCTGATTTCTGACTGCCTTTCTATGGACAAATATGGTGTTTTAAAAGGCTCATAATCACAAGAAATTAAGAGTGGCCCTCAATCTTCCTGTGTTCTAGTGCAATGTGAGAAGAAATCATGGGCTGCTTCTCTTTGCTGCAGCTATACTTTTCCCCTTCTGCAGCCTAGTTCTGGGTGGCCTTTCTTTGGGCTCCAGTTGCCCTGAATTCTAGGATGTACCAAAGCTTTACAATAATGTCACCATTACAGATAGGTGCTACCCTTGCTGTTGTCCAGGCTGGCTTGGATGTGGTCTGTGCAGCAGTCACTTGTTCACCTTGTCAGCCTCAGGAATGACAAGTCAAAACAGAGTCCACAGAAGGGGCAAGAGATGATATCTCAAATTCTTAAGATAAAGGGTCTTGCCAGCAGGACAACAGATTTTTCTTGTGTGCCTACTGGCCTTTCAGAAGGAAGGACTCTGCAGCTGCTGGAAAACATTTTGTGTTCTGCGAGCACCACTGTGAGATCTTCAGGAGGCAGGAAGCATCCTCCTGGCCCAGGTGTGGATTACTTGGACATGAAATCATACTGGAGAAGATGATACTGTCTAATAATCAGAGCAGATAACATTGCCTGATAAGCAAATTGCCCACTGATGGGAGTCACAAAGACACTGTGAAGTAATCTTCAGAAGGGAGTGACTTCAGTGCAAAATAACTGAGATATCAAGACCTGAGCATTTCTTTTTTTGACGTAAAAGAAATGTGTTCTTTGACTGTTGAAGATAGAAATTTATTAGGCTACCTTTTGTAGATAGATAAATACTCACTGAAGATTTTTGAACACATGAGATAAAAGAACTAAAGTATTTCATAATCAAACCATTTGGGCACAGAAATTCTGCAGTCTGAGCTCTGACAGAGTTTAAAATAGGGAAAATATTTGCCATATATTTAATACAAATGTAATAAACTTGATGATTTAGCATTGCATCATTAATGCTTATATTTAAACATTCAATCAGGTAGTGTTTCAGTGTTTTTTAAGTATTTTTTTTAGATTATGACCTAATGTGTCTTGTTTGGATCACTGTTAAGAATCACAACAGATTTCCTGATGAAATCAAAGCTCCATTTAGATTAGTGTCCTGTCTCTGACAGTAACCAATTGCTTAGCACAAAAGGACAAGAATGGGACAATTTTATAGTGAATTTTCCCTGGTGTGCCATTCCAGCTTTCAGCAATCTACAGCTTAGGGACTCCGTGAGCCAGAAACTGAATTTGTATCAGCTTTGTGTGTAGTCTCTAGAGGACCTTTCTTCTATGAATTTGTTTTAAAATTTACTTTCTGAGTTCTTTTGTAATCCAGCTTCTGCAACACCTTGTGGCAAAGAGCTACTTAATTCAATTACAGTCTGTATGATAATTTCATTGAATGTCTTTAATTCTTGAATCATAAGAAACTGAAACATAAGTCTCAGAAAATTGCTGTACTAGCCATCTTTTTAGTATCTTCTCTTTTTCAAGCTGAAGTATCCTTATTTATTTTTTTTTTTTTGTGATATATAAGCTGCTGCATACCTCTGGTCAGCCTTGTAGCCTTTCTCCATCCATTTATTTGGTTCTGTGCTATTTTGCAGATGAAATAAGAAAAGTTGGAAGACTGTGGCTAAACAATGTTTAACCTGTGGCCTATCAGTGGGAGAAATTATTCTCAATCCTTTCCCTAATACATTTTACATTTTATTTCCTTGGTGGATTGCTGTTGAGAATTGACCTGGTGTGTTTAAATCCTGCTGTAAAGAATATACATACCTGCATAGTAGCTGTCAGTTTATAATCCACCATGGTGGTTCTATTACTCTATTTTTCTTTGCATTTAACAATTTAAAGTCTGCCATTTTTGTGATTTTCACTCCCCCTCTCCCTTCCTCCCTTATACAGTGTTGTAAGAACATTCTACAATACTTCTCAAAAGCTTAATTTGTTTACTACTCTAATTATTTTTGTGTTGCCTACAAACTTTATGGCTTTTGTAGTCAGTCCCTTTTTCAAGGTCCTAACACAGATCTCTAAAGGACTCCTCTAGCACCCTGTTGTGCTGAGGATGTCAGTCTCTTATCCTTAGCCTTACTGACACAATTATCACCAATGCTGGCTGATGGGATACAAGTCTTATTCCTACTTTTTAATGTTTGATTTGTTCAGTGGCCAAATAATTGCAAAGTAAGCTGTTCTTGCAGAATATATTTTAAGAATTCCAAGGAACAAATTAACACAGTTAATTGGTCTGTCTTGTTGAAGATAATATTTTATGACAGATTAGATCTGAATAAATCTGAATTCTGTTTTAAATATATCTGCTTTTTTTGAATCTATAGCAAGTATGAAATATATATGTTATTGTTCTCTTTAACTAGGCAGAAATCATCACTTGAATCTATAGCATGTAATTTTGTTCAGAAAGCTGAGTTATATTTTGAGATTAATGAGGGAGTAAAGAAGTTGACAGTTTTAGGTCCTAATGTCTTGATATTATGACATGCTTAATATGAACAACCATTTTTTTATATGTTTGCATGCATATTTTATCTCTTGGAAAGGACAAATATTCCTTGCTCACTTCTAATAGGTGTGTACTATACCTGCTCTTGCAGCTTCAAATAAACAACACTCTCTAATAGCCCCACAGAACCTGTTATGGGACTCAGGTATCAGGCTTTTGAAACTCCTTCCTGGAGTCTATTCCTGGACTTATTTTGTGCAAGTGAGCTGATCAGTTGGCTAATCTCTAAATGACTTAAATGTAAACTCATCAATATTGTCTTTATAAAACCCTTAGTAAAAAGAAAGATCTTTTTGTTCCTCTTTCAAGCTTTTTTAATTAAAAAAGTCCAAAGTTTTTGTTCTACTTAAATTCAATTTTGCAATTTTCTATCCCTTTCTTAAACGAAAACCAATTCAAGTGTAGCTGAAGCTTCTATATTTGTTTTCACAAAGGTTGTTTAACAGGTCTTACTCCTTCTTGCATTCACATATCTGTATATTTTTTACAGAAGAATATATTTAATTCATTAAGAATGATTTTCACATGCTGAATCCTTAATTCTCTGACTGGGGTTGTTTAAGTGTGCTCTGCACCCCAAACTATCAACTGTCATTCATCAAACAACTACAAAAAAAAAAAAAGGTAATATGACACCACACAGAGGTGAAAATGCTCATTTATCATCCCAAGCTGTGAGTAGATAAAGTGTTAACCATGGAAAAATTATAAACAAAATAAATGCTTTTTCTTGGCCACAACAAAACTCTTTCGGTAATTTGATTTTTCAAGATTTTTTTTTTTAAAATAAATTTCCCACAATGCTTTCAGAAAATACATCTTGAATAAAACCTGCTACTGAATATACTCAATCTGATAATTATCTTGAATTCTTATTTTTATTTCTTGTTGTATATATCACTTGTTTCACATTTAAATTTCTACTTTTCCCCTACATTTTTTTTACTAAGTTCAATTGTGGATATGATTTCTTTTCTATTGTAACAGTTTCTTTTAATGGCTTTGTCTGGCAAATGTTGATATATTTTTGACAGATAAAAGATATATCTGTGCGGATGGGAAACATTCATAACAGTTAATGTTGGTCATGAAAATAAGTTATGGTAACAAGCAAGACATTTTTATTATCTTAGTTAAACATTTTTGAATTATCATTAGTACAGGGGGACTTCCTACTCCCTTATAGTTACAGTTGTATTTTTAAAATTGTTTTCTCTCCTTTCTTCCTTTCTTTTATTAATTTATTTATAGGTTTAAGTGCTTGAGGTAACCTGCAATATATTTAGTTATATAAAATTAAGTAATTTCCTTATTTCAGTGAGACCTGAAAGTGTATACTCACCAGCTACTATAATTGTGAAGTATCATGCACTAAGACAACATTTCCAAATCTCTTATTGCCACTCTGAAATTTGCATTTTTCTTACATTTTATGATGAAATCACAGCCATAATACTTATTCAGATAGTGGTTCCAATTTAGGAAGAAAAGGTGGATAGATTAAAAATATACATGTGGAAACTGGATATGCTTTGGACAATGACACAGCCCCTGATTTCAGAAGATAAATGTGTGGTCCAGTGCAGTAAAAACATTACTAATGGGGAATGTACCAGCACCATTGCTCTGTTTCACTTCTACTTGTTGGCATGGTAATTCATGTACATCAAAACCATTAACAAACAAATTATTTCGAATAGGACACAGAACAAAAATTACTTCTCCAAAGATTTTTTTCAAAATATATCCCTACCCACTGATACACCAAGTATACACTTAGCCTTACCATTATCTTGACAAAAATTTTTTCCCAGTAGGTGCTGAGGGATGGCAAAAGAAGTTCAGTGTAGAAGCTGCTGTTGATTCTCTCATGTAGCTTTTTAAAGATCATTATAAGATTTTGAGGATCTTCCATGATACCATCTTCCTTACAAACAATATCAGAAATATGGGAGGAGTTTGGATAAAGAAAAGACACAATGCAATATATTTAGTTATACATTAATAACATAAATATACAGTTAATCATACAATATATGATTATATGTGTACTTATTAATTTTTTTACATGCATGCACATAATAAGAGTGAAATGTCATCTGATTTCTCTCCTCTTAGCAAGTCAAGGCTTTCCACTTTTTTCTAGCTGTAACCATAGACTTCTTTTATATGGCAGGGAAAGCAATTCTGTACTTGTGTTTGTTCTCGTTCTTCAGAAAATCATACACTAGGGTTGCTATGGCAATGTTGAATTGATGTTTTTGTGTCTTCTGGTAGAATTCCTGACAGCATACACACATCTATCAACAATTTTGCCCCTGAATATTGCAGCCCAGCCAGGTGGCTCACCTCGAGAAATCCTGATGGCACTTTCCTTAGCAATAATACCACTTTCCTTAGCAATAATGCCACCATTCTGCCATTGCTGAGAGCTAGTGAAATGCAGGCAGAAGAGTGAAATTTTCTGGCATGTGCTTTTGGAGGGACTTTTTAATGTACCAAATGGCAGGTATTCTCACTAAACAGTGCAGAACAAACTTTACTGAGAATTTTACTTCTTGCCCCCGGCCTCTAGCCCACAGTTCCCATCCTGATCCTATGTTGCAACCAAGCCACATGCAGTCTAAGATGTCCCATTAGATCCAAGAATGAAACTGAATTTATTACCTTATGCAGATTTTTCTGTGCCTGAGCTTTTACACCACCCTGACTTACAAGAGAACTTGTGAAAAGGTCTGAAACATGGGTGCATTTTATGCACTCTTCACACCACCACTGTGACTTTTGCCACATTCTGGAAGTGCCTTTAAAATAAGTTACTGCCTGCAGCTGCCTGCCTTCCCTGTCACAGCTGGGTGGCTCCCTTCATGGACTAGAGAAATCTGCAGTAAAGGCAAGACAAACAGATGTAAAAAGAAGTATTTGTCGCAAAACAAGAATACATCTTATTGCAGTTCTGTCAAATGATTCTGGAAATCAAAGGAAAAATCTATTGCCTTCAGCTGAATGTACATCACTGCATTTTATGGCCTCTGTGTTATTTCCTGCCCAGTTGTGTCTAATTAATGACAAAAGAATGTGTTTTATGATTATGATGATGCAAAGGTTCTCTGGTTTGCTCAGACTAGTAATAAAGCTGTATCCACTGAGAATGGAGAAAATGGATTAAATGACAAATGGTCACATTCAATATTGTCTGAATTTGAATGATTTTGAATTAAACTTTGGCAGTTAATGTATTTTAGAAAAAGAATACCTTTTGTGCACAACCTGAAGTATTTACTGTTATTAGATATGATCCTGGTTACTGCCAGAGCAGTAAAGGGTACTCTGAGGTGACATTAAATGGGGTAGCTGAGCCTTTTTTATAGGGTTGGGACAGAAAACACAGCAGGGGAGAGAAAGGTTCTGGCAGACTGCTGCACTGACAGCTTCTGCTGCAGACATCTCAGAGGCAGGAATTAGCTCCTGTAATGTGTAACAGTCCAGGAGGGATCTACATTTGTGAGTGAAACTGGAGGGTTGTGTCCAAACATTTCTCTTACAAAGTTCTTGGAGGTAACTTCAAAGAAAAATTCCTTGTCTGCCATAGCAAAGTCAGCCTCCCTAGGGTACCAACTCCAGGAAGCTCAGTACTGATGCTTTCTTTTTTCTTGTTTAGCTCAACTTTAGCTCCCTCTGGGATGAACCATTACACAGCCTGAACAATGTTATGCCCACTGGTTGTGTCAGCACCAGACATCACTGAAGGCCAGGGGACAGATCTCTTACAATGTTGCTCAGGCACCACTTCCCAGCACTGCTCTTCTCTGTTGGTCAGGGATGAAATGACCCTGATTGCAGTCCAGTGACTTCTATTCCAGATTACCCTAGGTAGACCAGAAAGAAATTAACCTTGGACCACTTGGATCTGAGATCAGATCCTAATTCCTAGCCTTCTGAAAGTGTGTCAGCTCTGTTTTGTTTTTTTTTTCCATTTGCCCTAGGTGAAAATTTTGCAACCACTAATGATGTGAGTATGCTTAAACCTAGTTGAGAGAGACTGTTTTGGATAAATAGCATGTTATTGCTTTCTCTGCTTAGGATCAGAAAAAAATATATTATTCTCTAAATCTCTAGAAAAAAATTTAAATCTACAGTATACTGGATTTTCCAGCAACTAGAATCTAGGATGAGCTAATGGCTTTCCTCTTTCAAAAAAACCACAAATCTTCAGGTTTATTTATACATAAGGTGAATTGAAGTATTTTATTAAATTGCTCATCTTCTCAAGCAATGACATGAGGGCAAGACAAATTATAATACATGACATTCTGTATCCTCCAAGGGAATGACACCAGAGTAATAATCTCCAAAATTTGGACTTAAGCTGAGATTGTGGTGTTATGTTACTTATCAGAAATACATTATGTACTTAAGTGTATGGCAAATAATCATAGATCCTTACATTGTGCCATTCAGTAATGAAATGATCATGCTTTGTGCATTGGTGCTCAGAATAAGGAGTCAGATCAGGAGTTCTTAACCTGAGCCAGTTGCCAATTATAAGTCTTGGGCAGGAATTTAAAATTCACTCGGTGGGAACAGGAGAAAGAAGGGCTAGAAGGAACAATAATAGGGGGTTAAGAAATTTTTATAATATTGACTAACTAGGAGTGCAGCTTGACATCATCGTATTTATTAACCATATAAATAAAGATATTTGGAGTGTTAGCAATTTTAGATGGCAGCTTGCTGATTTGTGTTTTCTGTGGTTACATGTAATATTATTCCTTTAACTTTACATTGTTACAGCAATATTACCAGTGCCAATTCTAAATATTTCAAAATAAAAGAAAAAGCCTTTCCCCCTGATATTCTTAAACTGATTAAAATATTGTGAGACTATAAATAAAAACAGAATTCCTTTTTACCTGTCATAAAACAAACAAAAAAACCCCTATATTTGCAAGCTTTTCTCCAGACCTGTGAACTTCTTGTCCTTCCCTGAAGATCAGATTATTTAGCAATATAAAGGCAATGGTAGTGGAGGCTTTAGCAGAAAAGGCTTTCCTAATGACTAACACTGCTGGTATCACGAAGGGAGCTGAGCCTTAGCTTCAGGCATACCCTGTATTACACTAAACACAGTTGTCAGTCTTCTAATGTCCAAACTAAACTTCTAAAATTCCTTCTTATCCAATATGTTTAGGTAACAAGTTCTCCAGGTTCCAAATGAAACCTCTCTACCCTGGATGGGCGAATGGCTGCAGTGTCTTTGGAGTTCTTCAGAGCTGTCCATGTGTGCTGGAGCTGTATGAATCGAAATATTTTCCCTCAGTCAGTGTACTTCAAGCACCTCAGTAAACTAAAGGATTAATTTACCTGGATTCCCTTGACAGTGTCAGCCTTGCATGCCTCGGCTACGTTGCAGAGCAAACAGGGGTTCCAGGGTGTGCTTTTAGTGCCCACCATCTGTTGTGCACACATGAGGAAAAGCATCTGCAGGATGGAGGCTCAGCAAGTGCTCAAGCCCTCCTGGGAGGGAGACTGAGTTTGTACCAAGCCTTGCAAGCTGGAGGGCTCAGGCTGGGCTGGTAATGCTCTGGTGTCATGCAAGGAGTGCTGCCAAGTTTAGCTGTTTGTAAGCATCAGGAGGATGCTTGAAACCCCAGCTGTGACCAGGCAGCAGCATGGATGGAGAACACCCAGGTAACAAATTCACAGACACACTAAGGTCCTTATATCCTTGATGGAGACACAAGCTAAGTTTTCATCTGATAGCTCATCCTGGTTTATTTGTGACAAAATTCATAGCTCACTTCTGACCCTCAGTTCCTGGGGCTGGAACTCCTCCCAGTGCAGGGTGGGTAAGTACATTGAGAGCTCTGAACCAAGCACCTGGTTTCCAGCACTGGTGGCTGCTTGCCAGCCTTTTAGCTCTGGCCTGCACCAGTGATAGGTTTGAAATAGGCACTTAGACCCCAGCTGAGGGTAAGACTTCAGATGAGCTCTATTAAGCTGAGACCCATTGTAGCTATGATCATGCCTTTAACTTTTCCTGTATGAGGGCCAAACATTAATTAGATAGCTCACGTTTCAGTCTGTACTGCAGTTACACCATAAGAAACAAAGGTAGTGGACTTTGACCAGAAAATTTCAGTTTCAGTACCTACAGTTACACATCCCAATTGCATACTGAGGTGCTATACATCTACAGCTGAAGGACTGGAAGTCCTTCCTGATTTTACAAATCAGAATAAAATTACTTAGGTGTTGTCATGGATTTAGGTGCTTGCCTTTGCTTTGAGATGACCTATTAGCCTTTTCAAAGGGAGAATGAGCAGCACTCCACCTTTCCTACTATGTATGAAATACTTACTTACTTAATAATAGAAATGGCTGTGAAGTGGAAGAAAGCCCATGCTGAAGTCCTGAAAGGTTTGTGATGTAGCATTAGCCATTTGTTTAAGACAAGGGCTAGAATACAAAACTGACTGAACAAGGAATGATATTGCCCTTGAAATATGGAAGAACTTCTTTGCTCTTTTCTGCTGGAAAGTATTCTTATCCCTAGTCAACTGCAATTACAGCTCACAAAGACATAGAGTTCCCCTGGCGTTTGGTTTGGAGTCCTTTGTTTGGAGTCTCAGCTGTGGTTCTAAGAAACAAACCCTGCAACACAGGTAAGTCCACAGTTCCCATGTATGGCTTCTCCCAGAGGCAGTTCTCATGTTAAATACTCATGCACAGAGAGTTCATGTTCTATCACAAATGTGAGCACTAACAATCATACAGGAAGAAATCTGCAATGCATTTTCTTTTTGTCTGGCCAAGAACTGTATCTCAGCCTCCAATGGAAGCAGCACTAGCTTTTTGTTTTGCCCAGTCCTGTATAAGAGGTTTTATGGGAAAACAGAAGTCCTGCAACTCTGAGGTCTTTTGTTATAATACAAAATGGTTTAAGGATCAATCTGCAGGCTAAAATAATCTAAATTTTAGTTTGGATATTAGCTGACACAACAGTCTAGATGTGTGGTTACTTAAGGTTACCTATGATTATAATCCTTCTCCTCATCTGCTAGGCATGATAACAGGAAAAATTGTCCCTTTCATCTCTGCATCAGAGAGAAAGAGTGGAACTCACACCATTCTTTCCCTCTTTTGGTAGCTGTACTACACATCTCCTTTTAGTCTTTTGGATGCCACAAGGGACACAAAAAATATTTTGTTGGAGAGAGGGATGGTAACTTTATACAAAGATAGTGGCACATTTTTGAAGAACCTGTGGGAGCAGTGAAATATTTTGAAGAGGTGTACCATCATTGGGAAGGAAAGAAAAAGAGGAGTCAGGTGTTTTATTAATGCTACAGCTTTGTATGGCTCCTTTGTGAAAATAATAGCATGTGTAAGATTCATTCCTATCCTCAGGAGGACATTAGGCAATTGCTTTCCTGCAGCAAGATGACTTTCATGATCTCAACTACTCTCTATATATGCACTCACTATGTTTTATAGTAGTTCAAGAACATTGCTTGTGTTGATTGATTTAATCCTTGCTTTGGTGATAGGAAGGAGCCTATTCATTTACACATGGCACATTAACCTTAGCACTTTGTGTGTGTTTGCCTCCAAAGCAGAGACATCATTCCTCTGATCACAGGCAATGATCAGTGGCTGAACTTCAGAATGGCTTTCAGCACTAGCAGGAAATAAATATAAAACCTAATCCTTCAGTTCTCCCTGTATATTTCTGCAGAGTCAGGGCTCCAGTATGGGGAAAAGAAACCCCATACACTCTTCATGCTCTTTTTACACCCATACACCCATACACTCTTCATGCTCTTTTTGTTAGAGAATTGAAGTAATTAGACTGAAATATTCCCAAAGAACCAGATTTTTTTGTTTAGTATTTTGTTCAATGAAAGTCTTATGGATGTCAATGGAGCAATTTAAATAACATGCTACTTAGATGAACAAAACTGATAGAGTCTGACTCCTAAAGAACATGTTTTAGATATCTCATTATTGTAAAAAAAATATATATAAATAACAACTCATAGAGGGGGTGCCTGAAGAGGGGCACAGTACAGCTGACACATTTGGATACCACCATTCATTTATGTGTTTGAACTGTTCCTTGACAATCATTCCTACAAAAAGACTGCACAAATTGAAAGTCAATAACTGCAGGGCTGGACATGTGGGCAAAGAATATATGATTCAAAGTATGTTTAATATTGGCATATAAGCTTAGTCCAGCTGCAGTTCTTATTCTTACTTACTTAAAATCTTACTTTCTTACTTACAAAAATCTTCCTGCCAGCTGCTGGAGGGTAGCTGGATGCAGTGGGGTGTTTTCTTCACAGGCTACAGTGGTTCCATATTCCCAGGTCCAGACAGTGCTGAGACTGAGGGAGCGTTCCTGATGGCATCAAGTGGCTGAAAGCGCTACCAAGGCAGAAAATAAAACCTGTCCCAGCAGCCACACAAACACAGACAGTGCTCACAGAGGTGACAGACCCTGTGGCCCCTTCTGTCCCTCCCATCTATCTGTAGTCTCCCCCTGGCACTGGTCCCCAGCCCTGTGTGCTCCCCTGACCCACTGTCACTCCAGCCTCCCCTCCTCCACACTCACCTGGAGAGCCCACCCAATCTCTACAGTGAGAAATAAAGTTTAAGGTAAAGATCCAACAGGGGACTTAAGTCAGCCAGGTGTGCTGACCCATGACCAGCCACTTCTGACCTTTTCCCTCTCTTTCCCCCTCTCTACCTCCCTGATTCACATTGATCCATCCTTTGCATTAACTTTGGTCCTTTCCCTAAATATCTCATCTCACATTTCCACAGTACCCTAAATACATTGCAAAATGACTTCTATGTAATACCAAAATTCTCTTCTACCCACATCCCATAATAAACCCCATACCTTTTACAGCAATCACCTGTCAGTTTGCACAGTCTTCTGCAGAGAGTTTCTTTGGTTGGCTCATCTTGCCTCTGACTGATGGAACTTTGGACAAAGATCAACTGACTTCCCCTGAAGATTCTTGATTTTCTACCACTTCTCTGAATCAAGTCTTTTACATTCAAGTCTTTTACAACTCTGCCTTTTCTTGTCACATCTGCTCAATACAGTGCTCTTTGTTCAGACTGAGATGGGAGGTCACCACCCACTTTAGTAGAGAGCTGACTCTACAAGCTGTGTTTTATTAATCTGCTTGTGGTAGCTGGCAATCTTAATGTCAGCAACTGCTTGCACTTATATTATACAGAAAGTTCTAGAAGTGAAAGGAATGAAAAGGACAGATGAGTTTTTATCTTCTGTTATTGAATGTTCCAGGAAATTAAGATTTTACCATCAAAATTTAAGATGTTAGAAACTATGAGAACAGTTTGGTTTAAAGGAAACAAAAGTCAATCTCATAGCTTTTAATTTTGAAACTTAAAACATTAAAAATGGAAGCTCTATTCTCTTATTGCCCATTTTCAAATGCTAAGCATCAAATTACCAATTCACTTATTTTATTATGCTTAAATTTTTAAACTTAATTAATCATTAAATTTGCAAAAGAGTAACCTGGAGTCCTACTAACACAAAATTATTGAGCTTGTGCTCTTCTGAGGACTAACTGGGAAATGAAATAGCAGCTGTAGGACATGCAACAAAATGAGGGTGTAGACAGAATAGAGCAGCAAGAATTAAGAGGTGAGAGTGAACATCTTGAGTCAGCTGCTCCTGCTCCATGCATATGGGGAGGGTCTGGGCACAGGCCAAACACCCAACTCACCTCTGTCCCTCCCCAGTTCATAGCCACACAGCTGTGTACCTGGTTTGGCAAGCAGGGATGGGTCACAGAGCCCACTGGCTATCAGCTGAAAGCAGTAGGTGCCTGCCTGAGTCCTCCCTCCTTAGGGATCACCTGGAAAAAAACAAAGGGATTGCTTCCCTCCAGCTTGCAGGTGGAGGTGAGATCACACAGAGCAGGAACTATTTAAGGGGCTTAAAGCTTTGCTCCCCAGCTCAAGCCCCTTTCTGTTCCTTCAGGTAGGTACTGGAGGGCACAGAGGCTTGCAGGGGGGGGGCTGTTTCATCTCTGATCCATTCAAGCCTTGAGCTAAGGAAATACATATTGTGTTTAGAAATTTGCAGTGTGCCCAACAAGTCCCAGGAGGATGGTAATTTTAAAAGTTTCTGCTAGTTCTAGCTTGATGGGGGAGCTGGTGGAGACCTGCTTGGCACCTTAGCAGCCATGCAGAGTAAAGTGGGGCTTGGCTACTGATGTGAGGAGTGAATATCAATACAAATAAAAAAAGTGTGAAGAAAAAGTACACCATATACCCAACCACAATTTACATTTCAAAAACTGTTTCCCTCTTATACATATACATTCTTCCCTTTTGTAATTTTAAGCTCTCTGGAAAAAAATATAAAGGAAATAAGTTTAGATACAGGTCTGGGTGTGAAGTACTTTCATTCTAAATCCTTTGGGATCATTAATCAATTCTGTAATTTAAAAACAACAGAAAAAACTTTTGGTTCCTTCTGAGACATTTTAAGGTATCAGTATCCTCATCTCATAAAGCATTTGAATGTGTAAGATGCTCAAATATTAAAATTATGAGAAAAGTTTAGAAGTTTATGTTGCCCAAAACTGCTGAACTCAGTAGCAAAATCTACTGCATGTTTTAGATTTTTTTTTCTAAACTATAGGTGAGTAACACAGTTAGTGATGTACCAATATGTTTATTTCTACATCAGTGTGTATGTCGATAATATATAGAACAAAAGATACATCCTTGTCTTCAAAAGAACTTGACACTTCTTTTATTCAGAATAGTTTTCAAATTAAAGCAAGTTTTACTTTGCCAAAAGCAGACTTTTATTGGTTAAAACTTTACAGTTTTGCTAAGCTTATGTTTTATGATTCTGACTGGGAACTATTACATCTTTCCTCAGCATTGCTCCAAGTATGTTTATCCAGGAGCCACAAGAGAATATTCACAGTTCAACAGACATATCCTTCTCACACAAAGACTGTAAATCAAATTAGCCAGGGTCCTTTAAGATTGTAGCTTCATAGAAACACTAACAAACAGCAGGTGATCTTTGCTGTATCCCATGCACTTTCAATAATTTAAGACCAGTAAGTAATTAATAAATCACTAGTTCAGCAAATTTTAACACTGCAGAAAAGGACTAATAATCATGCCATGTAATAAATTAAGCAAGCACTAAACAGCCAGAGAAAACAACTCCAATGGTAAAACCACATAAGGTAGTGTAAACCCATGGAAGGGAGACTAATGACAGGCCTTTGTTATTTTAGTTTAAAGTGATAGAAGAATGACAGATATCTAAGAATGTTGCTGAAGAGATCCCAGGAACAAGACAGAGCTGATTCTACTGCCTTTATTTTTCTAGTAGGGTCTAGGAAAATGAGTTGGTAAAAATTATGCCCAACAGTAAAAAGAGATGCTGAAAAAAGGCTTGGCTGTGGAAAATATGATTTCTATTGCTGCAAAGGATTTTTTTTATTTTTATTTTTTAAATAAGCCTCTGCACATCTTGTTTCCCACCCTGTGCTCAAATGAGAACTGCGTGTTTGTCTTCTTCCATGTACCTTGAAAGCTTTGTCTGGAACCAGAACCACTTTGTATGTATATACAAGTAACTAGATGTGGGACTATGCTAATATTTGGAATCATAGCTAAATCTATGTTCCATTTTGAACTTAAGCCCATATAGTGTTCATGTATATGTGCAACTTATGCAGATATAAATCCACTGAAGGTACAGGTTTTTAGGTAAATCTTTTAGCAGCTGGGATAGAAACTCTGGAACATGCAGGCAAGACCCAAATAAGTGCCCCACTGAAGGCAGACTGGCTTGGGCCATGCTGCCAGTAACTGCTATAGGTCTCTTTGAAGGACTCTTGTAAAACCTCCACAGACTAGTGAGATGGCCTTCTAAATAATTTTAAAATTAGAGGGGATATTTCATTTGCCAGTCCTGAATATAAAGTACATGTCTGCTTTGACTCCACAGAGTGCCTCAAGTCAGTCTGCAGTACATCTGCCTACAGCAGTCAGGGCAGGGGGGGGGATTCCCTGCAGGCTTTACCCAGCAGTGCCTCCAGCCTGGATCCAGAGGGAAAAATCATAAACATGTGGCCAGGGCCCATGGGTACTTTCACAGCCTCCAGAGGTTTAGGGCTTTTCTTCCCTGAATGTGCTCTTGATATTTTTGAACCTGTGTACATTTACCACATGAGATGTCCCATGGGGGGTCATCTAGCCATACACTGCTGGAAGGAACATGACTTTGCTTTGTTTTCAACCTGGTTCTTGCTCGTTTGTTTGATGTCCACTCTTGTGTATTGCAAGAGAGAGTATCTTCGTAATGTCTTACATGATCTTGTGAATCCTTCAAAATTGTTCTTTCCAAGCCTAAAGGGTTCTTGTCTTGGTCTTAATAATTCCAATGTCTTCTTCTAAAGAAGCCATTCCATACTTTTAGGCATGCCATTTTTTTTTTCCCTCTCTGAACTTTCCCAGCTTTGCTCTGTCTTTGGGGAATCAAAACAACATTCAGGATATGATGCATCATGGATTTATACAGAGGTATAATATTTTTGTGGGTTTTTTCCCTATTTTTCCAATAATTCTTAAAATTCCATTTCAATTTTTTTAGTGTCTACTGAAGATTGAAATTATGTTTTCATAGTTTTGTCTATTTTATCTTAAAGGTATTATTTCTTCCACATTCAAAATTAATTTTTTTCCCTGTTGAATATTACATTCCTTTTCATGGAATCTCTCCTGGCGTTTCATTCTCTCTGCTCTTGGCACTCATCTGTTCCAGTCTAAGGGTGTCAATAGAAAACTTTAGACAACATTTTGCCTTAATTTTACAAACTTTGTACAATGTAGATATTAACTAAACTTTGGTTTTCGTTTTGGATTTGAACAGTCTGAGGAAACCCACCTTCAAATTATTTATAAATAAGTCCACATATACTGCACTGAATTGTAATGTCAGGAACATTTGAGAATTTAAAAAAAATAAAGTAGTACCTCAAGGGTCAGATTTTCATCTTGCTATCTGTTCAAGAAAATGTCATAAATGAGAAAAAAATTTAGAAATGTCTATTAGTGTCTATGAGTACAGTTCTGATCTATTGACAGGCAGCATTTATTATTCAAGAATTCTGTGATAGAAAAGCAGAAAACTCCTTCCATTCTCATTCTATCCCTTAAAAAAAAGAAAACCACTCCATTTCTCTTGTGGAATTTCTTTTTCTATTTGAATTTAAATGCAGCAGTAGAAAAATATTTTCCCGAGTAATGAAGCTTGGCAGAATTTCAGAAACCTGGTAAATATTGATTCTATTAAGGTGAAGTTCCAAATAAATTACAGTTGTAACTTTAGAGAGCTTTATGAATTGTTTTAGGAAGAGAAAAGAGAAGAGCAGATTTATTGAAATCATTATTATCATTAAACTGTTTTGAAGCTTGCGATAACTGAAAGCAGAAGAAATGTTTACCTCAGAGAAAAACACAATCAATACTAAGAAAAATATCACGCTTTTCTCTAAAATGCTTCTTTCAAAAAGATTTACCCCTACTTTTTCACAGTCATCTCTTCTCCCAGATGGGGAAAAAGAAAGGGAGGAATACACTACCTTCTCCAAAAGGTACATGTAGATGAGATCATTACTTTGTCATTCTCTGGAGAAATCTGTTCACATTCCTTTGATAAGTAATTTTTTTTAGGAGCCTTTCTCCTTCTGAAATGCTATGATGTACAGGCTTTTAGGCAGAGCTTTTAAGCTAATGATATTGATTTCATTCCATTGACCAAACCTGCCCAAACGACATCAACTCCACCCTGTTATAAAGACATCATTCTGGAGGAGAAATCATAGTTAAATTTTAATAAAGATTTGCCTGCGACAGCAAGAACTGAGTCTAAATTTGAAACTTTTTCTTCCATGTTGAGGAGACTAAAGCTGCTGTCTCCTTTAATTTTCCACCCAAGACTGACATATAGCTTTTATCTCATAAACACCCTCAACTATTTGTTCATAGGGATATTATTTCTTCTGTACATAGACAAATTGATTTCTCAGTATTTCAGTGCAAAAATGTACTCAGGTCATTGTGACTGATGTCAGATTTAGTGAGGTCCAATGGAAATTAAAAAAAACCAAAAACCACCACTACCTTTGTTTCAAGAGTTATACTTTTGGAAAGGTACCACAGCACATTGTATGAATATGAAGCTAGTTTTTGGGCTCAGAAAGATGGATAAAGAACACAGATGAGGATGTTACAGTTGGATCAAATCTTTTTACTCTGGGTGGTTTCATATATCTTGTCATGAGATGTGGATATCTAGGAAAGGGGCCAGTGCCAATACAAGCTGATCTCTAATAGACTTGCAGAAAAGTTTAATTCCTGTGCTGCTGCATCCAGCCTGTTTTGTGTTTCATATTCCCTGATGGGTCTGGGTTTGCTTCCAGCAGTTTTATTATTTTAACACACAACATCCTACAGCAGGGAATTTCAGTTTAATGTAAATTGTGAAAAAAAAAATAAAATCACTTCTAAGTCTGGAGCTTGGTAATTTCACTAGGTACCACATTCCAGTTCTATCATGAGAAGCAGATTCATCATGTGCTCAGTCTCCACACTTCTGATGGTCTCTTCCCAAGCTCAGGAGTCCTAGATTACTTACTTTCATCCGAAAGGGGAGACAGGAAGAGGTTTCATGTATTTTATTGCCCTTCAGTAGCTTTATGCTGCTGCAGTCAGACTGGTACTAAACTTCCAGACTGCTTAACTAAAGCTGGGGTGACTTCACTTCCCAGTCAAACCAAAGACCGCAATACAAAGCTTCTCTGACAAAACAGACTTCCCACACTTCATAATTATCTATTATTGCCCTCCATATGCATTTCAAGATTAAAGTCTTATTTTTTTAAGTAATTTATTCAGCCTTCATTTTTCTAGAGGCATTAAGGCTAAAAATTTGCACCTAGAAGATGAAATTCTAACACATTTTACTTTCAGGAATCTGGTCTGTATGATTAGTACCTGGTTTAAACCTCAATTCCAACTAAGAGCTTCAGGCCACAATTGCACTTTCAAAGTCACTGTGCTAGGACTTGCCAGTTTCAATGAAATGGTTGATGTATGTTTGAAGTTGCAGGTATTAATATGTTTAGTGTTTTTTATGTGCTGGCACTGAAGAGGTAACTGAAATCTGTGTGGCAGTGAGCCAAAATGTTCATAATTCATATAAATAGATTGTTCTTTTCTTAGTCTCTCTGCTCCAATACTAATTAATTGAAAACTGTAATGGATTTATTTTTAAAGCATTGTAAATTAAAATTTTAGAAAATTTCAGACCTGTGAAACTTTGAAATCACAGAGAAATCGCAGCATATTAAATACCTAAATTTCCTTTTTCCTTTTTCTTCTGAAAGTTATTTTGATTGCTATTTTTAGAAAATGTGCTTTGGAATTAAGGCTGAATCCTTTAAAAAATCAAAATGTTCCCTAGGATAAAATCAAAGAGAGTGGTTGAGGGGAGGATGCTGGACAAACAGTCAGTTGTATGCCCTTCACACAGATACAAAACCTGTCCTTCATTACTTTATTGGGTTAATCAGTTGCAGATAAGATAAGGTACCTGCAAAGAGAGGGTCTCCCCTGTATTACAGAGACTCCAAGGTAAATAAAGACTTGGTGACCTTCGGAAAGATTCTGTAAGCCTCAAAGACTTAAAACCGTATGAAACTGTACAGGAGAAAAAAGTTTTGTGAACCAGATAATAACTTTCAGAAGAACAAAATCCCATTCAGCAACTGAAAAGTATTTGAAGCCTGACCAGCAGACAAATTATCTTCACAGGTTCTGGCTGCTCAAAGCTGTCTCCTATGAGTTATTGCACATCACAGACCCTTAAGTCACACCTTGCTCCTCCTCTGTTGAACATCTGTAACCTGAACTTGACCAGAGCATAACTTGGATAAAACTTTTAGTAGGAAAGCATCTAATCTTGACCTACTCTACTGGTTAGACTTGGAAAAAATTGCAGTGGTGATGTGAAAGTTGGGCTGCACAGCTCTGCATCTCCAGCTGTGTTTTTAATGCAGAATCAGATGCTGTACCTCAGTGTGCTAACACAAAGGAGGGAATGGAAAACTGGTAGAAACATGCCTGGTTAATCACTGTCATGTTTAAAGAAGGTTCTTCATTTCCATTTTTATTTTTCCTGGCTCTGGCTACACATGCCAGGCATATGCCTTTCTCAGTAAAAAATGATCATTAGTACTCAATGTGTTGTTAGAAATAATTAAACTTTTTTTTTTTTTTTTTTTTTTTTACTGTATTTTTTTCTATAGTACTAATTGGTTTTGTTCCTTTTTTGGAGTGTGAAACTAACCCACCAAATATTTCTGGTTTATCAGCTATTAATAGAAATTCACAATATTTTGTTAACTGAAACAAGATAAACTGGAAAATGTGTTCTGTAGAGTCTTGTCTGTAAAGCCTTGTGAAGTAGATTTACATACACTAATAATAATTGCTTGTCCAATTTTAAGGTAAACATAGAGACTACAGATCCCATCAGTAAACTGCAAGAATTGTTCTCAATCTGTAATACTCCTAGTGTTTAGATTTAAGAAATGTTTCACCATTTAGATTGTCAAAATCAGATAAATTTAATAACATACCTGTAAATGTCTGCTTTTTTCCTAGACTCAGTATTTGGTGTTCCAGTGAGCACATCTGGGTAGCACTCTGTGAGCCTTGTCCCTCTAGATTGTTAACAAAATTGAGACTGCTCTTTTGAGGCCAGCCCCAGAGAACAATATTTTGAATAAATAAATGCATTCTGAGGCAAAACTTTCTTATTTGTTTTAATCTATAATCTATAACGCTGAGGATGGTGAGAGAAATAGCACCTTCTGTCTTTCTTTTAATGACGCATTTATAAAACACACTTAATTTGAAAAGTTAGAAATTGGAAATTATGACATTTATTGTAGATGCTGTAATAGTAACTTTTCTTCATTTTGGAGGAGACAGATATTCATTTTCAGCTTTCTGAAACACTGATTGTCGAAAAAAAACTGTCTCTCATCCTGCTTCCAAAGAAGTTAAATGTTTGTCTTTGTTCATTAGCAGCGTGACCAGTGATGATCTTACATTTTAAGAATCAAAAAATATTAAGAGGAAAGGTTGAGTGAAAAATTTTCCATTTGATAAAAAGAACAGTCCAACCTTTTCCAAAATATCAAGGAAGATATGCCAGGAGAAACCTTTTGCCAATAGTAAATGCTCTTCAATTTTCTATATACCCCCACTTGTACTGTTTTTAAGTTTGTAGGTAATACAAGAAAGTACTTACTCCAATGTCTTCCTTTGCAGGAATCCAGTAGGTCTCTCAGGACTTGCAAAAAACAAAGCCATCAAAAAAAGAACCTCAGAAAGAGTGGAAAAGAAGCAAATTAAACCTAACCCAGTGTTCGACTGAGTCAGAGGTTCACAAAATTTTCCTAAGATTTGAAGTATACAATTAACTAAGTATGCATTTCCTTAAGAACTCTAAGGACCTGAGCAACATCAATGTGAGTATTGATTTTTTTTATGCTAACATTAAAGAAGGAAACAAGGTGTATCCAATATTGAATACAGAGAAAAATCAATACTACAATTTCAGGGAGATCATCCCCCAAAAGGACAGTTGTATGATATTTAGAACAAACATGATATTTAAACCTCTCAAAAAAGTTCAAATTGCAAAGAACTAAAAATAAGAGAGTGGGTCAACTTCAGAAATGCAACAGTTGTAGACTGCAGTTGGCAACAGATTGTTCATCACTAAGGTGCACAGGAAAAGACTGAAAGAAGTTTGACCCTTATAAGGATAAGAGAAGTAGTTACTTTTTCTTTCTTTTTGATCCAATAGGCAGTGATCTGAAAACCATTGTTGCATTGAACCCCAGAATTGCAGAAACCACTATTTTCAGCTATTTTTAATAGAATGAATACACAATTTATATCCCAAACAAAAGTGATTTAAAATAGGATCTGCATCAGATGTTGTGAACAGAACAACAAAAACAGTTGTCTCTGGAATAAATGGAATGAAACAGATTAAAGAGAGAAAAGATAACTTTTCTAGAAGAACAATGTCTCTGTCATCAGCTGTTACAGGGAGAAAATGTGCAATGACAAGTGATGTATAGCAGGAAATCCAAATGCCTACAGTCTTTTTCCATGGTGTACAAGAGCAGTAGATTCCCTTACATCTTGTTTAAAAGAAGGACTCCGATTTACAATGACTCACATGGTGATTCTTTTCTATGACAGACAAAATAAACCCCAAACTGGAAATAAATGTTTCTCAAGTCAGCTGGGTGGTAGTTTGTCAAGGACTTAAAGGTCATTAATGAGCTATAGAAACATGAATAAGACATATTCCCATTTTGCTCTTCTAATTTTTGTCTTTTCTTCATAATTTGAATACTGTAGTATAAACCTATGGTAATTAAAGCAATTTGTGGTAATTTCTATGCATGTATTAAAATTAGATTTCTTTTTCTCTGATGTCAGAATAATGTTGAAATAACAAATACTAAAAAGGTAAATTACCATAAGGTCTTGATACATCTGCTTTAAGTGATTAAGACACTTCAGAGTGCTTTTTACTTCACCATTCTGTGAAATCTGGGAGTACTGTGGTTTCACAGAATCACAGATGGGTTTGGGTTGGAAGGGACCTTAAAGATGATCTAGTTCCAACCCCCCTGCCATGAAAAGGGGCACCTTCCCCTAGACCAGGTTGTTCTAAACCCAATCTAAACTAGCCTTGAGCACTTCCAGAGAGGAAGCATCTGCAGTTTCCCTGGGCAACCTGTGCCTTTGTGTCACCATCCTCATATAAAACATAATATCTAATCTAAATCTATCTTCTTTCTGTTTGAAATCATTCCCCTTCATCCTATCCCTACATGCCCTTGTAAAAAATCCCTCCACAGATTTTCTGTGGGCCCCTTCAGGTACTTGAAGGCTGCTATAAGGTCTCTCTGGAGCCTTCTCTTCTCTAGACTGAAGAACACCAACTCTCTCAGCCTGGCTTCATTGGAGAGGTACTCCCTCTCATAATGCTCGTGGGCCTCCTCTGGACTCATGTCAAGAGCTTCATGTCTTTCTTGTTTTAGGGGCTCCAGAACTGGACACAGTAGTCCAGATGGGGTCTCATGAGAATGAAGTAGATGAAGAGAGCATCACCTCCTTTGACTTGCTGGTCATGCTTCTTTTGATGCACCCCAGGATGCAGTTGTCTTACAGGCTGCAAGTGCACATTGACAGCTGCTGTTGAGTCTCTCAGAGTTGTTTCCTTAGGTTTCAGTTCTTTAAACTGTCAAATTAAGATCAACATGTTTTCAGCTTCTTGAAAAGTAGTTTAAAAGTTCCTTGTCAGTGCTAGGCTTTCAAAATATATATAGATTGCTAGTAGAAAAAAATTCAGCTCTGTATTCTTCAGGAGTATCTGAGAGTTATGACTATCCCTGGCTGAAAATCCAGATATCTAATGATTCCAGCACCTGAGTATCTCTAATGTCTGGTCAGCAAATCTGGAAGTTCCTACCATTTGCAAAATTATTTTCTAAAGCTTTTATTGGGCTGGGGAGGAAAGTATTTCTTAGGCTAGCGTGACAAACTCAGGTACTGCCCCTTCCTCCACTTGCAAGAGAAGAAAACTCCTTAAAGCAAGCCAGGAGCCCCAGATTCACAAAGTTCTGTGCTTAAGAAGAAGGAATAAAAGGACTCTAGCATCCAGCTACATTTTGTCTCAGTTTCTTAGGAGGACAATAGGTTACCTCTACAGTTTGACCTGTTTACCTTTGGTTATATTAGTGCAGACCAATAGAAGGCTGTTCAAAATGACTGGAAATGCTTGAGCAAGACAGTCATCATCTGGGTGCATTCAGTGTAGAAGATTGCTTGACCAGCATCATACCTGAAGCAGGAAAGAATGCAGAGCAGGTAAATTTGTCCAGCAGCATAAGCAAGCTCATGTCACCACTTTTTACCTCTCATAAATTAATGTGGGATGTAACTGAAGAAGAAATTCAGTGAAAATTTTATGTACCTGGCATTTTTGAGAACAAGCATTTTGTACTCCTTCATTTCTGACAGGCATTTGGCTCAGATACATGCGTTAGGAAAAGTAAAAGTCCATGGAAAGGGAGGCAAAGGGGATTGTTTCCTCATTTCTTTATGTTTTCATGTTTCACTGAACATGGGCACTGCATGGTTTTACTAATAGCGCTCAAGCAGTGTATTAATTATGAAACAGCTGCTCATTATGCTAACAAGGAAAGCAGTCATGACTTCTTTTTTTAAAATCAACTGTAATTTTTTTCTGTTGATACAATAGCCATTGGTAAGGAGGAGTGAAGAGACCTGACTTGACACATTCCTAGCAAACTGGCCATGGGTTCAGGTCTAAGCAAGCAACTTATGCCCGTGCAAATACTATGCCAGTGTCCTTTTTACATGGTTTTCTTTAATTTTATGAAGTTCGTTAATTCCAGTGTATTTTGTAGTAGTCATTAGAAAAGTTTTCAGCAGTCCCTCTTGTCTGTTCATCCTTGCATAAACTGTGAGATGAAGGAATGGCCACAGGTTTCCTTGGCTGCAGAAAGTGAGGAGGTGCAGAAATGCTGACCATATATCAAGTCCAGGCAATTTTCAAATACATTCACTAGTCTCTCTTTATAACAGATAATTATAAAACACCAAACATATGTTAAGCTGCACATAGAATACTATAAGTTTTAAACAAAACTAATCTGTTGCATTTCCACTACTGACTTCCTCACTCTGTGCCTGAGACCTGTGATTGTACTATTTTCGATTTATTGTTTCTTTCATAGAGAAAAAAAAATGAAATCTTGTTGAGAGCTAGCATTATTTTGATATTTAAATTACCACAGCAAAATCTGAGCATATGTGAGCTGCTGTTTGCACAAGAGAAGAGTATTCATCATCCACAAACATTGCTGCACATGACAAACATGGTGCAACTCACTTGAAAATCTTTAGTGCACAGAACTAAAAATTATTCTTTCATCCCAACACCCAATATATTAGAATATTGTGTCTGAAAATATAGCCATTTAAAATGCAGCAATATACTAAGTACTCAAAACTGCAATATCCATAAATCACATCACACTCAAGGAAATCCCAACTTTTCTTCATTCACTTACTTTGTTTACTTATGCTGGGTCTAAATGACAAATAGATTATTTGTTCCACTGGATTGCATACAGAACTCTGACAGAACAAAAGAAAGATGTGATGAGGATTTTTTAATTATTATTTTTAATTTTTTTAAAGTCTATTTTCAAGGATCACTCTGTATTTTAAGAGCTGTAACAAAGAAATTTCTAGAGGTAGCTCTAATATCTTTGGGTTTAATAAAAACAGGAAATTCTGATTTTCCATGTGAGTAAAGTAACAGTAATATCCCAGACTTAAACTTTTAAAACCCCCTATTTCCTTTATGTCTGCATTTATTCTGCATCCAGATTGTTATATTTATCCAGCTAATATCACAATTTTTCTTGTAAAATTAGGTATTCAGCTTGCATTCTGGCTCTTATAAGTGATCAATAAATTCGTGGTGAGGTTGCATAAGTATTTTTCCCAAATGAATCAAGCCCTTGACTGAGAAATTTTAATTGCTATAATTTGAATAACTAATTCCAAGTTCTGAAAATGAGTTGAAGGTAGTATGTGATTAACTGCTGTTAATGAAGCCATTACCTGATTAAGCAACATTTCATGCTTGGAACTGATTATCTCTAAATGCAAATCAAATTGATTTGAATTGTCTTTTTTTTTTTTTTTCCTGGAATTATGTTATATTTTTTTAGTGTTCTGCAACTACTGTTATGCAACATACCTTGCTATTTTTATTCTTCTGGCAATTCTATAAGTTTATATGTCTGATTTGAACTCAGAAAAATTTGAGTCCAAACAAGTAGAATCTCATTCACATGTAAAATCTTTGATTAAAAACTCATTTTTTAGTGAAATTGGAATTAGTCACATTGCAAACAACTATTTACATTGCTTCCCAGAAAATATCCCAAAGTGCAACAAAGATCCTAGTGGCAGTCAAACCATATTATTTCTGGACTTGCAAGTTGCATTGCTTCTTGGAAAACATTAACATGGAGCAAGCAGTCAGTATGAAACATAAATGGACCATTTATTCAAACTAGCACTTTATCAGTCACTAATTCCTATCAAGGCTCAAAAAGAGTTAATATTTTTCCAAAGCATAAGATAACTTGGCTCTCTAAAACCAGACTTCTCAGGGAGCATTATTTGGTTTAGCAGTAGCGGTACAAAAGAAATAGAGAGGCAATTTACAGAAGGCAAGTGGGTGGAGAGCTGAATCACTGGAATGAGTGTGTGTGATGCTGGTTTTTCTAGATGTGTGCAGTGGAGGAAAGACTCATGATCATATCTTTTGATGTGAAAAATGAGATGACTGGAAAGTGACAGATATTGTACCTGTTTGTCTCATCTGTCCCCTTGGGTCAACACTGAATTTTTCTTTCAGTGGCATTCCAGAAAAATCCATCATTTTATAATAACAGTGTTCACATGGTAGATAACCTCCAATTGAAGTGTTATTAATATATAAATACTTTCACAACATAAACCTCCATAGCACAGCATGCTGGATCTTTAAACACCCTTCAGTGACAACAAAAAGCTGTCTGAATTTTGCATGCACTGTTATCACATTATACAACGTATGACAGTGCAGCAAGAGGCTAAAATCATTCAGTAGAGTTTTCAGGAAGTTCACATGAAATACATACATCTTTTCTAGTTTTACCCATATTTTCTCCTTTTCCAAAGCTCCAACATTTTTTTGAACTCAAACTCATATTTTTGAAAGTGTTCTTCATCTTACACTGTTTCTCAGGTAATTGCAAGGTAGGGATGTTTACAGGGGGAGGAACTTCAAACCTTGAAACAAAAAGGCTTCAGCAGCACTAAGCATGAAATTGTATTTTGGAAACTATGAGCTTTCTGGTTCACAAGCCTAAATTGAATTTGCTCTTTTCAGTACAAAGGACACATAATCCTCCGATTATATGGGAAATCTGGTCAAGGATGCAGCAGTATAATGACTGGAGTAAAAAATGACAGATACTGCTAGTTCTGCTCCAAGGTAAACTCTGGGACCTAAGGTAACTATAGGCAACTATTTTCTCCTTCTCGTTTTTTTGTTTGTTTGCTTATTTGTTTGTTTTGTGATTGTTTTTTGGTTTTGGTTTTAGTTGTTGGATTTGGGTTTTTTTCCCCCAGGAATATTAAAATACAAAATACATATCTGTGTGTCTATTTATGACCTGCTAAACTTCAAGGAGGAGAAGCTGGCAAATCTTTTGGTCTTTTTCATTAGGAGCTAATTGGATGACCTAATAGGCTTTCTCCAACCTTCAGATCAATGAATATATGAATAATTTTGTACTTGACAGATATATTAGTATTTAATTCATTAACATTAGTGGGGCCTAATCACAACATTAGTATTGACGGTGAGAGAGAAATACAGTCCAGGACCTCAGCCAATTTACTCCAGTGCTGCCCAATTCAGGACACTGTTCTCTCAGAGGTACTGGTGCCAGGTAACACAGAAGTCGCTGCCTGGGTATATTTCTGAAACAGAATGGGCATAATCAAAGAAGTAACTCCAGACTTATATTGGGACAACTGAGAGGAAAATATGTCCTTTTCTACAATTGAAAACACAGGTGAATAATTCAGAACAAATAATTTATTAATTTGTCATATTTTATCTCTTTTTCTGTCCAAGGGTTGTCCATATACAGGTCATTATTTTCTCCAATGTATTCATTATTCTCTGTTATTTCTCTGAGGAAACTGTCTATTAGAAGTTTATTGCAAGCATCCATTATTCGAAATCTGTGCTGTTCATCTTGGCAATGTGTCACTTACTGAATTTTTTTATGCATGCTTGCTGATTGGTTGAACATAATTCTTAAATTTCTATTGTAAACCATGACTTGGAAACTTACCTTCCATGCTTACTATTAAATATAATTTATGAGGTTTTGTAATGATAAATAAAACAAATTCTTACAAGATCCATAAATATTCAAATGAATGGGTGCAGCCATTTTATATTTCTTAAAGTATTTGATGTATTCTTATTGAAAATTTTTAGGAGCTAGCATTTGTAAAACCCATTAGATTTTTTTTTTTCTTCTCTAGCTTCATCTTGAACCTGCAATTGAAATGTAAACAGCCCTAGTGAAAAGTCAGTCATATGTCAGAGATGCTCCACAGCAGCTGAGACAAAAGGAGAGACTAGGATAATGGTATATTCTTCATATAACTAGAACATTGGTACAGCACTTTTACCATTGACTTGGCATAATTTATCACTTAAGCTACATATCTGTGAAGACATTCTATTTACACAAAGCCAGACTCTATGTTCATCAAGGTTATATACAGAGGCTTTTGCACAATTCTAATGTTCATTTTTTGACATCACTTGGAAAATTGTCAGTAATGTAGGAAATGATGCACATTTTTTTTTGTCTCTGACACTGGCCAACACATGAGATTTCTGAAGGTGAAGGAAGCCTGTGTTATCACACATGATGAGCAGTCCTTTCTATCCCCTCCTACTTTGCAACAGACACTGCTCAGTGTCAAAGCCTTATTTCACTCACTGCTATGAAATTTATATTACAATAAGCTCTAAATCTTGAAGGAAACATTTGCATTTTCAGCTAGTGGCAGAGAAAGAGTTTGTAAGGCTTCATTGAAGACAAATTGAGGAGAAGCATCCCAGCAAGATATGCTTGTAGAGTTTAATAATCACTAGGATTAAATGTTTTCCTTTAATTTTCTCTCATTCTTCTAAAATTATTTCTTCTGGAATAGCTTGATTCCATAATTTTTCTCTGCCGTATCTATAAAAATTTTCACAATTTCCTTTTGTTATTAACAAAAATCATGTCCTAATCTGGAGTTAATGTGAAAGTTTTCTCATTCCAACTTCTTTTCTGATGTCATACTCATACACTGCATACTGGGTTGTACCCTCAGAATTCCTTAAGATGCTTCTCTGTTCTGCTGGATTTCAACAGGGACCCAGGAAAAGCACTGGGTTGGTGGCCTCTTTACTCTAATTTCTGGGTGTTCCAAATTATTTTTCCCTACTTACAGAATGATCACTTGGTGTGAGGCTGGGCTGTCTGGCAGAGTATGAAAAACTGAATAAGTGTTGTGATCACATGCAATTAACCTGCATTATGTGATCCTTGAGGGTCAAGCAATCAAAATTGCATCTCCTACAAGGTACTATTTTTATTGATGTCCATCAGTACTTGATATTTAGTCTTGTATTTCTTGTATAATCTGAAGTTATTTTTGTACAAATGTTGTATAAAATACCTTATGGTTTTGACTATGCATGGAAATTGCTTCTTGCAAGTATTTGCTTAAACTTTCTTTTCAGGCAATTAAAAATACAACTGAATCTCTATATGCCCTGTCATTGTAAATGTAGGGAGGGAATTCTCTGAGGAAAAAGCTGCTATAAATAGGATATGTGAATCAGCACAAAAAGGCTTTTTCTGTCATGGCATATTCTATTACTATGCTTATCATACCCAGCAGTGAAACAGAAGAAGGGAGAATTCCTGGTTTATTGAAAAATCAGTAAACCCAATGTGTCATTTCCCAAAGACACATTGTTATATGTTTTCAAAGAGTTAAGGAGAATCTGGCTTTCTGTTCAAAGTCACTGAAGTTCCTGGTGAACGCACATATGCTAATCAATACACACCTGAGATATCTCATTGCAAAAAGTTGCATAAATTATGTGCATAAATATTTCCTGGATGGGAACTGTAGTTGTAAAGAAAGAAGTCAGTTGCACAGTAAGAGTAACGCTCATCCTGGAGCAATTAATCAGCTTCAGAAAGTCAACTCTGTCTAAAACCTGTTTCCCTGAGTCCTCTCATTTGTGAACATATATTGGCAGAAGTAGAAAGAACTGAAAAATTAGACACCACATAAAAAATATTTACCATTGAAGAAAAGGTCTGTATACCAAGCCCTTTAAATTCTGTATTAAATATATACATTCAATGTAAGTATGTTACAGAGATGTACTATTTCTAATTACCCTTGCTAAATTGAATCGATTCTGATGAAAACTTAATTATAAATATCTTCGCTTTTAATACAAAAACTGATGTGCCTATCTAGAAAAAAATAAAATAATTTGACTCAAGGAGAAAATGAAGAAGGAAAAAATCAGCTTTTAGCTGAGATTTGAAGACAAACAAAGCTAATAAGCTGAAGAGCTTGTTTCTTCTCATCCTTTTTTCCATTTTCTTCTATACAAATTTTCTACCAATTGCAACACCCTAATCCTTCTCCCATCTGCACTGTCCCTCTGATCTCAGTTTTCTCCTCAAGCTGCAGCTCCCTATGGCTGGAGGCCTGATCCAGGGACTGGGGAATTCCTGGTGAACTACAACCAGCTCCAGCTACCCACTTCTGCTGTTAGAAGCAACCATGGGGTTCAACACTACTAGCAGCCCCTGGGCATCCACAGAGACTCCTTGAGTTGTGCTGGGCAAGTTACTTATAAAGACCCCTTCTCTGGAGATATTAAAAACTCACCCAAGTGCAATCCTGTGTCATGTGCTCTGGGTGATCCTGCTTTAGTGGGAGAGTTGGACTAGGTGATCTCTGGAGGTCCCTTCCAACTCTGACAATTCTGTGATTCTATCTCATTAAATTAATTACATAGGGGATTACCTCAGTGACTAATTCTTAGTACAGAAAGAGGATTTCCTGCCCTTCCCTTTGATTTTATTTGGGATGAGGATTGCTCTATGAGGTTGAAAATTGCCAAATTGCATATGCTTGTATTGTGCAATTCTTTTGTGTAGTCTTGTCAAAGGAGTAAAGAAACCATTTTCAGCTGTGTAAGGTTTAGGGTTAAAAGTTAATATATTCATAAAGAGCAGTGACAAGCTTCTAATGAAACAGGTTATATCTTGTCATAATCAATATACAAAATTGTTCTAACATGCCACTTTTTCTCACCGTCTTGGCTGAGCTGCCGCAGGATTTTACTGGATAGCAAACCCTTTGATAAAACTCTGTATTCAGATCTTTTTTGCTCTTTATGCCTTGTCTTTCAACCTCTGCATCTCTTTTTCACTCTGTTGCCCAGTCTCCCATGTCCCATTTTCCATGGTTCCTCACATCTCTTATGCGGTTCCCGCCCCCACCATCACCCTATTGTTAGGCTGCAGTCGCTGGGTCTTCCATTCCTGCTGGTCTCTGTGAAGTCCTTCCCTTTCAGCTGTCATTTTCAGCACTCTCTCCTTCACTAGAAGCTATTTTTTTCCCCTTCAGTCTCTTTTGCTCTCAGTGAAGTCAGCTGTTTCATCTCTCTTATCTGGTCAGCTCCCCACTCAGAAGAGCTGTCTCAATTCTCACTCCCGCAAAGTCTTCTGAAGGAACAAGCTCAAACAATGATCTGGTGTGCTCTGCTCTTATGCCCACCTCTCCCCCCCAAAAAACAGCTGCTTTCATTCTACCTATATATTGATTTTAACCAGAGAACGATTCTCTCCTGCTAACAGACTCAACTGATGCACACCTCTCATGGCCCTGATTGTCCCAGCCAGTTTCAGGGACACAGAGCCATGGTTTCACTGGCGCAAATGCTTAGATGTTTATGAAATGGGGTTAGTAACTATCACTTAAATATTATTGGTTGTTGTTACTACTAATATCATGGTTATCTCAAGACTTACTTCCCAGCCAGAGGTATTGTTTGCTACAAACTAAAACAGAGCAAAAAGGCATTTTGTGTGTCTCTAGAAAATGCATACAAAAAAATGTCATAAAATGTAACAAAACACCTTAAATATGGCATAAACTCTATGATGAGTCTTAAACAGAAATAAGCATAAGGAGCTTTGCAGCAAAAAAAAAGAATTTTATATTTTAGTTTCATAGGTATTTATAGCTCTGCTTTTCAAGAAGACTATTTTACGGCATTTTGCTTGCAGTTTTTCTGTGGAATACATATTATATTTAATTTATTTCTCTAAAAAGATCAATACCAGTAATTGTAATCCCAGGACAATACCAAATCAATACCAAAAAAATCAGCCACAAATAAAAAATCAAATACTAATTTCTAATTTGTTAGCTATACACTATTATATATAGTTTTAGTAATGAAGAATGTAGGATGAGTGCAAATATAAAACCTGAAGTAATAGACACACTTCACAGATATCCAAAAATTTCAAAGACCGTTGCAATTGCTTTGATCTGCAAACTGTGTTAGAAACCTCACATCCAAATTCCCCACATTCTTCCTCAGAAGAGGACAAAAATATGAGTTGTCTAAGCAGATCTGTACTGCTTTTCTTAACTAAGTAAAATGATACATAGACACCTGGGATGTATTTATCTCCTTTTAAGTTCAGAAACCCGTAAAAACCTTTGTACTGGGATTACAGCTGTCAAGAATAAGAAAATTCTAATGCATACATGAACAGGAGATTGTGACTTTTGGGCTTTGTTGTGAGTTGAATTTGAAATGAGAATTTTGAAACAGTTCAGTAAGAAAGGATTTTTTAAGTTACAGGGCATATTTTTGTTTCAGTGGCACCAAGTTTTCTTACTTGTTCAATTATTCATTTTATACATTAAATGATACAAAAAATATATAGTGAAAATGTAACAGTAGAGTATCCTTGTAGTTTAAGAATTTTCTTGTTTAAAAGTCTATTTTAGCAAAATATACATATTTACAAAGTGTTTTCCTTCCATAGAACACATCTTTTAAAGAAGAATTTGTGGGTCTTAAATTGGCTTTTTGTTTTCAATCTGAAAATTTCTCCAGATTTGAAAAGGTACTGAAATATACCTTTATGCCAGTCATTAAAAGAGCAGGGGCAGTCTAACTTCAGTTTATTCCTTTCTAAGAAAAAAAATTATGTGTTTCAGGGGGCTAGATATAATAAAGAGTATGATGGGGCTAAATCCTAATGGCTAACCTGCACTGGAATTCTTCCAAGAAAAAAACACCAGTGTTGCTCAGTATATGCATACAAGCCAAGGACTCGTTATTCAGGTATATATGTGCACAGAATTATAATAATGCCATGTGTAGAGATTCTATAAGCATTATCTTGAAAAAAAAACCACCTAAATTAATAAAACTGGAAGGATTTTAAAAGTACAAGTGATATGTAGAACATACTCCATTGTAGGGAACTTGCCCTGCTAAATAAGAATAATTTTTTCATTTGGTCATAAACTGAATTGAAAATGCAGAACAACCCATTTTCAAACTAAAATCAACTTATATTCCCAAAGTATATTATGACACAGTTGAATATTTCATAGCAAATGAAGTAACTGGGTGTCAGCTAGTTTTAGTGTATTGTTTGTGAGATACCTTTAACACTGTCATATCTCAATATGTGTTTTTAATATGACAAAAAGCAAAAATCCTTTCAGTTAAAACTATGAATGAATAATGAGGGTTTTTTTAGAACTTTCCATAATTAGAATATTTGAATCAAACAACAATGATTAAAAAATTAAAAAAAGAATTTATTATGTATCCTATCTTTAATAAGAAAACACTAATATTAACACAGACACTGGCACCTCTGTGTCATTTTCTCTCCAAAACCCTACTTTTCCAGTTCTACAGAACTCAAGATTTTCACTTTTGTTTTTTTCTATTGATACGGGCAGCCTGTGTTTTATTAAATGCCTTGAGAATTTTTAGATTGACTTACTATGGAAAGGTTATTTCAATTCCTGAAATTTGATAAGTTTCAAGCTTTCAGAATGCATTGATATGTAAATGAGGAAGTTGTTAGTTAGGAGGGGTTGTGAGAGGGGCACTGTCCTGGCGGGATGGTTGGAGGGGTGAGGGGAAGAACAGGGGACGGTGCCATACAGAAGGGAGAAGGAATGGCAGAAGAGATGGGACAGAGGCAGTCACCAGGGACAAGTCCTAGCCCCTCAGATGAGTTGTGTTGAGGAGCTGAGAAAATTCAAAGGTGGAGAGCAAGACCTCCTTCCTTGGCTCTAGCCCTCTCAGCCCCACCAGTTCCTCCTTCAGCTCTCACTTCCAGTCGCACAGAACTTTCATTTAGTTCATCTTCACACCAATTTCGAGGTGTTCTCTGGGCTCTGGACAGTCCCATCAGGCAACAACCAAAGGCTTTGCCACATTAGGCTGCTCACAAGATTAATACTGTCCCTGCCATGTAGCACTCAGATTTATTTAACCATACTGGTGGAAAATTCAAGACAAAGAGGCAAACTGTTGCTTTTTCTGCTCAGAACCTAAAAATGCTGCAAAAAACAATACCAGTTTATTTGTGCATGGTATGGTTTGATGTCCTTGTCCTTTGGTTAAGATACAGATTTGCAAAATAGCTTGGTGACTACCTAACACCACAAATTTAGCACAATACAATAAGTGATTTCCATATGCATCATAGAAACTGCTGTATGAACCGCCAGTATCTTACACTAAATTCTATCAATTCGTGGTTGTTGACTTGGGTTTTCTTTTCTTTCCATTTGCTGCACAGTCTCAGCAGTGTCTGAACGCTGTGAGTGTCACAGTCACATCAGGCAAAAGTGAGCATCCCAGGGAAGGTGTCAACTGAGGATTGATTCCCAGGTCATCAAGTTCAACAGCCCTTATTCTAAGCATCTAAAAGAAATGACCTGTAAAGCTGGAAAGAGACCAAATACCATTTTCTTCAGGCTGGGATCAATGCCTAACTAGGTTGGACTCTTTCAGGAACAGCAGACATTGATCAGTACAGTTCTTGCAAAAGTTGTGAGACACGGTACCAGATGTATTAGAAATGATGAGAAAATCAATTGAGCTCTATTACAGTTTACTGATTCCCATGGTGGAGGGAAGTAGTGTAAGTCCTATATATTCTGGAACAAAGATTTCTAAAGTAGATATGGCCCTAGCTCAGCGAATGATATGTGGTTTTGGAGGTAACAATATGGGGAGTTGTAGTTCATATAAACAACTCATATCTTTGATCACAACAGCATTTTGGGACGTGCTAGCAGTACAGTATACCATGGCTATCTTGGAGAAAGGGCTGCCCCAAAAGTCACGATTTTAATCTCAGCCACAAATAGTGGTACTAGTTTCACATAAATTTCCAGTTTTTAGCAGTTTATTTAAATGCCTGCCTTGGAGAAGCATGCTTATACTAACAGGTCTGAGTCTAACTTTGCACCTCTCTGAAAAAAGTTTTCTGAAAAAACAGCAATAAAAGCTTTCTTAACTAAGGAAACATAGCATTCTCACAGAATATTGCTATGAGAAATATAAGAAAGAGGAAAGAAATAATAAAAAAACAGGTATCATTTGTGTGTCTTTTTCTAGAATATGACACAAAACCTTACCCAAAGGGAAAACCTTCTACTGCCTATAAAGCCTGGTAATTTCTGTGACATGGAAATACCTCTGCATATTTGTTCATCAGTCTTTCATGTCTTTAGATTTATTTACAATTCTTTCTTTCTCTGCCATGGTAGTACTGTGAGCACAAATGTAAGTGTGCATAGCACAACATTTGTGAAAACCTTTAGCTCCCTTATTGTATGATTGCAGCCATTCAGGGTTTCATTTTCAACTTTGCCTCAGCTTTTCTAATATAGTTAATAACTTTTCTGTGTAACACCATATAAACATATAATAAAGAGGTTCTGAATTTACAGAAGTAGTATATTATCTATGTTGCAGAGTTTTATACATCTACACTTCAGTATCTGTAATATCACAGTAAATGTTATATGCTGAATCATCCAGTTACTATTCAAAAAGAAGTGATGTCTTGTTAGCTTAACTAACACCAATTCAACTGTGGCTATTCTAATTTTTGTGAAAAAGTCAGTACTTAGTGAGAAAAAACAAAGCCAATCTTGGAATAGTATTCTTGCAGTGATGAAGATAGATTTTTAACAAAAAAACCCTGTAATCCGACAGTTCCCTTAACACTGAAACTAAATGTGTCAACTGTGAGACAGGTTTTGAGAATGCACTCATGAACCCTCACTCTCCTACTCTTTGTCTCTGTGTGCATCTCACAGTTACTTCAGAATCAGGATCCATGTAAATCCCATTAAAATATTAGTAACGTTTTAACAACAATAACAACAAAATCACTTACAGTGCTAATAATACATTTTTCATGGTTTTGGGCTTGTGAGACACCATCATGAAGTTCAAAAATCTCTTTGCATAAAAAGATTGGTGCTTCAAATCTGCTGGCATCCTGTGAATTGTGAATATGTATTTCTATATATGTGGTCTATAGACTATTTAAGCTGTTTATATGTATGAAGATACTTTAAGTGGTTTTAGGTTAAGTCTTTAGTGAAGTCTTCACCTTTTCTGTATGTTACAGTAATAGTCATTTTTAAAGTTGTGTCACAGTTGTAGTTTAAATAAAGCTGAACGTTTGTGACTTGTTTTTCCCCAAGATTGCTGTTTCCCAGGCAGAACTATTGTCTGAGATGCTGTAAAGCTTCACTAAATATGGTGTCTGCCTGAGTCTGGCCGTAGCTTCTGTCTTCTGTCACAGTAATATGAGCAAACTGATGTTAAAAGTTCTGAAAAAGTTGGAGTTTCAACTTTTGAAAAAGTTGGAGTTTGGATACTATTTCTTATAGTATCACCTTGCCCCTAGCCTTCAAATTATTGAAGAGAATGTGCAGAATTGTTTGAATAAAATGCACAGGAATTATAGAATGAATCAGAATATCAAGTAGGCAATCCTTAACACCCAGAGTGCTATCTAGTGCACTAGCCAAACTGAAGGATAACCTATTCATTCTTTCATATATTTTAGTTTTGATTCTTCTGAGTTTTTTCTGGTTACAACAGGTCCATCTTCAGAGATTCATAAATGTTTCATTGCTCATATCCTTTGCACTCACTATAAAATAATGCCAATGTATTACTGTGCATTTAAGGGATTACACAGTTTTGCTGACAAATGAGGTCACTTTTGGAAGGCCACGGTCTCTAAGTTTCAGGATTTCTTTTGATAGCCTGATTGTATGTTCACAGAATATACTACTTTGAAGCCATCTATCTGTCCTTAACTATCCCACAGCCTTAGCTTATATCTAAGGTGCCACACACTTTCCATATTGGAGTGTAATTCTTACCCTGTTAAGGAAAATAAACTGACTTCTCTTACTACTGTTCACTTCACAACTGTCCTCAACTATACCAAGATTATACTTGAAATAGAAGCTAACAAATCTGTCACCTGTCTCAACTGATGTCAAAAGCATAGTCCAAAAAAAATACTTCTGTCTATGTGTGTGTCTGTCTGTCTGCTCCTGTGCCCATGTCCTTTACTTGGTCAAGAAATAGTTTTACTCATTTTGCTGACAATATTTTACTACCAATAGATTTATGCTTTTCTGCTTGTCATAAGAGCTTGAAGGGGCACAGGGTCCCTAAAGGAAGCTGCTGGATTTTTACTAGACACACAAAAATATGTTAGACAATATGTTTCTAATTTTAATATGTTGAATAATACTTTAAATGCTACCTGATGAGGAAACAAGTCTCCTAAAGGCTTTTGTTACTTACTGCAAAATTCCCTCTGTGGAGTTTGAAAATGCATAGAGAGATAACATAACACAATATTCATATTAACCTCTCCTTAATGCTAGTTGTTTCCTGATAAAAACATTGCCTTACAAGAGACCTACTGCTCAGAAAAACTCATCCATAATATGCATTCAAATAAAGCAGGAGGTTTGAATCTGAGACATTTTAAAATTATAATCATGCCCTAGCTGGCCTATGTTTTGATGTATTTCTTGGAGCTGAGACCAAGAGAAGGGAATTTGCAATGTTTTGTCTAAACGGTTCCTGGGGTCCCCACCAGCATTATCACTCCACAGGTTAGAAGCTGGCTCAAATGTGAAATTCCAAACAGTTCTGACAAATAGTCTTTAGGAAATTGTTGAGGATAAACTTTCACACTTGCCTATTTTTTCAAGTAGATCTGTAGGTATTTTTTGTGTGTTAAGATACACTACCGGTATCTTGGGGAGGTGAGTTTTTTATGAAAAGCTCTCAGCTCTGTTTAACATTTAAAACAATGTTAGTCTCAAAACCCCAGTATATTCAGCTTTATATATTCAGCAGAAATCTACAAAGCTCTATTAGGAAAAATTTCATAGTAAGTCATTTTTGGACAAAACCACAAAACAATATCATGTGTTTCATCTAATGAATATTTCATGCTAAATGCATAAACAGTCTTAGAAGCAGGGGCAAGAAATTAATAACTTCTTTCCAGTAAGTGCCCTCACTGAGGGGTCACCAGATCTTGTTTCTTAAAGGACTGTTTGATCCCATAAATTCTGAACTCTCTCCAACACAGTGTCAAGATTTCAAGAGGAACACGCAGGTCAGGGTATTGCCCCAGGCTGCTGGAAATATGGATCTGTCAGTGAAAGAAAATTGAACATGGGTAAGTGCTATAAAAAGGGGATGGGAAGAAGCATTGTTATGCTCTCTTTCTCCTCCTGTGATTTAAAAGAAATAACTCATACATGCACCTCTGAGTGTCCTTCTGTCTGTCTTGAAGAGAGTAGCAGTAGTAGCTGAAGTACATTTTCAAATCATAGAATCACAGAATGAAGCTGGAAAAGACCTCTGAGGTCATCATGGAAACATTGAAGTGTGCTGAAAATAACACCTGGTGCCAACCTCAGGGTTCGAGCTTACAGCCATTAAATCCTTCATCTTGGGTTCAGTTCATGTGGTGCAGTTTTGGTAGCAGTGGAGTGGCCCCTTGAGTGGCTCCTGTGAAAAGCTGCTGGAACCTCCTCTGGCTCCAGAATCCATCCCCACCTCTGGCTAAGGCTGAACCTGTCAGTGTCAGCAGCTGTGCCTCTAGGATTAACATATTCAAGAAGGGAAAGTGAATTGCTGTAAAACCTGCACGGCACAGGAGAGAGGGAGGTGAGAGCAATACCAAAACAGAGATACCAGGGTTGGTGAGGGAGGAGGGAAGAGGGGTGTCCAAGCAGTGCTGTGGTGAGTTGGCAGGCTGTTCCCCTGCAGCCCATGGAGGAGCAGCCCATGAAGGGCTACAAAGGAGCAGATGTGGATCTGATGCTTTGCCAGAGGAGGTGACTGTTTCCAGAGCAGCCTTGACTTTGTGGGCAGCCCAGGCTAGAGCAGTTCCTGAGGGAGGGCACCTGTGGGAGGGGTTCATGAAGGACTCCCCTGTGGGAAGGACTCCACGATGGAGCAAGGGAAGGCTGTGAGGAGTCCTTCTACCTGAGAAAAAAGGAGTAGCAGAAAACAATGTGTGACAAATGGACCATAAACATCACTCTTTGTCCCCATGTGCAGCTGCGGGTGAGGAGGTAGAGATGTGGGGAACCAAGTAATTTGGGCCCAGGAAGAAGAGTAGGGTTGGGGTAGGTTGTTTTTAAGCTCTGGCTGTTTTCTCTCTGTCCTGCTCTAATTTGATTAATGATAAATTCAACTGATTTTTTCCCCAAGTCAAGTCTGGTTTGTCCATGCCATAACTGGTGAGTGAAACTCTCCCTATCCTTGTCTGGACCCACAAGCTTTAAGTTGGATTTTTCTCCTCCCCATCCCACAGTGGGGGGAGCAGTGAGGGAGTGGATGTCTGATTGTTTGTTGCCTGCTGGGCATAAACCATGACACACCTCTAGGATCAATTGCAATGCTCACCTTCCCAGGGCAAGTGTCTTTTTGTTTTACCTAACACAAAGCCTTTTGAGACTAACCTAAATCTCTTCACTGATTGCAGTGAAACTTTGATGTTTGTTCCCTAGGTTGTGCTTCTAAACATGGCATTTAAGGATCTTGGTTAAGTATATAATTATTGCTATAATTATTAATTATATAATTATTGCTCTCTCCAAATTACAATAGATTTTGCCTGTATACCACATTATCTATTAATTTTAAGACTGTGATTTTCATAGGAAGTTCTCTCTGTGTTATACCCACACCAGTGTTTATTCACATCAAAAAGAATACAGCAACTCTTTGCTAATATTGAGCCCAAGTTTTATGGGGGATGTTATTGTCTGCCAGAATTTTACATAAGGACTTCCTATAACTTGATTGCTGTCTCAGGATCTTCATAATCTGACATTATCTTCCTTTGTTTTAGCTATTTCTCTATTCCAAGTCTCCAGCTGGAAAGCTCATTGTCCTGAAAGCTGGATCGCAGTACCCCACTTGTAAGTCTGCAGAAAAGTTTTTATAGTTGAGGCCCCATAAAAAGCAATGGTTTTCATGGGCTCAAAACAACAGCTTTAACTGTACTAATTTTAGAAATGAGAAAGCAATGAGTGGCCAGAGCATATTTTTCCCCTTCTTATTATCTCCTTCCTCTCTGTTCTGTAGAAAAGAATTTGCCATGTAAAGATTTTTCACTTGGGAAATAAATTGTTCTATCATTTTGAATACAGGTAGGTATTTACTCTATGGAAAGTGTAGTTGCATCATACTTTGGTGTATGTTAGACCATTTCTCTTCATTTTCTTTGTTTTGGAGATCTTCTAACCTGATTTAAAAGAAAAAATTGGGAGCCTACAAAGTAGAAGGGCTTTATGCTGACATTTCTTGCACTCCTTCAGTATTTGGGTATTTTAGTTACTTTTTAGTAACTGCTGTTTGTCTTACACAAATTCTCTGCCTGAAACACACTTTTTTGTTATTTCTTTGTTTGTATCCTGTTTTATTATCTTTGACTACCTCATTTTTTAAAAAATTCTTCTGAAAAAATGAGCCCGCAAGCTCTTTACACCCATTCTTCCATGACAAGAGATTAAACATAGCACCTACTAATACAGTCTCATTGTCTTCCTTTGATTTGCTACCATATTGAAGGAAAGAAAAATTGGCCTATAACTGTGCTTGTGCTAAGGACTTTTATATTTACCAGCTCACCCCAGAGTGATGCTCATCTCTGAGAACAATTTTGCAGCATATTGTCATTAAGCCACTGCTTAATGCTTTCTGGAAAATGTTATACACCTCCGAATGCTGGCACTCCTTTTTAGACATGGCCTTAAAACAAAGGTCAGGAAGATAGTTTAACTGCTGCTTTGAGCCTGCCACACTAAAGCTGTGGTAAAGCAAATGACAGTTATCTGAGAAAACATACCAGTTACTTAATATATGAAAAAATCTGGGAAGCAGGTGAGCAGGGACCCACATGGAATCCCATCACTCCCAGAACTGGAGATAAAGAATGCTCCCTGAAAAAGAGTAGTTATCCTGAATTTTATTCAGGAAAACAATTCCCTTGTTTAGATTAGACTTGTAACAGTGTAATAGCCCAGCAAATAATGCTTTTATAATCACAGTGTCTCTTCTCCACACATGAAGATGCTGTGCGGGTCAGTGGTTAATCGCTGTAACCAATGCAGAACTGTAGGTGCAGGACTGCAGAAGGAAAATGCATCAGCCCTTAGCAGTAGCCTAGTACCATCCTGCAAGACCTTTGTCAGGCTTTTAATAATCACTCCTGTACAAATTATAAGGAGCAACATTTTCTTGATAGATTTTATCTTATCTTTCTCCACGTTAACGGCAGTGATTATATTAATATTAATATGGAATCGGACTGTTTCTGCGGTAAGTGGTATTGGAGATGCTAATTGTGGCTATTCATCTAGAGGTTATAGTACATAATCAGAAAAATGCTGACAAAGCATTTTCTGATATGACTCAAACTTTGGTTCTGTAGATTTATTGCTTCCATTCACAGGATATACCAAATAGATTATGTTCGTGGTTTTAAGAGCGTAATGATGCTGGATGGTAATTGATGCTTATTGTAAGAACTTGTAAAATATCTTCTTGATAAAGTGACCAAGGAGAGAGAGAATAAATACTGTTTTGTGAAGTTTTGATCAAACAAATCACTGAATATTCTTACAGTAATTTTTATGAACTACAAATTAATGGTGTGAAAAGTTCAGCAAATATATCTTTGGGAATAATAAAGAGGTGCCATTCTACACCACTGTTAATGATCTGATGAGAAAAATGTATCTTCTTACAGTAATATTTGGGCACAGTAGTTCCAAAGAACAGAAGTTGAGAAAGGGAAATGCATCATAAGCACCACTCAACATTTTTAATAGCACATTTTATCTTGTCTTCTAAGGTAAAAAGCTGAAGTCAATTTCACCAGCATCTCTTTACTTGGAAAAATTGTGAGGTGTTCAGAGAAGCAGCTCTAATGCCATTTTCTCTGGAGCTCCTAGATTCTGGGATGAGAATCTGTGTTAGTATTCTCTTCAATTCAGCATACATTATTATTATTCTCTATAGTTCTGGATTATTTTTTTCCCCAAAGAATTAGGTATCAATTAGGTATCACATTAGGATCATGATTGCAAAGAACATCTGACACATCCTTTTTCTCTTTTTTTTTTTTTTTTTTTTTAAGATATTAAGATATCAGATGAAAAGCAAGATACTGGAGATACTAATTTCAGTGGTTTAATTGCCTGAGTGCCTAGATGATTTGAAAACAGGTCATTTCTCACTAGTATCCCAAAGGAATCTCACTCATCATATACATAATTAAAACTTTTTAAGTTTGTTTTTTTTTTTTAGATGGAGATTAATAATTCCACAGCTCCCATATTGGTTTGCTGGCAAAGAAAACTAGCAATGAAAAATGCAAGAGCATCCTGCAGTAAAGAGATAGCCTTGTCCTATATGAAAAGGTATTTATATATCACATATAATTTTTAAATATTTTTTTCTGTTAGATACCGGGAAAAGGAGAGATGATAAAAGCAAAAATATGGTACCCTGGACACAGACTCTGCCCTGATGTCTCACCTTAACCATGGTGCAGCTGACACAGTTTGAAAGCCATCCTGACTCTGACTCAGACAGTAGCAGAGATCATAGAATCATAGAATCATAGAATTGGCTGTGTTGGAAGGGACCCCAGAGATCATCAAGTCCAACCTCTGGGATTCTTTTTGTAATATTTGGGTGCAGTATTAAAATTAATAAAGGAAAAAAACTCTCTTATTTCTATGTCTTTCAAGGAAAAAATCAGTGACAGGATTTAGAAAGCCTTTGCTTAGTAACTCTAACTCAGAAAGTTTGTTATTCATGAAGAATAAGCAAAGCACGCTCCCAAAACATGTTCTGCTGTTGACTGACTCCTGTCTTCCTTGAATCAAAACCCCTGTAAGCCGAAAGTAAACACAAGCATTATTGGTGTCAAAAAGGTATATTTACACTTTTGTGCCTACTCCTTGCTCCCTGACATGAGTTTAATGCTCCAGTGACTGAAAACCTTGATATCTTTTTAGTAAACTGATGATAGGAACATGAGACTCCTGTCTCATGCTGCAGTTGCAGGGTAAAGCCACGCACAGTGAAAATTGAAAGACTCCTTTTTGTTCTACTTTGAATTACTATATAATTAAAAGGTGGCGTTTTAATGAATAATTCAATATTAAATATGCTTCCAGTGAAGGTCACGTTTAAGTTCTATGACTTTCACTGAAACAGATTTAATCCACTAAGTACTTTGGAAAATTCCCTTATAAATCTGTTAAACACATTATTGTATTGACAAGTTATACTCTAAAAATTTAGTAGTAGCAGTTCCACTCAAAATTTTTCCAAATGAGGCAATTCAGGTTTGTTTTTTTATATATATTTTTTTTCTCATTTTCTTGACTGGCAATATAGATGGACAAAATAACTGGGTAAAATGTTATACTTTCATGCTTAACAAATATTGCAGAAAACCTCGTTACCATTTCTTACAAAGAATCACATTACAAAAACAGTTGGAAAATAAGAGGAAAACTTCTGTGAAACAGCCTATTTTAGTGAGGAGTAATCTTTCTCTACATGAGATATGATTACTGTCCCTGGAGATAAAGGAAGGGTACATCACATGAAGAAACTTCACCCTTGCCCTTGCCTCTCCCATTCCCTTTCCTTTCTCCCACCTGACTTCTGGTTTGACACCGGCTGTGCTAATGGCACACAGACACACACAGGCATAGACACACATCTCTTGTCTCAGGATCATAATGAGGCCAGAGCTGGGACAACACAGTGCAGGATGCTGTAGATGGACTATCTGGAAAACCATAGGATGGAAATTATGGCAGTAAACTCATTGTTTGCAGTTCTATATTGTTGGCTCCCAGCACTTGCAGAAGTGGTTTGATTTGTTGTAGAAACTAAATGAATGCAAATAAATACATCCTGTAAGGTGTCAGATATCTAAGTATATACTTTATATCACACACTCCTTTAAGTTCTGCAGTCTAGCAATGTAATATTGCAATTATAAACAGCTGGGTTTTAATACTGGGAAAACATAAGATGTTCATGATGTGAATTGTATTCCCTATGACACTTTTAACTTCTGAGCAAAGACTGTAAAATATTTACCATTGCATAAATGCATAATTCAAGACAGCTTATAATGCTATGCTTCTCTACAGCAGACATTTTAAAAATTCTCACTAGCCAGATACTTTGAAAATATGATTAATTTAAATGGTTAAAAAATTGGTGCAGATTTCAAGCCAACCCTTACCAGCTTTGGAAGATTATAAATACATACAGCAAAAAGAAATCAGAAGAAAAAAGTACATTGTGTGTAAGAATTCTTTTGAATCCTCCCATTTTACTTCATCTGTAGATACCCTGAAAAAACTGCAGTGTTCAGTCATGAAAATTGACTGTTTAAAGTCTGCAAAAAAAAAAAGCAGCTGAAAATGGAACTGAGAGCACAAGACACTCAAAGCCTGTTTTCTTCAACATCTCCTGCCAGTATTTTTATGCTTTTCAACTCAATTTATTATTATCTCTGAATATCTGTTAAAATAACTGTACTTGTCAACAGTAAGGAAGTAACTCCTGCTCCTTAGTAAAGGACCTAACAAAATAGGGGAAGTTGTACTCTTAGAGCCACACCTAAACTTGACTAAACACCCCAGTTTTTTGAATAATGATGGTCTGAAATTTTTTAAGCATTAGATTTGTTTGAAACTGTGAGTGTTCTTAAAGCAAGGATATCCTACTTTTAATGGGTCACATAACAGCTGGAGCTTTATATAAGAAGTGCATAATAGAAACGGGACAATTGATGAGCATTTTCTAATGTGGCTTGAGTAACTTGAATTACTGATATAATTATGGATATTTTATTATGTATAATTATCTGCACAAAGAGATAGTATAGTAAAGTCTGCCAAAGGGTTCCAGATTGTCTTTAATGTAACAATGGTTAGTACTTTTCTTTCATTAAGTACTTTCTTTTATGATGTACTTTATAAACGCTAATTAATCATTTCAGTACCTGTGTGAAGTGTATGAGTTATGAGCTTAATTGTAGCTGTGGGTTTTGTGACATCTACAGAAGGCAGCACAAGTCACAGTTTCCCCTGGCCACAGTAGAAGGACAGGAGGCTTCACAGGGCTGACCCTATAGGACAGCTCTGACAGGTTTGCTGATTTTAAAATCCTACTCTCAAGTGTGGTCCTTGTTCTAACAACTGGTGTAGCCCAAATAACCAATTTTGCTTAAATAACTATTCCAAGCTAGAAGTCCAGGAAGTTTTGCATTATGTAAGAAATGAAAAACTGGACTTGTACAAGAGCAACGAAAGGAATACAGTGGAAAAAGAAGTCCTTAAAACTGTTCCTGTAAAAAATGTTAGTACAATAATTTTGAGAAAATTATTTACATACAGACCAGACCACTGCCACACATTCACCATTTTTTACATCATGATGCAAGTAGGAGAAGCCAAAATAAGTTTGGTTCCCTGTTTTCATGTTTTAATATTAATTTGATTGTTTATGATATACTAATATACTGTTGGTATATTGAGCACATATATATAATGTTCGTCTGCAACTGGAGAGAGAAATAAATTGAAATAATTATTCAGTACAAATTTGGCTATGTCTGTATGTTTGTAACAGGTCACCCCTTGAAATTACTCATTCTGCAACTACTTTGTAGCTGTACTTGGGAATACAGCCTAAGTCGTTGCTGTCAAAATGGTAGCAAGAATGTGAATATTTTTAAATGTAAAAGAAAAGTGTGTACCAGATCATATTACATAGCGACATAGCTGAAGGCTAATAATCCAAAACATTATTCCAAAGTTATTTGCATCACTCGTTTATAACATTGCTCTTTGTATTCTTTGTTTGGTATTCAAAATGAGCAGCAAAATATTACAGACATTTTTTCAGACAATGGAACATAAATCCAGGTAAATTAATATTCCTTCCGGGAGATGATAGATAATGACTTGTGGTATGAAATTTGTGAAATTTAGGTAATTTGAATTAAGTGCAGACAGTTTGTTTCTGTGAACAGAGGGACCTCAAACTGTTCCCTTCCTAATTATTTTGTCTGCTTGTTTCATTTTGCATTCCTATTCAGTTTGTGACAAACTTATTAACATGGAAGACAGAAAAAACACATCTTTTCCAATTTCCTTTTATGTCTAAAATGCTCTGGTGAAGCAGAAAAATGTTCTGTATAGCAAATGGTATGAGCCTATAGATTTAACTTCCACTCATAAATATTTTATAATAAACCTTGTTCTTGGATATTTAATTTTTCTTTATTTTGAAAAAAACCCCATATGTGTTGAAAGTTTCCTTTGTCTCTTCCACTACTGAAGAAAATAACAGGTAAGCATTTTTGCTAAGATAAAAGCAGCTGAAGAGAATATATAATGCATTTCACATATGTTGCAGGTAGAAATGAAAACACTCAGCTTTTCTGAGCCTATGTGTGTAGAATCCATCACAACATTTTCAAGCCCATGACTCAGAGTGATGAGAAATAAATTGCTTATTTTTTGAGTGCTTGGTCACCCTGGATACCAGGTGCAGTCTCTTGCTTTCAGTATAAAAGCTGGATGGTGCTGAGAGGGCAGGGAAGGAGTCCTGTGCATCCCTTGCCCTGTGATGGCAGAGGAACTCATGCCACACCAGCTCTCAGTGAGTTTTCTTGGATTTCTCTTTTGAATTTCAGTCCCTGACTGAATCAAAGTGGCTTGAATGACTTAAAGCACACTTATCAATGCTTAAAAAAGGGTTAGATCCATTGAAAAACTCAGATGCAGTGAAAATGACATTTGTATTTTGTGCATGTGCACCCATAAGTTCATTATAGCATTTAAGTGAAGCTAAAAAAAGGTCAACTGATGCCATAAATTTAACAACAGATAAAAAAATAAGAAACATCAAACCTGAGAACATCTCTATCCACTTGACACATGTCTGCCTCATGCTAAACTATGTAAAACACTCGATAAAAATACCCAATATCTCTCAATAACCTAAAGTTACCTAATGGTAACTTTGATATATGTCCTAGAAGGGAAAAGATGTTAATAAGGAAAGTGATTGATTCTAAAAATCTGCAGTATTCTAGACATCTCCATACTAGACAAGAAGATATAAAACCTTTCTTTTATTTTAACAAATAATATACGAAGACAGCAACATTCATAAGACTCAGACATATTTTTGAGATGCAAATTTCCAAGGAAAAAGCACATATTATTTGTGGTGTACTGAGCTGTTGGAAAGTGTTGGGGGGAGAATGATGCTTGAACTACTGTGTACATCTGCTACAATGTTTAGTCTCATTTCATAGTGTGTTCTTGAGGGTTTACTCTAGAAAGACTGTAAAACCAAAAAAAAACCAGGTTTTGAACAAAAACAACAAAAAAGAGATTATGGCAAAAGAAAGCATAGTTGCCTGATGTAGCCTCTTTTCACTTATTTTGTTGAAGCACTGTATAAAGTTCTTGACTGATCTTTGGCAGAATACAAAATTTAATCATTTCAAAATATGAGAACAATAGCTAAAATGTTCTGGGTGAAGAATTAGGGCATAAAACTACAGGGATTTGCCAGCCTGACAGAGAGAAATTGCACTGAATGTTTGGTTTGGGTCTGGTTTTTAGCTTCACCAACATAAGTGTTTCAAGAGAAAAGGAAGACAGTGTCCTACAACAATGGCTTGCTCTTTATTAGAGGAAGATAATAGCTTATTCCAATTACCAGGAGAAATAACAAATGGAATTCTGTATCCTCAGAGGTCACAAGATTAGACTTTGATATGGTCCCAAATGCATTCACTGCATTAGCCAGTGCACATCTCTTGTAAATGAAAATATATGAATTCTATAGTTGATGATGATGCAATAGTATGGATGACACTACTCTCTTAATTATTTTTACAGACTTGCAGGCAAAATTGTGGATTTAAAACATTTTCCTTTAAAAATGGGGGGGGGGAGGGGGGGGGAGAGCTAAATACCATCAAGAGCAAAATTAATGTACCTTTTGAAGATCTTAAGAGCTCTGTGAATGCCTTACTAGGAATTGGAGTGAAGGAAAATAGAACCCTGTGAAGGTTGGAGTTGTTTTAATTTAATTTTCTCTTGACCACTTTCTAGATTTTAGTACTTTCACCAGGAAATAACTTTCATTTAGTCTAGGCATGAAGATTCTTAATTATATTGGAGGAGCTTTAATTATATTGTTTCAAATAATAGTGGAACTTCTTTATATCTGAGAGTAATAAAAGGTAAAATAACTCACTCATAATGCAGTTTGCAATTAGATTAGAATACTTTTGTACTCTGGTGATTTCACACCAAGCAAATAGCACTTCAGGAACTGATGGTCTCACTTGAGACATTTTCAAGGACTGAAATTTTCCTTTATGTACCATGTGGCCATTCATTACAATGAGTAATGTCTAATAGTACCCACTGTGTTCCTGTACAAACTCAGAGTGAAGGTAGAGGCATAAATATTAACAGGAAAAAGTCACCCAAAATGCCCAATGCTTTCCAAAAAAAGCATCTGCAAAATAATAAACATTCATTCAGATAATTTACATCCTTAGTCCAACCCTCATCAAGTTTTTAGATGCCCCAAGATGGAGGCCAGTGCATGTGATTGTAGAAGTTGATAGGAGAGAAGTACAAACATTTCCAGAAATAAAACATGTAGGCCATATTAAGCAAACAAGACAAAAAACTTGTCCACTTAGGAGTCCCAAACTAATAGCAAAATAATTGCTAGCAGTTGGAAAAGAAAACCTTTCAAGCTGTGACATTTGGAGATAACCTGCAGGATATGGACATCTACAGCCTGCAGGATGCAACAATCATTTAGGTTACATCTCACTGTTTCCATGTATCTGGGATGAACAGACTAAAATCTCTCCCATGAAATGGAAAAATTGTTGTCCCCATGAGGAAATTACATTGAAACATTCTTGTTATTCAGTTTATAGTAATATTCCCTAAATGGTTAATTAGCTGGGAGAAAAATCCTATCTTTGTCAAAGACTTAAAATCATAGGATCATAATTTAGATACACGATTTGGGGTTTTTTTTTGGAGGTTTTTTGTTGTTTTTTTACCTAAGTGTAAGAAAAACCTCTGGTAATATAAGCTACAGAGTCTCAAAAATGAAGTCACTGCTTTAATTCAAATGTGTAATGTAAGAGTTTTTGAAATCAGCTTTTTTTTCTTGAGATCTGCAGCTATTTTTTTACTAAAAGATGAAGGTTCTTTCAACTAAATTCTATACCAAAAAAGTTTAATTCAGTTTTACATTATTTTGCAGTGCTGGATTTGACTATCTGATATAGCTTTTCCATAATTAATTCAACATGTCCATGAAATACAGGTTGCATCTCAAATCTAGGGATGAATGGTGATACTGCTCAATACTGGTGGGAAATGAATAAAGGATAAGAGAAAAAATGTGTAGAAGGGAAACAAAATGTTCTTAAAACCTAATAATGTCAGTACAGCTGCTACAGTACAAAAGAAGGTGAAATAATCCACAGGAAAAAATGAATGTCTTGTAGGCTAGGATTATAGAAATGGAGCATCACAATTAAAAGGTCACACATTCAAGTACTGATCTGAATTTCTGCAGTAAAAGTAATGGCTAGCTAGTAGAAAATGTCATGAAATGACTGTAACTGATTTGTCATCAGGACTGTGACCTATTGGTACATAAAGTCTGTGAAAAAGGCAGAAGTGTCTGTAGGACAAGGCAGATGAGACATTTCCTCACATTTTGACAACGTATCGTTTTCTGTGGCATATCACGGAATGGTAAGCTGTCCCAGAAAGGGGCAGAGAAAGTTTATTGAGAAGACTATATGTCCTTTAAAGGAAGATGAAACTCATGAGGAGTTGGTTCTAAAAGCACCTAGAATGGTGCTCCATGACACGGACAGACAAAACTAAAACAGCTCAATTGGTTTAGCTGGGTAAAAGAAAGGTGGAATAAGCATATGAGCATCCTCTTTAATCAAACTGTGGGGAGACTAAGCTAAACAATAATGTTGACAAGACCAAAAAAGGACTGTGAGACATCTGTAAGCTATGATTTGCATTTATCAGGGCAGTGGGATTCTGAAATTATTTATAATAAGGTATGAGGTCTCAAAAAGAAACCTGTTTTTTAAAAAAATTGGCATAAAATATGTTTGCTGGGGTCTACTCTCAGGTAGAGACTCACAGGCCTGTAAAGAGAAATGATCAGAATGAGACCTGCATAATATAAAAGATCAGTTGTGGGGTAATGTCAAGAAACTCAGAGCTCTTGCTGGCAGCATTGGTGCTCATCTGCTGTGAGCACAAAGATCCTTTTTGAGAATTCTGGTGCCCATGGTGGCTGGTCTTAGCAAAGATGAATTTCTAGGCTTGAGGATAAAGCCCAGACAAAACAACAAAACCAACAAAAATATGGGCTCCAGTTTCATCTGCGAAAAACTTCAGATGGTGAAAATGATGCCATGGCACATTCTAATTTATTCACATGGGGTATTCTATCTTGCAAGGCAACTTTCAGATTGCTCTTAGGCAACATGAAGGACATAGAGTTATGAATTAGAAAATTTATATGTCACACCAGGAATTGACACAATTCTAACAGGATCAGAGATGAGCAATTTTAGCCTGTTACCTGTTCACTCCATGTGTCAAATTGAAGACAGCAGATGTCCCAGGTGAATATCGAAAAAATAAATACTGAATAAACATCCTGATAAATTACCTGCCAGCAACAGTTTAAAAATTTTTGCATTTCGAAACACTGAAGACACCTATGTTGCCAAATAAACAAAATGTTTTTATAAATTATTCATAAAATTTTGTCCATCATATCTGATATGGATATGAGATAATTTTTCTGGTTTGTACATATTAAAAGATTCTACATACTTTTAGCTGATGGAATTCTATCATTTAATAAAAATTTGGATTGCTAAAATCCACATTAGAGTAATACTGATCTAAATCCCAGGACTTTTTAAGACCAGCAGTAAGTGCCTTACTAATTGAACTAATTGGTGGCAATCCTAGTATTTCACACTCCTGTAGTAACCACTGCAATGAGGTCCCAGTTCAGGACAAATATTTACAGAACTGCTTTACTTTAGAAACATGCTTGGTAATTTCCTTTCTCAATAGCAGTCATAGCATAGCTGTTCATGTATAATGGATGGGTATGCAAATGCAAATGAAATTCGTGTGTATGTGTGTGTGACACAGTAGGTTTCAGAAGGTGGTTAAATGGTAGACAAGATTGGAAATCATCATAAATAAAACAAAAATTAGTAATTTATTCAGTAGGTTTTAATGCTTGTTTTAATTCCTTTTTTTTTCAGAAAAAAAATATTACACTTCTCTTTCCCAGGATCTTGAGTAGAGATTACACTACTGTGCCTTCCTTTACCTCCAAAGTTCTCTGTGCAAAATAGGATATTTCATAGAAAAGAAAAAAACACGTAATTGCCAAAACCTTTTTAACTATTCTGGATTGTACCTGAGTGACTACGTTTATTCCTTTGCTGTCAATATATTTTTAATGTTTTCTAATTGCCTCGCTCTTACTAACATAGGCTGAATTGCTGCTGGCACCATCTGTGAGGGGTTGCCAAATAGTGGTTAATTTACCATTGCTGATTTCCCAGTGGAAAAGGCAGGTTTTCCTAATCTAACTTACTGCACGGAAGAGCAAGAGGGCATGAAAATCAGGAAACTGGGCAATTACAACTGAGAGAACTACTGTAAAGTAAGGAAATCGGTATCTCTGATGTGAGGTACAACAATTTTCTGCAAAGGCAGAGACTGTATTTCCATCTTCTCACTCTGTCCCTGTCCTTCTCCCAAAGTACAAGAGCAATAACAGTAATGTCTCGTATCTGTGACAATACTTGTTCATTACCCACACAGTCACAAAACAGATGATCATAATTGATTCTAAATCTCTCTAATATCATTTACAAATATTTGATCTAATTCTCCAGTCTTTATCTAAGCTTTGATGCCAGAAAACTATTTCTTACAGCTTAAGGCTGGAAGGGGAGAGGCATCTGGTTAGATCTCATATGCCACAAGATATTAAATGTCATCAGGACAGCCAGTAGAAAGCTGAAATCTTTTAGTTAGACTAAATAATTTAATGAGACTGCACTGTGAATCATAAGCAGGGGATGAGACCTGAAGCTCTAATCACAGCAGGGAAATGATTAGGCAAGATACACACAACTGAACAGAAAAAGAAAATCATACTCTAATATAAACCATATCCCATACTGAAACAGGATACTTCACTTCAACAGAAACTATGGCAATTAGTAGGAATCCCAGTATTCAAGATGAGCTGAGTAGCTAAGGAAAGAGACTTATCTCCTGACTTACTTCATAAAGACTCATGTCCTGTAATGTAGTGAAATGAGGCAACCAGGTGCCACTAATTGTAGTGAAATGAGGCAACCAGGTGCCACTAATTACCAGGTAGCAGGCACGAGCTTGTGTCAAGCCCACCTGTGCCTGATTAGGGCAGGCCCCAACTGCGCATGAGCAGGATTAGGGGCTAATAAAAGGTGAGGCCTGAGACACAGGCTCAGATCACTCCTGAGCAAGCTAGAAGAGAGGTTACTCAAATCTGGAGCAGTAGCACCGAGCCAGGCTGACCAGTCCTGAGGGCAACCAACTTAGGGCACTTTTCATGTACTTCTGCTGGGACATCTGTTGGACCTTGGAGCGCCGTGCCCTAAGAGAGGTTCGTCTTGCAACACTGTAACAACAGAATTTTCTTTGAAACTCTTGGTGATGCAAACCTTCTTTCATCCCTCATTGATCTCTATTCTGTGTGCTTTCAGTAATGCAAATAAGGTGTGGCGGGCCAACCCAGCCACCAGCCAAGCACAGCACAGCTGCTAACAGAATCACAGACTGGTTGAGTGTTGGTGAAACCTCTGGAGGTCATCTGGTTCTAAACCCTTGCTTGAGCAGTATCCCCTACAGCCAGTTGCCCAGGACTGTGCCGAGGTGGTTTTTGAATATTTCCAAGGATGAAGACTCTACAACCTCTCTGGGCAAGCTACCAGTGCTCAGTCACCCTCACAGTTAGGAAGTGTTAGCTGATGTTCAGGGGAAACACCCTTTGTCTCTGCTTGTGAACATTGCTGCTTATTCTGGCAAAGGACACCACTTGAAAGAGTCCATCTCCCTCTGTGCACCTTTTCTGCAGGTATTTACATATGTTGATAAGGTCTCCACTGAATCTCCAGGCTCAACAGTCCCAGCCTTTCCTTATAGGAGAGATGCTTCAGTCCCTTAACTATCCCTATTGGCTCTTTGCTGGACTTTCTACAGTAGCTCCATATCTCTGCAGAGTGAGGAGCCCAGAACTGGCTGAAAGTGAGCTCATTCCCCTCTGCAGGAGGATCAGAAGAAAATAAAAAGGCAAAAGGACATATGGATCAGAATAAGGTGAAGCAAAAGATGTGCACTTGAGCAAAACACTTTTTACTGCTCTGCTTCCCATTGGCAAGCAGTCATCCAGCCACATCCTGGAAGGTAAGACCTCAGTACTCACAAAGGTTACTTGGGAAGAAACCACAACCACAAATTTGCCCCTTTTGTCTCCTTTTCTTCAGCTTTTATTGTGGAAGGTGACATCACATGGGATGGAATAGTCTTTTGGTCAATTCAGGTCTTTTCTGTGCCCCTTCCCAGCCTCTTGCTGGTGGTGCAGAGTGGGAGGAAGAGAAGACCTGGATGTTGTGGAAGTATTGTTCAGATACAACCAAAGCATTGGTGTGTTATCAACACTGCTTTAGCTACAAAGCAAAACACAGCACCATAAGGGCTGCTGTGAAGGACATCAGCTCCACCCAGCTGGACCCAGCCCATCAGGGAACCAGAGCTAGGAATGAAGGGACTTTTACATTAATGGTCTTGAAACAAAGCATGAAATAAGTGCAGATAAACAGAAAAACAGAATTTTGGCATGTTTATGAAATATTTCATCCTGACTGTCATTTTTCCTGAATAGAAAGTTGAACAGACTCATAGGATCCAGAATGTTCTGAAATCAGAACAGATCCAACATGGAAAGAGAGACTAATACCCAAAAAGCACTTAGTAGATCCTGAGAAAACTCACAAAAAATAAATCCTTCCTCACACATCTTGTTTTGTATCCTGACCTTCACATACTTCCCTGACCTCAAGATGAAATGAGCTTACTAAAGTGCTTGCTTAGGGAAGGCAGTATTCTCCTGGTGTTTGTGCTTGATTGGATATGGCTGTAGAAACTTCCAAGTAATAAAAAAAGCCATGTACACACTTACCTAGTATTTTGGGAAGCTTAAAAGTTCATGACACAAGCACAGTTTCCAGAATTAGGGACTGCAATAAAGTGTAGGGAAGTACTGTATGGTGCACAAACACCACTTTTTTTCTTGATACTTTTCCCATGACTCAGGTTTTACTTTTTCACCCAAAATTCTGATGACTAGGGAAGAGCCCATTCAAGTGTCCTTAAAAAAACAGATATAGGCTGAAGCATCAGCTCTGTACTAATGCCAGTGCACTTCTTGCATTTTTTTCCTCACTTGTTAATTCTTCTAAAGTCCCTTCTGCTAACATCAATAACATTTTCCTTTAGAGTACTGTGCAATGTCACTCCTAGCAAGTGTATTTGTGATTCTCACCTAAAAAGTGTATTTCTGATTGCACTTTAAAATTGATTGTGACTTTAATGGCTTCATTTATGTAAGAAAAATTCAACAGCACACATTTGAAACTAAACTGAACCGATGCTTGGTTCAAAAATTTCAGAACAAATTATAGCCTTTTTGTGTATTAAAATCTGGTAGACAGTCATTGAATAGAATATTTTACAGAGCCTGACTCAATTGATGGAATAATCTGTTATGAACTGTGAATCATCTCACTTGTGACAGGCTTATTTTCCCAGCCAGAAAGGCTGGACTAGCAAATTATGGAATTCTTGATTCAGAAAACTTAAATTAAGAAGTTTCAAATACGAATTTATGTATTATGATTAATGAAGGAAAACTAGGTTTAATAAAACACACCATCAGTTTTAATGACATAAAATAGCAGATCACTCCAAATAAAAATAGCTTGTATTTTTTGAAAAAGACTTTTGCTGTTATAGATGGAACTGGAAAAAAAAATAGTGAACCTATTACTGAAGTCTGTACCTCACTGCAGATGAAGAAGACAGACTATATTGATTTAAGTTCTGGAATTCCTAGATTTTAGTAATTTGATTTGGAAAACCTATTTATTTGCATTTTTCTTTCATTTATATTTATCTATAAAACATATTTTTCCACATCGTTTAATTAATTAATTGTACCAGTGCCCACTTTATAGCTGTAATAATGGTCACTCTGTGGATTGCTCTACAAATGAAACTACTAAATCAGGGAAATTAGAGTAGAATTAAGAAAATAAAACACAGAGAAAATCTTTCATTGTCTACTCAGTGTAACACTGTTCTTTAGCCAAAAATCTTTAAAGAAACTTTTTCATCTGAAAGATCTTCCACTACTAAAAACTCCATCTAAGGCTGGAGATTCAGGTGAAGTGTTCATCTGACAGTGTAGCATCAAAAGACACAAGTCAGACCTCTCCTATTAATAATTTAAAGGTGTTCTTCTCTTTTTAGAAGCAGCTCCATTTGTTCTTTTTCTGTAACCGTCTCACTGGTGACCTTCAGTCTGTTTCACTAAATACTGCAGCTTTCTCTGGGAGGTTATTTAACTCTTTTCTGGCTGCTTCTGTGAAATACTTAGAAAACAACCATTGCTACATCTGGAATATAATACTATTGAAATACTATGTTTCCTATTCAGTTGGGTTTTTTTAATTGTTATTATTTCTGATAAATTCAGAAAGGCACTTGTTGAGATTAGCACATGTGGATTTGATGTATTCTATTCTTTTAACTGTAGCTGACATCAGTTCCTTCATGTAGATTTGATAACTATTGTTCTGAGGAAGCTCTGTCCCAAGGTAGGGGAGAATACTGAAACTACACACAGGAGCATTAGATTGCTGTCCACAAAGTGCAATATGTCTGGTTCTGGACTGAAAATAAAAGTGAGACTGGATATCTATCTTTTTTATTTAGATCTGTCAAGCTCTCATAAAACCAAAAATTTAATATTCAATTGGGAAATAATATGGACAGATACTTGATAGTAATAGTTAAGTAATGTCACAAGCTCGCAGCTGCATTCCAGTAGAATATGACATGTAACTGATGTTTTATGAATAAAATTTGCCATATCTGTGACAAATTCTAAGCTTTGATTCATTGCCAAGCATGGGTCTTCAGATAGTGACCACTGTATTTGTACAGTTAAGATGTGAGCAAAACACAACTGTGACACTGGTAAATCACTCTAAGTATCAGAATATTACTCTATTAATTCTATTAATTATTCAATTAAATCTATTAATTTTATTAATTAATAAAAAAGGAAGGCTTTCCTTTTTTTTTTTTTTTTTTTTTTTTTATAATTTCTGGCTTTCATTTGTTACCTTTTTTTTTGAATTAATAATTCTAGGTACAAAGAATTCCTTTTCAGCTTGAAGCAACTTCAGAACAGATCTAACAAATCAAAGTCAACTCAGCTATAGCTCTAGCCACCTTGATTTGGCACTCATATGACTTTTTAAAAATGTGAAAACTGAAACACAGTTTCTCCTTGTTTTTTTGGTTTTTTTCCCTACTCAAGACTGGTAGTTAAGGCTGAGAAATGAAGAAGAAAATTTTGGCATATAAGATGGAAATGCTCAGGGGGTAGGGAAATCTCAAGTTCAAAAACTGTACTGCAGCAAAAATGTAGACATTTCCTTTTAAAACTTCTAAAAAAGTTGTATATACCTGAGACATAAACTCCCTGCATTTATTTACGGGATACAGAAATATGGGGTTGAGGATATAGAGTCAAGTGCATGCATTAACTGCTTCTCACATGAGATTTTTTTTCATGCTTGAGTTCCTACTCTAATTTGGAGTTAGGGGAAAGTACCAAATTAATTAAGCAGCAGCAAAATACATCCCTTGAAGACAGGAGGTAGATTGACAGGAGGTAGTTTCATAGCAGTGATTTCTAGTATGAAAATTACTGCTAATAAACCTTAAACCAAGTAAACCTGATAAACACCTTGGCAAAGTAATTTCTTCCCACTAGGAAATTATTTTACATCTCCTGTGTGATGTGTGAGCACCAGGAAGGTAAAAATGAAATCTGTAGATACTTTGAAATATATTTTTGTAGCATAATTTTTATTTGATTTTTGTTTTACAAGTTTGTCTTGTAGAACAGAAGTAGCTATGCCAGTAGCTACACTTCATGTAGTAGCTGATGGGAAAAATTGAGATCTGTATTTACAATTCACTCTGAGATTCTTCCAAGTTCCTTTGAAGTTTTATAACTCAAATATTAGAGACCATCTTTTGCTAAAGGATAAAACTTCAAAATCTACCAGCAGATCATTAACAGCAATAGACTAATTAAAGATAGAAAGATTTAAAAAAGCCATTTTATTAGGCCATATGAGTTGTTAGCATTGAAAAGCCACCAACTGAAAGTCTCTCACAAAAACTTTTCTCCTCTGAAGCAATTCTGCTATATTTTAAAAATGAACCTGATGTATCACAAGAGTCAAGTTATACTTTTAAATTAACAAATTTATTTTGTCTGTAAAAAGGATGTTGTTAGGTCTTTTATAATATTACCAGAACTTTTTTGCCCATAGAATACGCTTAGGTATCCTTTTCTCCAGACTACAGATGATTCCAGTTCTCATATTCAGTGTCATACTTTCCTAGTAGTTTTCACCAGAGCAATTTTCACACATTTAATTCAATTTGAAGCCTGGCTGAGCTGATGCAATTTTTGGTATTAATGGTTAGAGGCTCCACCTTCTATTGATCTTATGAATTAATAATTCATAAGTCTTCTGCTTGTGCTTTAATTCACTTAGCAAGGTAGGAATGCTTTTTGAACCACAAATAACTTTATAACTGCTTGCATTTTTGACTGAATTGTATTCCAGGCTGATGTACCACTGCAGAATATCCCTAGGAACAATTGTAAGTTTTTTCACTCAGAAAATATATACAAGTCCATTTCTGATAGGTTGTAATATATAAAACATACTGTGTCAAACCATCTGTCGGGCAATGCAACAACTGCTGTAGCAGGGCCGTGTGCCAGTTCTCAGGAATCCCAATGTTTTCTGTCTGTTCAGAAATCAGATTCAGTGTGTACAGAATGAAGAGCAGCATAAGAGCTTTCAGGTACTGTCTGTCCTCCGATGATTCTTCCATTCAGTTTTCCAGAGACACTGACCCAGTGATAACAAGCGAGGATAACAGACGTCACAGCAGGCAAAGCCGACAACTTACAGCTTGAAGAAGTTTATCTGTGGAAGTAAAAGTAAATAAAACATTTCTTATATTTTAATTCTTCCTCTGAATATTGCAAGAAACAGGACAAATTTGCCCAAACAGCTCTGCCTGAACCAGCTCCCAGAAGCTGTCAAGTCCAGTGGCCCATCTCCTCTGCAGGGAGTTCCCATGGCAACACCTTTAGCAGAAAAGTAAGAGGAATTACAGAAACATATTTGGAGTTTTTGGGGGGAGGGAGGGAGGGGGCTGTGTTGCTTTGTTTGTTTGCTTGGTTTGGATTTTGCTGTTGGCTTTTTTTCCCTCCTCCTTCTTTCTGTACCAGTTCCTCTCTAATTTTTGAGGCAGTGAGAATTGCCATTGGGCTACACAGCTCCATTTGCTCAGTTTGTTGCATTTGTAAAACCTGTCCTAGTTCCTCTGTGTCTCTTGGGTGTCTGATTTATGACATCAAATGAGAAAAAAAGGCAAGAGAGACTTTCAAGAGTGAAAGTTGTTGTGGGAAGAAGATGCTAGCCCAGAGCTGTCTTCAGTTCAGACACAAAAAACACAGCATGTTTAATTATATTTTTTAATTTGTCTGCAATTTTCCAAGGAGTGTGGCTATAGTCATTAAAGATAAGACACAGTAAAGGAAATGCAGCAGCTAGAAACATGTCTGGAGGTTTTTGGCAGGCACTCAGATTTGTTGTAAGTGATTTGTGCTCTCATGAGATTAATGCTTGCTCTGGCTGTATTTGGCAATTGATAAAGATGTATAAATTAATTGATTATCTGTGAGAAAATAACTGAGACCTATGTGAATTTATTGGAGAATTTTGCAAATAGTCACTTGAGAACTAATTAGCTTTCTTTTGCATCCTGCAGCTGAACTGGAAAGACAAGCAAAGTGACTGGCATGTGACAAGTAACTATTACACAGGCTGTAATTTCATTATGGAGCAGTGCTGAAAATAGAGTAGATTGCTCCTGATGGGCCTGATCCCAGCTGTGGCAGAGTCAGTGAGCATCTTTTCCAGCCATGGAATACTTTGACTCCAGCCCAGGAAGAATAAGCCCAGATGTAATGGAAAGGACCAGCAAACCCAGAGGAACAGAAAATTCTCCTTTTTCTCTTTTGCCTCAAGGTGGGTGTCCTGCAGGGGGCATAAGATTCTTGATCTGTCCCTGGGCCTGGATTTTCTTCTAAGTGGCATTTGAAGAAAATAGAGCAGAGTTCAGAGTTTAAAGAGTTAAATGTAGGGATGCTTAACACATATTCTGTTCTCTTTAGGAGAGCTGGAGTGTGCTCAAAGTCTCCTGTAGAGCAGGACACTCTGGGACAGTGCCACAGGCCATGCTTTGCTTCAGATTTATGTGTCTGAGAAGCTAATGGCTTAGTTGGAAGAGGGTACAAAAGGAGTAGGCTATAACACATCGATGTATAAGTCTCTTAAGTTTACTTGGAAAATGAACCATCCCACCTGCAATGGACTTCAGTGAGAACATTTCAAGTGGCTCTTCTCATCATCCATCTGGATGATCCAATGTACTTCTGACATCCCAGACAGCTCATGTAATGTAGAGATGGCAGAAACCACATTATTTGACCTCAGCCTCAAACTGCAAAAAACCATGCGTTCAAGCACATATATTAAATTTTATCATACTGACCATAAAACAATCAATTTTAATATTAGAGGGGGCTGAAAAGACTTTTGGAATACTCAATAGAAATTACTCAAGTCTATATATTCAGGATGTCAGTATCTATGAGTCCATGTTCATAATTTATGCAGGAAAATTAATACATTCAACTTAAAAGTATACTTGAACTGGGCCTGCAAAATCTATATGAAAACAACTAATTTGATGGTTTCATTGTTTTAAAAACTATTCATGAAACTTCAGTAAATTTTGTGAATTCGTTTTATCCCCAGAGGAACCTCTGCCTTCATTTGTTAACTCAGTGGGTAGCATGCAGCTGCTTTATACCACAGTCATGAGAAGACAGTGGGAATCTGGCTTGGAAGCAAGCCCACATTAGTGCCAGAGCCCTGGGCTAAATCCTGAAACTCTGTGAGCAGAATTACCTTGTGAACAGAATTTTTCTGTCATTATTTCAAGAAATGAGGATACCTCTTTAGTAAAATGAATAACAGTTATCACTGATTTAAATTGCTTTCATAAAATTTTTAATAAATAGGAAAGTTAGAGATTTTTCTTGCAGTAGAAACCTTCAATAAAGTAAAAATGTATATTCAGTGCATGCCACAACTTAGTCATGTGTGTTCTAGCTACATACCAATAACTGCTAATTGTCATAAATTCAGAATGCTCCTTTTTTTCAAGAGTTTGAGAAACAGACTCTTTTAAAAATGTTGCGCAAGTGCTGGCTTCAGTTAAAAAAGCCCACCTCCCTCTCTGCCCAGATCCTGCTTTGAGCATCTTAAAAATCTCTTTTGTTTCTTTACTTTCATTACTTGCTGCTCAAAGTAATTGTCCCTGTGCTTTCAAAATCCTTTACAGCTGTTTTTGCATTACTGTGCAGCCTTTGCCTTCTAACCCAATTATCAAGTCAAAAATTGCAAAAATCTGTTCTGGCAAATAATTTGCCTTTTCATTATGAAGGCTGCTACTTTGCAAACAGTTTCCTACCTGAAAGCTTTCCTCTGGTCCTACACTGGCTCAACCTTTTGTCTGCTGCTGTTTCAGCTGAAGAGTGCTTGGAACAGTGCAGAACATGGAGTCTTCCCCCTTTCCGTGACAAATGCTGCAGATCAAAGAACTGCTGAGGCAAAAAGATTAAAAAAGATGATGATGATGATGATAAAAGAGATGCTAACATTGCAATAAAGATCTCATGTACTCTAGACCACCAATAATAATGATGTATATATACAGCTCACCACCATATAAAGTGTGAAGCATTCTGTATGTCTCATAGTGCATATAAACAATTTTTTTCCCCAGTATAGTTCACCATAAGTTCTTCTATTATTGATGGATGACCACTAACTGGAATGAATAAAATACTCTCATGCAGTAATAAAACTAATGAATCATGCAGTCAGGTTTAGGTACAAGGGCCAAAGCACACCAACAGGTTACTCTGTGTCACCTGGTTTGTAAGAAGTGTGCACACAGACACCTAATTTGTAGCATGCTCAAACTCAACCCCCTTTCATTGATTTCTGTAGAGTGCGTTGATAGACTTCTAATGCCAAAAGCATCTTTTGCAGTTTGTTTTTAAAGAAAAAACTAAAATTATTTTGTTTTTCCCCTGAATTTATTTAGATAGCTTAACATTTATAACAGCAATTTCTTTTCATACTACCACTAGTAATGACATTTTCAGAACAGAATGTATTCTTTCTTATTAAATCTTTCACCTGCTTCTAGGTTTAACATGCTGCTTACTTAATTTAATTTGTGTGTTTTGAAAAATAACACCTTAAACATTTTGTCTTTTAAATAAAATAGATCCTTTATTCTCACTTTTATGGTTATGTTGCCTTTCTTCTTTTTTTCTTTTTTTTTTTTTTTTTTTTTTTTTTTTTTTTTTTTTTTAAGATCTCTCTGTATATGATCTGTAATGCATTTAGTGGCTTCAGGTATTGAGGAATAATTTTCTACATGGTGTCAAAGAGAATCTAAGGTCTTTTTGAATTCAAAGGCTTATGAATTGAGTTTACCTATGGCATGATTAAATACAAACATTCCTTTTAAATTTTAATTATCTTTATTTAGCTTTTATGGCAAAAAGAAAGCAATTTCATTGACACAAGACTGCTTTAATAACTGTAGAACACATAAATAGACATAAAGGAGCATCTTACAAACAAGACATAAAATGCTTGCTAATTGTTTTCTTGCAGGTTGTGATTTTAAACTTTGAAGCAACAGAAGTTTCATACTTTCTCTGTTATGATTTTTAATACATGATATTCATTACAAAAAGAATATTAATTATTATTCTTAGTTTTGATTCCTGGAGAAAAGATTATGAGGAAATTTTTTTTAATTTCTTTTCTTTCCTAAATTTATGGCTAGGTTATCCTCTACTTGTAGATTTAAAATGCTTTGAGGTTTTTTCAGCTTTACTGGAATAACTTTACTACATATTTTAAGCAATTGAATCTTGTGCATTGCTATTTTTGTTCTCCCTCTTTGGAATTATTAAAGGTTTTATCTGTATTGCACACCTCTGGGCTTGCTCCAAGGCCTGTAGTTAGTAGTTGAAAGATTGTCTGTCTCATATATCTTTTTTCATGCTGAAAATTGATGCTTCAGGCATGGAACATCATGTGGCTGAAATAAGCTCAGCAGATTCTTGAGTAACTTTAAAACCAAAATAAAACCTTAATAATCTGTGCCTAGATTCTAGATAGTGCTGTACATATGAAGTCATAAATCAGTTTAACAGTAAGACCATTAAGAAACCGGTATGTTAAAAGATAATAAGGTCACTTTACCATTTTTCCCAGTTCCTTTATTCTCCCCAGTTTTTTTGTTTGTTTGTTTGTATTTGGTTTTGTGGGTTTTGTTTGGTTTTGGGTTTTGTTGTTGTTGTTGTTGGGTTTTTTGGTTGGTTGTTTTTTTGGTTTTTGTGGGTTTTTTCGACTTTAATCCACTGGATTTTGGGTTTGGGGGAGTGAGAAAGGGCTGTCTTTTTTCAGCAGACATCCTGCCTTTCTTTCCCTAATACACCTAGAATACACCAAGTGCATTTTGTTGGCCTCTAGTGAAAGGGTGCCAGGCTGCTGATAAACAATTTGTACTTTCCCATCTGACTGTTCTTTCATAGCTTGCAAGAGAACACTGCTCTTCAGTGTCAGAGAAGGATTTTAGTTAGTAGGTGCCTGATTCATAAAAGTGGTTTACTTCATATATGTAGCTTTTCCATAGGGTATACTCACACAGTGAGTGATGAGAGGATTTTTTTTTTCCAAGCTCTTGAAACACTGTGAAGATTCATTTATCTTTTTGTATAGATAATATGATATTCATTACTACTAATAGTAACTCTTTTAGAGGAAAAAAGACTATAAAATTGCAAGTTAGTAGGCCTAAATTGAAAATTTCTTAAAGCTAGGATTGGTCTACTTTGTTTCTTGTATACTGTCTATGACATTAGTGTCTCACATATTACTGGAGGTGGCAATAGTTTTCACATCAGAAGTAACATTGTAGACTTACATGTTTGTTGCAAACCTACAATCTCAGACTGAGGGATATAAAGAGAAAATAGAATCCTGATTTATCTGTATTCTATTAATTTTCTCATTATTTTAGACTACCAAAAAAATCCCCAGACCTCCTACTCTGAAGAATTTTTAAGATCTCTGAGACTTTTCTCATAAAGGGAATGGTAAAAAGTCCTGAAACAGTATCATGAGCTGTTATTATGTATTTACTTGCTAGCTTAAAGAGTGAGGATGATCGCTTTCAGAGAAAAAAGGAAGACATAGCACACACAGTGTGATTCTTTGTCTTCTTATTGAGAAATTAAATTCCTAAACCTGGTGGCTGAAATGCCATGAGTTTCCTAACGCTGTCTCTGTTACAGATACAGACCTCAGCCCATCTGCCTCATTCTCTAGCAGCAGAGCACTTAGGAGCACAAGACTACTCAGAAAGGAATATCTTAAAAAGTTGTTAAAAAGACCTTCCCAAACTTTTGTCTCTTGGGCTGGCATGAGTCTACTACACATAGAGCTAAAGATGTAATATCTGTGTAGAAAAAGTCTTTTGTGTTACAAAAGCTATTTAAAAGTCAACATCAGTGAAGGTATGTTCTAGGGTACTGACTAGATCTATTTAATAGAATCTTTTTTATTAAAGAGAGGTGGGAAAAAATACCAAGCACATAAAAATTCTTTAAACAGCATCATAAAAGAATATATAAGTTATTCTATTAATATTTTGAGGATAAAATTTGTCTGTGGCATGCAGGTACGATTGCCTCAACACTGAAGATAATTAGGGATGTAAGTTAACAGCAGAACAGGTCCCTGAAACAATCTTAAATGTTGGTATTGAAATGAGAATTACTTAACACTAAACTCAGAAGAAACAGTGGATTCTATAAAATTATGGCAATTTATTGTCTCTAATATGAATTAATCATTTATGGCAAACTTACAAAAGACATTAAATCAATTGATTTTGCAGTGTAATGATATTTTTCATTAACAATACACAGCTGAGATTACTGGAGGATTTGTTCAGTGAAATATTGTTTTAAAAATGAAAGTAATCTACATTACTGCCAGATTTTAGCTGTAGAATTTAATTTGGGTAAATCATTAATGCTATTAAATTATTAGAAAGAGTCATGTGAGAATCAGTTATAGATTTCAAACATTAATTCAATCATATAGTACTTAAAAGAACAATCCTGAACTATATCAATATAAACTGTGCAGTACTCTTGTGGTTTAATTTAGGATATTTAGTAATACATTTAAAAGGGAATTTAAAAACCTATTGCTTTCTGATAACAAATACTAGAGATGCTATGGAAGGAAGAACTCAGGATAAGTAGGTCCCATTTCTATGCACAGTCCCTGTATTGTTCTTAATTAATCTCTTGTCTAGATTCCTTCCTCCATATGATACTCTTACACCACTTGTATAACAACGCAAGAATATTAAAAAGACAAAAACCTTTAGTAGAGTTTATTGCTTCAAAAATTTGAGTCCCAGTAAAAATGCTCACCAGCTGAGCTTGATTCAGGTATACTGAGCTTCCTTAGTTTGTGGAAAGGGTGGGACTAAAGCCCAGTTGATCCATAAAGGTTGTCTGGATTTATTAAAGATTTAGATGTAACTTTAAGTCTCAGTTCTGATAAATTGTTTCATGCTTATTTCAGGAATCAGAAACCTGTAACTGATTTTACTCAGTGTAGGAAACATGTATGTATACATACATAGACATGCAGACCCACACACTTATACACATGTATGTGTGTGCACCCTGAAGCAGTAGTGACCTCTCTTGAAATAAGTGCTACTGCATGGATCTGTAGACCAGTAGTTCCTGGCAAGTCACCCTTACAGTTTGTTCTCCCAGTCTTTTTTAATTTGTCTTATTTTACTGTTTGCAGCAATCATTTGGTTTGACATTAGGAAGAAAATTTTTCCTGTGAGGGTGGTGAGACAGGTTGTCCAGAGCAGTTGTGGTTGCCACCTCCCTGGAAGTGTTCAAGGCCAGGATGGATGGGGCCTGGAGCTTCCTGGTCTGGTGGGAGGTGTCCCTGCCCGTGGCAGGGGGATTGGAACCAGATGATCTTTAAGGTCCTTTCCAACCCAAACCATTCTATGATCTATGATACTCTATGAACTGTGAACTCTTGCTCATCTTTACCCATCATTATTCTTTGCTGGTTACTTATTTCAACTTCAGAAAGACAGTTTCTTAAGACATTAGTTGAGCTTCCTGTCCTCAAAATGGTAATATTGGGAGTAATTGATACTTCTAAGGGTTTTTCTGGTTCTATATGAGAGGCTGTCCTACACACACACACACACACACACACACACACACACATGCATATATATAAATATCATTTGCTTCTAATGGCCCGGACAATTCTTAACAGTAGTTCACAATGAAATATTGTCTACCACAGGATGTAACATGTCTTAATTCTCTCCTTCAACCCTTCTGTATTCTACCAGTCAGATAGTTTGTGTTAATTCAGTTATTAAGTGTTATTCAATGTTTGAAGAGATATTTTAATCATGTATAGCCTAACACATTTAAAATTTTGTAGACTGAATCAGTAGTTCAAAGGAAATATTTTCCTTCACATTTTGATATAAATGCACATTGCCCAAGTGAGCTCCCCAACAAATAAATTCTGCATTAGTTCAAATGTTCATATGGTCTCCAGGTGTCATTTCAGCAGTCCAGGATGGAGTGACACAGGCTGGACTAAATTCATTAAAACATATAGATAAGGAAAAAGGTACAGCTTCCTGGACAAGTACAGATCAAGCTAATTGCCTTGATGAAGCCATCTACATGTTGGAGGCATGTGAGATTCAAAAGATGTGGAAATACTGTTCTTCTCAGCTGGAAAAGCATTACTCTAAAAATGAAGTTCTTGCCAGCTTTAATACCAAATTTGCAAAATCTGAGACAGCCAATGGCTTCAAATCCTTCTAAAGAGGGACCAAGCTGAACAACTTTAGTATAGTTTTTGTTGTTAATGTGTAAGAAAGTTCCAGATGCTTTTATAGTTTCTAAGTTTTTGTCCAGACCATTATGCAAAAACAATGTATGCTCATATCTTCTGTTTAATTGCTCAGTTTGTTGGAAAATTATCGGTGAACCAAAAATAATGCACACAACCTTGTCTGCATAGCACAAGAAATCTGGATGCTAATGCAAATTAAGATAGATAAAATAGATAAGATAGATAAACTAAAATAATAGAATAAAGAGCTGATTTCCTAATTGGAATTTAAGAACTGATCTAGTCAGAAGGTGATGCCCAGCCAGTCCAGTCTGTGAAAACCTCGATCTTTCAGCTCAGTCTGGCTTGCTTTGTTCAGCTCCTGCTTTGTTTCTGATAGAGAGCAGATATTTTTGCAGATTAAAACCATAGCCTTCAGTCTACTGGGACCAATCAGCTAGTTTATGTTTAAAGTGTTGCAAGAAATTGAATTAAATACCCACTATCCGAGCAAGCACAGTAGATACTGTGAAAGAGACATTTTTAGCCCTTGAGGCATGTAATTACTCGGGCTGGTCCATAAGGGAATTTCCTCCTGAGAGATTTTGATTAACTTTCCTAAAGAGCCTCCCTGTTATCTACAGCTGATACCTCTGAAAAATGCTCAGCTTCTTGCAGGTGGAATATTGCCACTTCCAGAGGGTGGAAATTTGTGCAGTTGGCACAAGACAACCTATTTCCACCGGAATGCCATTATACTACTCTTGCAGCTGATTGTAACTTCTGTGTTCCTCACAATAAGACAAGTAAGTAAGTCAGAGAAAGCTCTTTCATGAATAAGACAATGTAACAATAAAAAAACTTCAGCTAACTTTGGCAGTCATTTTACTCTTGAACTTTGAAGTCAAAAAAGATTGGAGTGAAGCACTGTACTATGTGGGTATGTTCATCTGGAACGTCTCTCTGCTGTCTTCTCTGAAAGCTCACATTCTGAAAATAATCTTGACCATGCATAGAAACCAAAGCACTCACAGAGTTCCTTACTCCAGCCTACGAGGTGATCATGGAGTAAAGCATTGATTTTACATTTCTTTTCTTCCACAACGTCCCTGACAGAAAACCAGCTTCAATTTTGCTAGGCCATGGAAGGACATTAAAAGCTCATCAGGAGGCTTGAACTAAAATCAGTGAAGTTTCTAGAATTTAAAAAAGGGATATAAAGTACAGTGACTTAGAGTGGGTAAATATGATCAGAAAAAAAAAAAATCAGGTGCACTATGGATGTCCATAGTGCATACAAAAATGCAACAGTACTCAAAAAACACCATGTAAAACACTTTGCATTTATGTCATGAGCTGGTTTATCTCAGTTATGAGTATTTTCAAACAGCTGTAGTTTTTTCTTTAGTTAGCTTGGGTCTAGTAGCATCTTTATCACTACTGCAATGGGCCATGGGAAAAAAGAACAGAATGAACAAGGTCAATAGCATTCAAAAGTATTTTGAACTTACTTCTGGTTGTTGGAGAAAATATTGCTTAAGCCCAGTTACTAGCTGACAATTTCAAGGTGAGACCTGATGGATCCATCTTCTCACAGGGATGCCTTCCAGTCCCACTGTGGCTGCAGTCAGTGAATAAGCAGATGCTTTGACATCAGCACAGGAAAATTTTTAAGCAGGTTGCTCAATAATCAGAATCTCCCATCAGCAATCCTTGAAGTATCTTGCAGACAGGTTGGCTCAGGTACCTCTTGCATGACTGTTTTCTTTCCACACACTCAGGGAAGAAGCAAGAGTAGAATTCCAGACTCAGAAGTCCATCTACTCTGGAATACTTATCATGAAAGTATTTCAAGTAGAAGGAGATTTCTCAAGAGTTCTGCAATTCCTGTTGTATTTAAATTTTGGGGAAAAAATATGTTTCAAAGAAGCTTTTTTTGCCTGTCTCTACTACCGTGAAAATTAATGGAGTGACACAATACAGTGAAATTTTGACATCAGCTCTAAAAAACCATAAAGATTCTATAAGTGTGGAGTAAATTTAAACCAGATTAGCTTGCCAAGCCCTTTTTGTTTCTAGGTCCATCCTGAACCAGATATTAGGCTTTTGGAAATCACCTGGGACTGTACAGACTGCAATTTCCATTAAATTGTAATGTCTGTTTCTTTAAGCTCCCTTCACTCTGCACACCATGCTTATGTATAGGTGCTAATGAAGATCATTCAGTTACACAAATCACTTATTTGGTGTAACAATTTCTTTTCCCACTTCATATATAAAAAGCCAACCTTGGTAATAATTTGAAGCTTGTAATTTATTCATTTTATTGGTTTACTGGATTGTTATAAGATTTTATTAACTGAATCATTCATTTCATAGAGATTTCTGTCATGCTGTGTCAAATTCTCAATGCTGTAGTTTCTTAGCCAGAACAAGTGGGTGTTTCTGAAGTATTTTTCTCTCTGTCCATCAACACTCTTGAATCATTTCTCCATAATAATTAAAATTCAAAATCATCTTTCTTTTATGTAGTTTGAATGTCTGTTTCACTCATTTTTTCAAACAGTTCTCCTTTTCTTGCACGTTATCATCTAACAATGCCTTCGAAACACTAAAGCAACATCTCAGGTGGGGCTGGGGGAGCACTGCAGAACATACTCTGTAAACATCTTTGTTTTTTGAATTATTCCCTTTGAGTCTACTCAAGGCTTGCCTTTTCCATTATTTTTATAACAGATAAATGAAATAACATTTGTCAAAAGAACAAGTTGTTAGTGAGCCAGAATGCCAATTTGAAGGTTGTAATTTCAAGGATTTGATTCAGAAACCTAATACTAGAAGCTAACATATGCAGTCAGGGAATTGAAGTGCATCATCTCAAAGCAGCTCTTTTTTCATATATAAAATATAGGTAATGAATTATAATTTAAAATTATTTTATTAATAACATTAGATTTGTTATAAATATACAAAGTAAAGCATGTAATGGAAACTTGCTTTTAGTACTCATTTAAACAAATGTTCTGCCAGTCTACGGGCCACTTCCTACTTTCTGCTTTGTGAAATTTGATCGAGGCTCAATGGTATTCAGATTCAGAGAAATGACTTATGGCAAGAAGTTACAGATGTTAGTATTACTGCCTTTTTTTTGTTATCCTTGTAGTGTGTATGAAATTAACTAATTTCTGTTTATGAGGAAATGATTGAAAAGATGAATGGAATGGAATGGAATGGAATAGAATATTTCAAATTGAAGGGACCTACAAATATCATCTGTTTCAAAGGTCTGACAGACATAGGCTGAACAGAAGTTAAAGCATGGATTTAAGGGCATTGTCCAAATGTCTCTTAAACACTGACAGGCTTGAAGCATCAAGCACCTCCCTAGGAAGTCTGTTCCAGGGTTTGTCCACTCCCTCAGTGATGAAATGCTTCCTAATGTCCTGTGTAAACCTCCACTGCCACAGCTTTGAAGTGTTCCCATATATCCCACCACTGGATATCAGGGTCAACAGATCAGCATAAAGAGAAGATGCAGAGAGAAAAAGGAAAAATTGTGGATCTGAGGCCACAAAGGAAGAGAACAGAGGATAACAGAGCCTGAGCTGCCTACACAGACCTCTTAGAGCCCAGGGACAGATGGCAGTGCCAGTGCTGTGCAGGGACACCAGTCTCCACTCTGCCCCACTGATGGACCTCAGGGAGCTCAGCCAAGCTCTTACACCCAACCCCAACTAAATTTATGTCTTGGGACTGTTATGGGTCTTGGAACACAAAAAACCCACTATCACATCAGTATATTTGTACTGTAATCCAGATAAACACTACCTGAATACCTGGAGTTGACTTTCCCAGCATCACTGTGTCTGCTATTAGCAAAATGGATTTTTTTTTTAAGAACTGATGCTTCCCACTCCATAAAACTGGGAAAATATGCTAAATGCAGCAGTAGAGGCAGTATTTTAAAGGAAACTATTTACGTTATTTATTTCTTCATCATCAAACTCAGAATAGGAAGGATTTTTATACCATTTTTGTGAGATATTTTCCATATTTCACAAAGCTGCTCAAATTTAGACACACAATAAATATTTTTTTCCGTAGCGTTTTTTTAAATTGGGCAATTCATGGATAGCACATCTCCAAGAGTTCAAAATTCATAACTGACTTCTTTAATTTTCACCCAGCCCCAATAAAAAATATCAAGACAAAAGGAGGTTGGTGAAAATATTTATAAGCAGCTTTAAATACAAAAAATCACTGTTAAAATGAAAATTATTTAACATTTTTACTTACTTTTCTGACTGCAGCAGTCAAGCTAATATTCTGAGCACAGTTTGTAAGTGATGATTTGTGTAATTAAAAGGAAATACAGAAATAATATTTGTTCTACCACCAGTAATGAATGTTGTCTTCTCATTTAAAATCAATTTGCTTTCTCCCACTAGTCCCACAATGTATTTTGCCTTCTAATGCCTAGAAATTTAAATTGTTTGCCTCATCAATCACAGGGAAGCTCAGGGAAAAAAGAGGAAACACAGACCTCAAAGCCCAGTTTGATGCAGCTGATCACTTCAGATAGAATTATTTCAAGTAATGTACACCCAGTCTGGTGCTAATATACAGGAAAATACGATACAACTTATAATAAACCATGCATATCTGTATATCTTCGAATGAAAATTCTTATTACACCATGATCCTGGTAATATTTTTGCATTAGAGGAATTGTTGTCTACTAGTATTTCAGGTAATATTTGCACAGCCACGTGCAATACATGGAGTTTTGCAGACATGTTCAGGACAGATGTCCTGCTGGGCATCCTCAGTTACCAGAATGGCAAAATAGTCTGGTTTAAGAATATGGCACTGTGATAATTTTCTTTCACCTGTTTAGTATTAAAGCATGAATAATAATCTTAAATATTTTTTTAAGTCTCGTTCATGAAATGTCATTGAAGTTCATGCTAAGAAAATGTTTTTAAATGGCTACATTGGAAGCACGGAGCAAAAAGTGACAAAACATCATCCCAGTGACCTCCCACATAAGAAAACTTTCAGGTTAATCTCTGACAGTCACAGAATGACACCTGGCAATGGATTTAAAGACCTAGAGTGACGAGACTAGATGCTGATACAAATAGTTCTTTCCTTTGTGTGTATCTGATAGAAGCAGAAGACACATAGTTGATGTTAGCAAGGAAAGAGAAGTATTGCGAAATATTTTCAGTTATAGGAAAAAATAATTAAATTTACATTATTCTATCTCCTTGCTTTTTAAAAATAATGAACATGTGTTTGGGAACTATTAGTTTGTTTTGATCTGTCAGCATCAGCTTTCTGGGAAGAAACTCCATCATCATATGCAAATAAATATGATTAGCTTGTTTTCCAAATGTGTTTGCCACTATTCCTTTTTAACTCTGTGACTTCTAATTTGATGTTGCCTTGAGTGAATGTTATTTCCTTGTCTGAAAAAAAAATCACAATTAATCTATCTGAAAGCAATATGTCATTTCCTTGCCTGAGAGTGATAAATACACTGTTGCTAAGAAACAGTTTCCAAAGTCTAAATTTTCAAAGGACAGTATTTATACAGATAAAAATTGTCCGAAATATAATCACAAAGAAATGTGAAAACCTAAACAAAAATTCGCTTGTGGGGTTTGAAGGGGAAGAAGGGAAAGAGCCTATAGACAGGGAGAGCTAGTAAGTAACCTAGTTGATTACTTTGCATTTCTTATCCTTACTTTACCTTACTCTTACACTGTGCATAACATACCTTTCCATGACCATGATTCAAAAGCTATATTCAAGCACAATTGTAGCCCTCACTTTGCAGGCACAGAATATGCTCTTCAGAAACATTGTCTGCGTGAATAAAAATGTTAGAACAGGGCATAGTGTGGCCCTCCCTGAAAAATAAAGTTTTGCATCTTTAGCTATACTTGAATTGCTGGTTTGAAAAACAAATTAAAAACAATCAGATAGTGGATAACCCTTTTTCTGAAGTCTCAGTAATGTGTCATTATGGCAGCCTCTGTGAAAAACTGAGGTAAAAGCTGTACTGAAATTGTTCAAGCACTACAAATGTTTTTTGCATGTGAGATTCTCCTTTCCTAATATGTCTTTGGGATTATACTGATTTGAGAAGACCAAAGGCTGCAAAGCATGAGCTTGCACCTCTGCAGAAATCTGTGCAGTCTCAGTTTTTAGGGATAACTTCACCATTAGAGAAGTCAGTGTTATGTCCCTGATCCCAGAGGCCCTCTTATGCAGTCTGGGCTCTGCCTGAACTGTGGGCTTTTTAATTCTTTAATTCCTAAGGAAAACTTGATCACACACTCACCTGACCTGCAGCTGACAGCCTCTGTGTTGAGCCATGCAGAACTGCTCCATTTCCCCCCCCATGTCCTTTGGCAGCCACCATAGGTACACACCTTCCCTGCCAGGCAGCCCTTTGCTCTCAGACTTTCTGCACTAACATTTAGGCTGCATTGCAGAAACATTCTTAGAAAAAACCCAGACCTGCTCCACCTGCTGTCCTTGTTCTGCTTCAGGGACAGTTTTATTCAGCAGCTGTTTTCTGATTAGGCTGAGGCACAGCCACGGGAGGTAAATAGACCTTCTAGCACCTCCAATAGCTGTGGCCAGGAGAGAATTTACTCTTCATTGAACTGATGGGAACTTTCAGGATTACAGGCAGTTTCATTGCAGAAAAAGAGGCTGTCTGTGAGCTCAGAAACTAGACTTACACATGTATAGATACATATAGATATTGGCAGTAACACCTTGATTATTGATTGAGATTCTCAAGTCACCTGAATAAATGCTACCAACCTGTTCTGGTTCCTGTGATTGCTTCATTTGCTAACATCCAAATTATATATTCTAGTCTGTCCTGTAAAGTTCCCTTTTTGCTTTATAGGAGGTGGGTTTTTTTTTTTCCACAAGTTAACTAATTCACAAAGGTAGTGAAAGTCTACTGGGAAGCAAATGGAATGAGTAAAGTCTCTGAAGTCAAAGATCAAGGAATGCTTGGTGGAACAAGAAAAAAACTTCTTAAAGATTCCAACTATGCAGGTACATGAGACAAGAAATCCATGTAGTGATCATTCTTTTTCCACAGAAGACTAACTCAAGTGTTTCTTTGATCTTTTCAATAGAATTTAATTTGATTTTTCAAAATTTGACACTTAAATAATTTTCATGATATAAACTAACAAAATTTATATTATGATTAGAAGAAGGTAATACTTGCATTGAACATGATGAAATACAAAAAGTAAACCATATATAGACAGATAAAACATTTCTATTGCAACAACTGAAAACAAAATTTTGCAGACACTGAATTCAGGATTTCATTTGCATGAACTGTTTCTCACTTCAGAGTTTTTGAACCAGGAAAACACCTGTTTCTAAAGAAACAATAACAGCACAAGCCTGTCCTGACAATTACTGTGGAATCTTCCATTTTAACAAAGTCCAAGCTTTTTGTAGTCTTGTTATTAGTCACCATGTAAAACTAGCTTAAGTACAACAGCAAGGTATCTACAGCACATCAAGTTAAAACTTGTCTAATACACAAACCGAGCAGAGTATTTTACTGATTTTAAAGTTTCATATTCTTACAATGTAGAATATGCAATAATCACCCACACTGGACCTGCATTTTTGTCTGTAATACACAGTGCTGTGACAATAAAATGTGCAGGGCAACCAAAATGTGTTTAAATACCTCAGACTACAATAACAATTTCCAAGTTATATCTCTGAGCTTGTAAACTAATGGCTATATAGAAAAGATCTTAGGTACCCATGTTTAAGGGTGCAGTTCCAAAAGGCTGTCCATTACTTGGTGTTTAGCTCGGGAGATTGTTAAACTTCGTATCTGCAAGTTTTTCTTTAGGGCCCTGCAGTCTTTCAGCCCCAGAAATGGCTGACCTTGAGCTGTCAGGTTTCTCATAAACCCCACTGGGTTTCTCTTCCTGCTCAGTCCTCTGGGATTCTCAGCCCTCTGGGGTTTCCAGTCTGGTGGGTACATTATGTTGCTGTTCAAGTGCAATTTGCAGGCAGATCCAATGCACATCACCAGCACACTGCACCAGCCAAAAGCCATGGGACAGCACTAGTGTTAAATGTGCCACCCCAGCTGGTGTTCTGGGTAAATACTGACCCTTTAAAATACAACTTTAAAAACATTCAGAGAGACTTAGAAATTTCCTACAGTTTCAATGGACAGTCAAAACTTGTGGATGCTCAGAATCAAAGTGCAATTCATTTGGAAGGGATCTCTGAAGATGATCAAGCTCCTAACTTCTGAGTTTCAACAAATTGCTTAATGTGAGCTCAGTGGAGCAAATCTGCAAGGGAAAAGAGTCCAAAACTTTCTTGGTAACTAATGTAAATGCTAAATCACACTAATTTTGACCTCCACCTTCACCCATGCTTACTTAAGTTTTTCTTGCTACTTGTAACCACTGCATGCGATATTGCCAAAATTTTAATGCAAATGATATAAATTCAAACTTTGACACTATATTTTTTTGCAAACTCTGGATAGGGTGAGTCTTGTAGTTAAGACAGTTGAGGCACTTTTTTTCCTGTACACATAACTTCTGAATATGTAAGCCAGAAAACTTACAATAAAGATGATGATTATCATTTGCCTCTGAGATTATCTTGTTCAAAGAAGGTTGGTTTAATAGGCTTCCACTGATTTAAGTTGCTTCTCTAGAGAAGAAACATTATCTATCTCATGTCACTAAAAATATATACTGTGCAACAGTTGAAGTCAAGATTAATATGGTTGGAGAAATAATTCCTTAATTAGATTACTGAAACAGAAATTTAGAATTTACATAAAAGTTGATCCTGAACTGGAAGTACTTGGAAATAGTTACTCATTGGCAGACAAATTCTTTCAATGGAAAATTATGATGAAAAGTAATCTCAGTGAAAGAAACAGCTTCTGGATGTTATCAAATGCCTGCTGAAGTTACAGTTTGCAAAAACATGCTGGTATTTGTGGAAGTCTATAGAACTACATGGAAAATTAGAAGTATAAAGCTTAGGCTGGTCCTTCCTATGTGAAGAGGGATGGATTTACCAGTGTGAACTATTTACAGATGCAAACAAAGTGAAAAAAAAATTTGTAAATATTACTTGATAAATTACTCCAGCTTCCTTGAAAACTGTCAACATCCTTGGCCATATTCTGGCTGAAATTGATTCCTAATTCTTAGCAAATTAAATTGCCAATATTCAGTTGTGGTTTCTGAACATGCCACTAAATTCTCTGAAACATTTCTGACAAAAGCTATAGCAATTAAAAGAGTTGACAGTAAATTCACAATTTGTGTCTGAGGAGAGATCCCTCGAAGTAATTCAGAATTTACCTGTCAGTAAGTTTGCCATGAAGTTGTGCATCCAAGGTTCTATGAGAGAGTATGAGCTCAAATGTAATGTCAGGTGTATCCTTAAAATACAATGTAAAAATAACAATTTTTTTCCACAGAAAGTCACAGAAAATGTGTATCTTGTACAATATGAAGAGAAGCTGTCATTTATTTCTGACATTCGTAACCCTATCTAAATATTTTTATTGAAAAGCTGCTTTGTTTTGAAAAGTTTGAAGGTATCTTATATTAAAAATACTTGCTTGACACCAACTGTGGGATTGCCTTGTGTTATTTCTCTAGATAATTATTTTTCTTTCTTCCTCTCTTGTGTGTGTAAATGTATGGCTATCAATAATATTTTTTGTATATGAAAATGTTTAGTTTTGCTGTGATCAAGTATAAATGGAAGAACCTGATGGAAAGTTTCAGAAACTTCCACAATTACATCTACCTTCCAATGAAGATGTGTAACAGCAGACACATTCTTCTAAACTAGGAGGGGCAGGGAGAGAGAACCTTTTTCATTTACAGTCAGCTTATCTCTCAGCTGCTTTCACATTCTGTTGTGCATTAATATAATACACAGAAATTACTATTGCCTATTTTCTACTCTAATCAATTACATGGTCTTCCTTTAATTCTCTAACGTTTCTCATTGATTTAATCAAGCAGAAACAATGTGAACCTTTATAAGGAGGATATTATTTAGGTTTGACAAGATTTGGGCAGAAAGAGGAAAGGCTTCATAAAGTTGTCATGCAGTTAGACTACATAATGGCAGATGAAATTCAGCATGGAGAAATGCAAAGCACTGCACATCAGAGGGACCAATTTAAAACTTCTCACATATACAAAAAGTCCTAAGAAGGGCAATGAAAGTTATTAAAGTCAAGAAGATGAAGAATTTCCCTACAAGAAAAGATTAAAAGCAGCAAGACTAATTAGTTTGAGGGGGTGGGATGCGGGGAAGAAGAGTGAAAGCCGCTGTGTTCAAGATACATATTAAATTGGAAATTCTAAAAAGAAAGTTAGTCCAGTGCCCTTCCTGTAGTATAAATAAGGCAAAGCTTTCACAGGCAGTAAGAGTAATATATCTGAAAAGGTGCAGAGGAATACATTTTGTGCAAAGTGCAACTAACCTGCAAAACTCCCTGGGAAGATATCAGTCTCCCTTATTGTTTAGGATATTAACTCCTCACTTCCCCTGACAAGTAAAAGTAATTTTTCCAAAGGTATCTGGTATTATAGATTATATTTTCCTCCAAAGCATCAGTTATAGTGTGTTTCAGAGACACAGTGTTGAATGAGCTATGTGGTATTCAGCTATTCCAGCCAGGGAAAACCTAAGCTTCTGAAGCTGGCTGAGTCCAGAATGAGAATACAGTAAATTTCTACCCCTCATGGCTGATACAGGAAGAATACAGGTTGCCAAGCATTTCCAGGCAGTGGCACTTCTTGCACAAAAATAGTCTTTAAAAATCCCATTCTACAAAGTGTTGTATACTCTGATTTTTTTTTTCCAGTGCTTCTCACTTCCTGGTAGAGCTTGGGAAAAATGATCAGTCTTTGCCCATAGAGCCTCTCCAGATTTTTTTCCATGGATCTTTTCCACCTCTTTGTTCTAATAAAAATGCTAAATTAGCATTTTCTTTCCTTGATGTAGTATAGGATGTATATAAATTTAATTGACTGTTATACAGCTATTTGAAGCTGTGTATCTCAAAATGCTTTTACAAAAATCATGTGACTGATTTTATAGATTTTTAAAATCTCCTATGTCGCTCCTCAGAAAACAAAGCAATAAAGACTATTTGTTACCACAGTACGGTCCAGTGCAAGCCCAGACATTTTGAATATATGTTGAGTTTCATGAACATAAAATATGGTTAAAATAATCAGGAATTCAAAGATAAAGGTATTTTAAAATAGTATCCGATAAGTCTTTTCTTCTAATGGTTTTCAAAATACATGAAACTGTCAGAAGAATCCTTTTCTGAACTGAAACATATACATTTTTGAGAGTTTTTTTCCTTTAATGATAAAGATGGAAAATTTGATATATAATAGAAGGTTAGCTTCAATCTTAACTCTGGTGTAAGAAATTACTCTCTTTCATGAGTATTCAAATCACTAACAAAAAGAGAAGGGAAAAAAGATTATGTAAATAAAATCAGCAGGGTTTTGGATAAGTGGTGATTTTACAAGCCTAGTTAAGCATGGTAGGACAGTTATACAACCCAGGCAAGTATGGCTGATTGATTTTTATCTGCAAATTGTTATCGACTGTGAATGTTGGCTGCAGGTTGTTGTTAAAATCAAGAGAACTGTGCATTCTATTTAGAGAACAGTCATTGCATAATAAATCTGTTTTCCCATGAAAAGAATGCAATTAGTATTAATGACTTCATCACAAAGAGCAAGAGCATTCTAAAAAGGTGCCAGAGATGCTGGGTTGAAAAACATTAAATCAAAGATTGGGATACTATTTAGGAAGAGCTGGATGCCCTTAAAGCCTGGAGAAAAATAGTCAGAGCTCAGAGAAGTGGTACCAATAACAGCACATTATGCAAGTACATGCAGGACTTTTTGATGAAGGGGAAACATTCCAGGTGCAATAATTTAAAAATTAATACAGCCCACAAATATAAAGTGGCTGTTACTTAGGCAGACTGAGTCTTAAGAAGCATTAGTCCCAATGAAAAATGGTAATAACAGTAAAGTGTTAATTCTAAAATGTTACAGGCTGGCCATACCATGTGTTAACAATTTTTCTCTCATATACTGAGGAAATACAGAATTAAGCAGGTGTAGAGGAAGACTGCTAGGATGGCAAAGGACTTGAGAGTTGCTATGTGAGAAGGGGCAAAAGAAGCTCTATTTTTCACCCTAGCAAAACAAAAACTCCTAAGGATTCCTGTCTGTAAATGCAGGAACATTCCTAAAGGTATAGACTTTGAATGCATTTACATTTTATTAGAAGGGTATGTCATGAGACTGCAGCTTCATAAAGACAAACATAATGAAGTTGAGTACAAGCTGATCATGACAGGTTAAGTGACTGATAGTTTGTCAAGTTTGAAGAGCACTGAATGGCAGGAAGGAGTTTTGCAGATAATAGGAGAAAATCCATGAAGTCTCATTTGTAGAAATTCCAAGCAGTTGGTAGGAACATCTACACATTAGTTATGACAAATTAAGGAGAATGTCTTCAGGTTCACTAGAGGACACGGTGTGAGAATCTGCAGAAATTCTATGATATGCCATTACATGAAATAGGATCTTAGGATCTCCCAATAATGCTTATCTAAAAACTTAGCATATGAATAATTAATTAACTCAAAAAGTGCCTAATAGATACATACCAGAAGATGACAACCAGCAAGAGGATAAGATATGAGAAGTCCATTAAAATATAAAGGGGATGGTGTAGTTCAGATTTTCTGCATTTCAGCCATTAGCCAGATGGACCCATGTGCTCTTGGGTCTCCAGCACGGTGTAGCAATGTGTGCTGGATATGTGCTGTGCTGCTCTGAAGAGATACCAATGTATAACAGAATATATGCTGATGAAAGAAAGCTCAAAAGGTGGATTGAGCCTAATTTCTGGTAAATGTGGAAGCAATAAGAAATTCTGGAGAAAATGTCTCAAGGCAGTAAGCAACCATCTCTACTTCAGGGCACTGGAAATATCTTACAGGCAGAGCAGCTGTCTGCAGGGCTGCAATCTTTGGGCTGCTGGAAGAGGGGCTTTACAGAGCAAGAAAGAGTTCCTTAGGACAGAGGTGCAATTCCTTGCTTTTTTTCTGTTGCTAAATTCATCCACACAAGCAAGAAATGTTATTTTTAGTCCCTTTTCCTGCAAACATCTTGCTCACATTCTACAAATAATTCTACCACCAATAGTGGGTGGGGACTTAGCCAAAGATAAGAGGGACACGAGGAGTCTGGCCTATGAAAACAACACCCTTAAAGTCAGCACACAACCAGTCAGAGCCACCTCATAGCTGTCATGTGGCTGTCATGGACTTCATTGTTCTGATCACCTTCCCTGACTGAGGAGATTCCTTTCACTGGCAAATAATGGGCCATGTTCTCATTATTAGTGGACACTTCAGAAGATGTAACTGAAAAAATCCCTGGTTAAAATCAAAGGAAAAGGGTCACAGTACCTACAATATGAACATTTAGTCCTAGTATGAATTGTCTGAACCAATGAGACAATTTTTTTGTATTCCAAGTGAGGCAATTTCTTGCTTAAATTCTGGAGATCTGACTGAGATAAATTTTAAGTTAGGTCATGCCTCCTCTTTTCTGCCAAATGTAATTAAAAACGTATTGAAGTCAAGCAAGGTGCACTATTCATTAAGCATTTGCAGATGTACCACCATGAGAAGCACTGCAGCTCCTCTGCTTTTGGCAGCTGACATTACCATGGCAAAAACCATGCTGAGCACATGGAGTGGCTGCACATCAGAAAGTAAATCATGCCTGGGACTGAGAAAAGCAATTCCCTAAACTAAACTTCACCTGCAGTGCAGCTTCTTAAAATTCTCCTTTAATTAAACACATTCTTGTTGAAAATGTAACAAATAAAGACTGGGGCTGGCTAGAAGCAAACAGAAAGGGATTTCCCTCCCCCCCCAACCCTTCCTTACAATTTCTGCAAATGCTGATTTCAGCTTTTATTTAGAACTAATGCAACGTTCTCAACTTTGAAGCCCTTTCCTTTACGAATTTTTTTCAATCATCTTAACTTATATGATTTTATTTTAAACATTAAGAGCAATGAATTCAAGACCAAGGAGAATTCTTTGTGAAAGTTGCACATTTTTGACAGTTTAAATGCAGGAATGGACTTAAACACATACTTTACACCAGACAAAGATGAAACACTTTTTCACAATCAGTCAAAATCCTTTTTTCCTGTTCTCCTGGCTCAGCAAAGTTCCCTATGGTGAAACTTACCTTCTAGATTTATGCTCTGTTTCTGGCTAACAACACAGTTTTTTATTAAGCCAAAACTTAATCCAAGCCATTCTTATTGATACATTATAAATTCTCAGTTTGAGTTTCCCTTTGAGTGTCTCAGAATTTCCACCTAATGCACTTGCCATTCATGACAGTCTATCTGCTGTAATAAGATTCCTGGTTATCTTTCTTTGCTTTTTTTATTTCAAGGACAAGAATCTCTGGTGATTATTTTAATGGCTGGAGAAGCACTTCCCATGTATTCTTTTTATACAATAGATATCAGACATTTCTCTTGGCCAACAAAGATTCCTGTTTACTCAGAACTCCCTTGTAGGTTATTTTTACAAAGTCTATAATTATTTTTATGCATCACAACTCACCCAAGTTGCTCATGATTTTGATCAGTAGCTTATCTCTCACCAATGCGATTTCTTGGCTGGTGGCCTGGCAGAATCATCTGGCTTTGGAAAGGTCAAAGATAAATTCAGTGCCAAAGTGGTGAAAAATTGCAGGTGGGACTGCAAGCTTTCCAAATCACATAAAATGCTGGGAGAACTTTCCTAAGACAGTCTTTAAATTTATGAAATATTTCAGATGAAAAGTATGAATATGTCTCTGACATGCAAGTAGCAGAAGAAAAACCATAATCTATGCTGTGTCCGTAAATTATTGGATTCATCCACATTTTTAAAAACATAAAACTAGAGTCAGTGAAATATTAACAGATCATTTTCTCTATTACAGGTTCTGTTCAGTGAATTTTGTGGTCTCTTATTTTTGTGCTGTGTATGTCTTACATGAACAATGGCAATGCTGATTTGATAATATATATTAGATATTTACATATCAATTCTTCACATTTGGAAGTCTGTTTTGGAATCAGAACAGTGAAAAATAAATTTTCCTGTGATATATGGACTGCTTGCTCCCTAAAGCCCACATTTAATTCAGGGCTTTGCAGTTACAGAAGAAAAATATAAGCCTGACAAAGGTGAAGAGAATTATAGATACAGGAAAGTCAAAGGGTGAAGAACAGACATACTAATGGGAGCAGCAGACAATGAGCTTCACACACCCAGTTTTCCTCGGAAAATGGCTGTGGAAAATAAACAGGGTAGCCCAGCAAAGCACATGCCTATGCAGGGAACTCAGCACTGAGAGCCAGGAGAACCTCTGCTCTTGTGTAGCAACTGCACTTTCACTACCTCAGACACTTTATTCAGGTATCTTTTGCATCTGTGCAAAATGCAAGATGCCTAAAGAAATGTGTCTTTATCTGACAGTGCCAGAAAGCAAGAAGTATTGAGAGTCAGTTATGTCCCAGTTAGGATTGCAAAGAAATTGGGGAAAAAAAAATAAATAAGGAAGTTCAATGACCCATAGCATCAAAAAAAAAAAAAAATTTAGATTATTTCCAGATTTGTCTGGCTTCCTTTTTTTTTTTTTTTTTTTTTTTTTTTTTTTTTTTTTTTTTTTTTTTTAGTGGGTGAAATAATTTATATTAATTCAGAACCTATAACTTTACACATTAGGCAGTCAGGAGCTGAGTCTGTCAATGCAAAGCCCATGGCTATGGCCAGAATTGTAACAGCTTGCTCATGGAATTGCCTTTCCAAATAGTCTGTTCACACTGCTACCTGATCAAATGAAACACTTCTTTTTCTCTCAAAGTTTAATCATCACCTTGAATGATATACAGTTCCATTGAAGCTTAGGAGAGTTTCTGGAATAGTTTTTTTTTTATTGATGATGGTGAAGATAAGAACACCAGAATGCTTCAAGTTACTTCTCCAGCAGCTGATGAAAAAGATTGTGTGATGTGGCATGGTTCTTATGTTGCTGCGCAAGCTGACTTCTTTCTTGCCTAAAAAATCTGAAAATCTGAAAAAAACAGATTTTTTTCATGACAGAAGGTATGATTCTACAGTCTTTGGACAAAATATAGCACTACTCACTGTATATCTACAAGCTATATATTTTGTATACCAATGGGTCAGATCTCTTCATCTTGCTGCTGTCATGGTAGTAGAAGTAAGATCCGTGTCATGCCTTTTTTTTTTTTTTTTCCATTCTTTACAAGCTTTAAGTGAAAAGAAGTAAATGAAAAATTATTTTTGGTTTTCATATTAAAGGATAACAAGTCTCAGCAACAACAGCTTGGAAATGTCATTTCTGTGGATACTCTGAAAAATGCTGGATAATATACAGGATTAACTGATAATACCTTGAAAACACTGTATCCACGTGGATCTGTAGGCTGCTGTGTGGATATTAAATACCTGTGAATCTCAGATAAATTTACAGTCATAGATATTTCCAATGGAATTCAGAAGAAATTTATTCAGGAGTGAAACAGTACAGATTATCCACAGATGTGGTTAATGTGTACGTTCACTACCTGTAAATTTTTGCTATACGTTAAATAGAGCATGTCAGCCTCTCATCACCCATCTTTTATCTTTGTTCTGCAGACTCAAAAAACTCTGTACTTTCTCATTTTTCTGTTAGGTTAGTTCTGGAAACTAATGCAAACCTAGAAAAATACTAAATGGATCTCTAATTTGACACTTATTAAAATCCAATTTGGTAAAAATTATAAGTGCATTCATATTAACCTCAAGGTTGTACTGAAAGCCCCTATTCAGCTGTCCAAGAGGCTAAATCTGAAGTAAACACACATAATAAATGAAGTTGATTTTAAAGCCTTCATTTTGAGAAGTCTGTTTTTTATGTCGGTTAGGGTTTTTTGGAGGTATTTGTGTTTTTTCTTTTTAATTTTATTTTTTTGCTAAATTGTATAGTACTTAGAACTAAGCAAAAGCAACTTTGCTGGTGGCTTACTTGAAAAATTGCATTTGCTGAATGAGATACATGCAAAATCTTTCTGACAACCTCCACTATTTTACTGTTGTTTCCATTTTTGAACTTTCAGCAAGGTTAATGGAAACCTGAACAGAAAACAGGTAAGCTAGATGCTTTTAAAAACAGCTGAATGAAAGTGTTGTCACTGTTTTTGTGAGTTTGTGAGCACTCACTTTTCACCTACCCTTGGGATACACAGGATTCCTGTCAGCTAGTCAGGAGATGAGCTGCTTCAGCAATTCCCCATCCTTTTCCAGACCCTCTTTGATCATCCACCTCTCCCCATGCTGCCTGGAGTAAGAGGTCTTCTGGACTATGCCACAACAAATGTCCAGTACTGGTGCTTGATAACAAGGTACATTTCCTTTTTTTTTTTTTTCTCCCTCAAGGTATGAAGAAATAATAGGAAAATTCCTATTCAAATGTCAAAATTTTGAAGTAAACAGATAGTAACAGGTTTTTCACTCAGACACCATGATTACTTGAATACATAGTCATGAAAAGGCAATCAATCAGCTGAGTCCTTTAAAGGGTTCAGTGCACATTAGTTTCTGGCAAGGACTGTATGTTTTTCAAGGCTTCATTAAAGCTCTTAATTTACTGATTCCCCAAAGAAAAAGAACGAGATACTATTCATCCTACAAAATACATAATTTTGTAGGATACAGAGCCTTTGAAGACCTCTCAGTGTGTTGGGTAGCTCATTCCAAGTTGACATTTAGGGCATACATCCACTACTGCCTCCATTTCACAGGCAGCAGCATTCAGGAAGTAAATCCATTAACTAGAAATGAACATTTATATGTGTGTCTCAAAACTGGAAGAGTATTTGAAATGTGAAATACAAACATTTTCCCTACTTTTTAGTGTTTCCAGACTCATGTTTGTCCTCTCTGCCAATAGGTGGCACTAGGAATTTTCACATAAAAATCTGTTGAACTTAAACTTCAACATTTAGTCACCCAAATAATCCTGTAAAAACATTTCCCTGTGTAAAATGTTATGGAAATACTAGAAGCCACATCCTTCAGTTATTTACAATAGTGTCATTCCACTGTTTTGAGCTACAGAAATAATTATTTACATTACTGTTCACATTACTGACACTGGAAGACAAACTAGGAGACAATTTTGGATGTTTTCTAACTTGTTGATTTTCCATCATTCTTGTATGATCTAATTTGTCTGAGTCACTTTATGAGCTTTCTAGGATGTTTACCAGCACATGACAAACAGTTCAATTTAGCTATTTTATGCATGCTTTCCACAATTTTACAATGTTGTTTAATGGAAGAAGGAAATGAAAGACATTTTCACCCTGTCAGACAAGGTTTCCCCTCAGGGCATCACTGCAGTAGCAGGACTTTCTTGCTAGATTCTCTTCGTGATGAATACAGCCTGATGTTTAAATGTTCTCCACAAGGAGGATGCATCTCTGAACAAGCTCTTTGACTCCTTCCCAACCCAGCTGTGATTCACTGGCCTCTGGAACACCATACAAACAAATTCTCCTGACTCCAGTGGGAAGTGGGCATCACAGACCATCTGAGAGAGTTGCAGCTCCAGTAGGGAATGGAACATGGGAGATTTTTTTTCTTTTTAATTGATTCTGACATTAAAAGGTCAACAGCTTTATGCAACTTCAATCTGAACAAAATACAACTACCCTTCTAATGCCTCCTCTTCTGACCTTACTGGTGCTCAACAGGTTTTTACTGGGCTGAGGTTACAACCTATCTTCTGGTAGCCAAGCAGAGTCCAATTATTACAGGGTATTTGAAAGTGCACTTTAATGAAATCTGACTGTGTGAAAGCCAAACTGTAATCCGAAACTGAATATGAAAAATATAGCAATGAAAATAGAAAAATGAAAAAAAGAAAAAGATGGGAAAGCTCTTCGCAGAAATGGAAAAGCAAAGGAGGAAAATGTGTAGGGAGAAGAGTGATAATGCAGGATAAAAAGAAGATGAAAAGATGTACTGGAATAAAGGTGGAAGAAAACTATGCAGTAACAGCAATTTTTCATACATCCTATTCAGTGAATAAATTCTATTGCTCAAAGGATACATTTTTCAGCATCCAGGTGGCATCTGTTGAACAGCATGTTAACAGCTACTGTTATGTAGAAACAGTTCCCTCTGTACTTTGTAAACCACATCCCTTCTGTGAGTAAAAGGAAACAAAGGGTAAGATTGGCAGAGCAGTTGCTGTGCTGAGCTCTGCCCATGCTACAAGCCTCCAGCACTGCCTGACATGAGAAAGTCAGCACGAGTATGCTCCACCTGGTTGACACTAAACAAATCCTTGGGATTAACTTCTGGTTAGCTCAGACAGTCTGAACAAAACCCGGTCAGCACCTTCAGGAAAGACTCACCCAGCAGGCTGTGCTGAGTGGACCATTTCATCTGGAATAATTAGTTCATGGAAAGAAAAAAAAAAAAAACATCTTAAACCATTTAATAATGTTCTCACTGTGGGGCTCTTACAAAGGATCATAAACCAGACAGCAACACAGACAGGTTTCTGCTCTGGCCAGGGCCAGAAGAGACACTAAACCAGCAAGGCATGGAGCTGGGTCCATATGAACAAGCAGCAGAGGGAAGGTTCAGGGCCATCTATGGAGGAACAGCCATCTATGGAGGCTTCTCTGATAGCATTCCACTTCTCTGATAGTGACCTGATAGAAAGCTCTGATCTCTTCCCCAAGGTTGGGTTTTTTTTTTTTTTTTTTTAAATGAAAAAACAAAATCAGGTTTTAAACGCAATGTGAAAAAACTCAATCCACATTTTTCCTGATGGAAAAGGTCATTTTCAGGTCCTGCAGCTGGCAGTGAATGCAGGAGTGGGAATCACTGGAGAGGGTCAAGAGACTTGGCTTTGTCTGGGTAATGGATTTAAAACCACAGGTAAGTAGGTAAAACACACAGCTACTGCAGAACAAGACAAGAAAACAAATACCACATGGCAAGCATTGCATATTTCTAACACACTAACAAAATATGCTCATATACTGTAGTGTTAAGCACGATAGTGAAAATTATAAAAACAAAATTAAAACAGAGCTACGCATATAAACTCTGTATTTCTCAGCAGGCTTTGATGGCACGAGTTGTTTTCACACTTCCTTGTGGGATTTTAATGCCATTCAAGACACCTGAAAAATGATTGCTGAAAATGTTTATGTGACATTCAATATATGTTGCAAAGTTTTATAACAGAATTTGCAGTAGCTGTGATATTAAATTTGCATCTTCAGTCTTTCTTTCAAAATAAGAACATTTTGAAAACACTAAAATGATTACCAGGAAGAGACATTAAAAAAATTTCAATTCATTTTGTCTTTTCACAGACCTCTGCTATTTTCCAAAGTCTCCATTTATCTCAGAATTCTGAGCTTGTTTTGTTGTCAAAGCTTTCACTTTTGATTAACATGTCTTCCTGAATATTCATTTGTGGTTTGGAAAGTATATTTTCTTTAAATTGCTTTGAAAAGTTTTATAAAATGTCATGTTAAGATGCTGATACTGATTTTTTTTTTTACGGTTTTGACATTGATATTTTATTTTGTACTTAATAATTTCAGTTATTTTTCAGGTGCAAGAGAAAAGATCTGGCTGCAAGAGAAAAGATCTGTGCATTGCCCTACTTTTACTATTGCTGCTTCCTACTTGTTACTCAAATGGATCCATTAGTAAACCCACTTCCTGCCATTACAGGCACTAGAAAGGACTCTGGGATTCCTTGTCATGCCTTTCAAGCAGCTTGGTTATATATAGCAGGGCCTGGGTGCCTACTGCTTTTGTGCATTTTCTAAGCAAGATTCTACGTGGCAGCAAGGTGCAATGTACTTCTCCAAACAGATTTGTGGAGCAGGCTTTTGCTGACCCAGTCCATCTGTTCTGTTCTTTGTGGCTGGAAACCCCTTTCTTTTTCATCTTGGAATTTGACCAGGATTTTGTCTACAAACCTTGTCTTAAAACTGTTATTACTGAGGCTATTTGCCACAATATATGATTGTGTCATATTTGTCTTTAGCATACTGGATTATTTTAGAAGTGTGGCTACCTTACTGCATTGCACTGGTGAGATGAATTATCAGTTTTTTGTTTAAAGCATATCGTCTGCATAATCAAGGTTATGAAGTGTCATGATGATTTTGACCTTGAATTTTTATGGCATAAAATGCAGAAATTACTGATTTTCCATGAAATCAATCAGGCTTTTCCTCTAAGCCCGGAAGTTCTTGACAGAAAATGTATTCAGATATTTTTTTTTTTTTTTTCAGTAGCTTTGAGTGAATAGCAGCTGTCTGCTGGATAAGTTTGCAATCATCAGGACTTGCAGGCTAAGCCTGGGGAATCACATTGCACATGCATTTTGTCAGATCAGTATCTTTTCCTTAACCTACAGAATATGAGGTGAGCAAAAAAGAAAATCTTTCCAAAGAAGAGCTAGAAAAGTGGAAATGACTGATAATTTAACAGTTTTCTTCTCATGTTTGTCTTTTTTTCCTCACCCATGCAATGACAGCAATGTTGAATACTAATTTTACAGATAGATTGCTTCTCACAGCAAAAAAATGAGCAATTTAAGGTCACCAGATCCTGATTTTATGAATTACTGAGAGATGCTGAAGCTTGTTCCCACTGGACTAAAGAAAAAAGCCTTAGATCTCCTCAGAAACATATTCATTATGGATTTGTGACTCATCTGTAATAAATTCAACATTCAAATCATACTCTTAATGTACCAGAATTACACAGGGAGTTTTATGGCTGTGAAGAGAACTGCTCTCAGAAACAGTCAATTTTTGTTTCTGCACCATCTCAACCTTCCTTTATGCTTGAGGATAAGCTTCTAGCAGTCCAAGATACCCTGCCTGAGAATTTGGATTTGATTGTTACTAGGTTGTTTTTTTTAGAATTAGGACATAACTATTCATAGCTTATTTCTGTGCCATTTCATAAGGCAAGATACAGAGAACAGCAAGATTTTGTGAAAGAAAATAGAAATATAAAGACCATCCCTGACCAAAAGACCTGTCTTAAGTTATTTTTTGTCATTGCTGTGAACATTGCTGTCGATGTATGGACCTGTCCTGAGGCACATCACACAAGTCCCACCAAGGCAAGAAGAAAATGACCCCCTTTGGGAATCCTGCCTCACTTTCAAACTGAGCAATTGATATTGAAACATCCCAGCTCACATCACCTTTTCATTAAAATACAAACTGAGGTGTTTCTAAGATAATTACCTTGCACCCCAAAGTTTCATTGAAGTTGGAATTCACAGCTAATTATTCCTCACGTGAAAAGCCACTACATAAGGAAACAGATTTAATTTTGCTTCTGTGGAATTGCCGAGTAATTTTCCCATGGTTTTTATGCTGTTTAGATTGAGCTTCTTGTTACAACACTTTATTATATGTCATTACATTCATGAAACTGATTCATCTCACAATGCTGAGTGACTAGGTGATAAAGTAGTAGCTGAAATTCAACTTTGATAAGTACAAAGTAATTCTCTCACAGAAAAACAAACCCAGCTATACATACTCAATGAGGGCCTTTAAGTTAACCATTACAATTCTGAAAAATCTTTAAAGACACCTCAGATAGCATTATGAATACATTATCTCCATCCTTGAAAGCTGTAGAAAAAGTGTAGTAGAAAGGAAAGTTACACTTTGTAGAGTTCAGACATTTGTAAATCATACTCCTTGCCTGGTTAGCATTTTATGTTAGTATTATGTGTAATAAAATCCACTGTTTTCTTCACAAAATTTAACTCGCCCCATGGCTCTGTGTTTTCTCTCTATTTGTAGTCTATGGGGTTTATGTGTAAGCATTACCATTAAAAAAAAAAAAATCAACTTGCTTAATTAATAATTTGTTATTTCATCTGTTTCAAAACAAACTTCTGCCAATTTCCTACTTCCTGCAGGGCATCCTGACTCATAACCAGCCTGGTAAGGGGTTTTGTTGATAGCAGGTCAATTTTCAGGCATGTCAATTTGATGATATATCACTTGTTACAAGAACTGTTTATAATATATGGTTTTTTGTATTGCAGAACTTTCAGGATCCCAGCAAAAGCCAAGCAGCACAAATATTGTTTTTTACTTGATGATCAGCTGCTTTCAAAAAAAGTGCTGTTGTATACATATCCCCTCAATCAGTCACTTGGACCTCAATTCAGGACTCATTAGTTGAGATACACAATATAAATTATAGGAGATGAAGCTCTTGTCAATCAGGAGACCCCTGGTAGGTGTAATTACACACATTTCCCTAGCTTCTCAGGGATGCTTTAATAATTCTTTAAACAGCATTTAGGTAATTAGCACTGCTGAATGTCATTTCCTTGTATCTATACAATATCCCTAATTAATAGAGAGATCCAGAGAAATTTTTTGAAAGAACAGGATAGTGGAAATTTAAAACTACTTTTGCAGCTGCATTTAAATCTTCCATTTGACACTTTTAAATGATATTATTATGAGAGAGTTAAAATATTTGACAGAATATTACAAAAAAAAGTGAGATTTTGCCCATCTGAATAATGTAATGACATGCACTTTTTGAAAAAAAAGATGGTACACTTTCTGTCTTGAAAGGTCCTAAAGTAACATTACCATTGCTATGGATTGTAGTTCTCAAGTCTATAATGACATTGTAAGATACCTGACCTGAGCCAAGCCATTAAATTTTGTCTGCTTTGCATAATATGATCACATGAAGAAATTAAATTTACTTAATATGCATTTACTACAGATCAATATGATTTTATATTCCTATAGGTGATCTTAAAATAATGAAATGAGTGAGACAATTTTTCCAATGCTAGTGAAAATAATTCTGCATTTAACAAACGTTAACATTGACGAAGCTGAAAATTTTATATAAAATGTAATGTGGATATCTGGTAAAAATATAATACTGTAATGTAAATGTAAAAAAAATGTAAAATAAATGTGATCTTCTGCTACTTGATGAACCATATAAGACACAGAAGTTTTTGATGCTCTAAGCAACAGAGATAAGAATAGTGGGCTCGTGCAAACTGCATGAAGTTCAACAAGGCCAAGTGCAAGGTTCTGCACCTGAACCAAGGCAATGCCACGCACAAATACAGGTTGGGAGGAGAAAGGATTGAGGACAGCCTTGAGGAGATGGATTTGTGGTTGATGGTGGACCAGAAGCTAAACATGAGCCATCACTGTGCGCTTGCAGCCCAGAAAACCAACCAGTTCCTGGGCTGCATCCAAAGAAGCACCAGCTGGACAGGGGAGGTGATTCTACCCCTCTGCTTTGCTCTTGTGAGACCCCACCTGGAGTTCTGTATCCAGTTCTGGATTCCCCAGCATAAGAAGGAGATAGAGCTCCTTGAACATGTCCAGAGGAGTGACCAATATGATCAGAGGTCTGGAACACCTCCCCTATGAAGAGAGGCAGAGGAAGTTGGGGTTGTTCTGCCTGGAAAAGAGAAGGCTCCAAGTTGACCTTATTGCATCTTTCCAATATCTGAAGGGGGCCTTTTTACTCGGGCGTGTAGCAAGAGGACAAGGGAAATGGTTTAAAACTTGAAGAGGGGAGATTTAGGCTAGACAGAAGGCAGAAACTATTTCCTGTGAGAGTGACGAGACACTGGCACAGGTTGCCCAAGAAAGTTGTGGCTGCCCCCTCCTTGTAAGAGTTCAAGGCCAGGTTGGATGGGGCTTTGAGCAACCTGCTTTAGTGGAAAGTGTCCTGGCCCATGCAGGGGCACTAGAACTGGATGGTCTTTAAGGTCCCTTCCAACCCTAGCTATTCTATTATTCTATTAATATTTTACTTCAGTAATGATTAAAATATAAACTGAGAATTAGTTTTTTAGTTCTCAGTTATAAGATAAAATAGTTTGGGATGCATTAGCCACAGAAATGCTGCCATAAGTAGTAAGCTGGTAAGTGAAAAGGTGTGAAAGAGTAAGATATCCTCAGGAACAGGAAAAGAACAGATTCAGGTGTTCTTGTGTCCTAGTTGCTAGAGCATTAAGAATGTTACAGTAAGGGACACTTCAGAACCTTAACCCTCCTATATCCTTCCTATGCACGTTGCTTCCTCTTCCCTCCAGTGTTTTGTCTTCTATGCTCATATTCAAACTTTTTAAAGAAAAAGAAAAGGTTCTTAAATAAAAAGCAGCAAAAGATGAGAACATTCATTTTATGTCACACTAATGCTCTATGAATGGTATCTATTATTTTGTGTCTAAATTGGCACTGCATAATAATGTAACAGATTTAATTGATTCTACAGTTCCTCAGTTATACTCAGACCTTCTAGACAATTTACTCTGAAATGCGTAGCATGGAAGTAAGCTTTGGTGTAATGGCTCTTATTCAATGATCACAGGGAAGGGAAATACCTGTCCTTGCTTTGAAACATTCTTTCCTTTGTAGTTTTTTATTGAGAGAGACAAAGCTGGGAAGAAGTGGAGGCTGCAATCTTGCCAAGAAATTGAATCATCTGGCTAAAACCAGCTCATAGCAGATACTATTTACTATACGCAACAGCCTAAATTTACTCCATTTTCTTGTTCAATTGCACCATGTTTTCCTTTTGACATCTGTAAGTGGGATGTTGTGTTATTAAAAGAAGAGGAAGGAGGGGAAAACAGCAAAATCTTCCAAAAAGAAAGGAGCAATTAAGAAACAAAAAAATGAAACCATGTAGAAACACACTGAGTGATTTTCTATGTAGGTTTTAGGCAGATGTCCAGCTGTCACTGTTTAAATCATTCATCTGCTATGAGCAACATTTACTTACCCATCAAATAATTTTATTCTTGCGCATGGTAGGAGGCAGATGCATCAGTAAGGTAAGCTGGGGATGGGTCTAGGCCACAGGTTCTCAGTTCTGCAGTGGAAACCATCACATCTTTTGGAGTGAAATGAAAAAGAAAATAAAATCAAAAGCATCAGAATGATGCACACAGGACCGCTAACAAGAAGTAAACTATTGGTTATTTACACCTTGTTGGGCAGCCTAGAGGGATGCTGCAAATGTTTACTATTATAACATTCCATAGTGAACTGCTTTAGAGGCATAATGTTTATTCTGTGGCTTGCTAATCATCATTTTTTCTTTTTACTAATCTAAAACCATATGCACAAAAAGCAGAAAAATTTTGAACTTTGTACTCAGAAAACTTCAAACTTTGTACTCTAACAAAAAAATACATTCCTCATACACATGCTAAAAGAAGCATCAGCAAAGCAGTAGCAGACAGATTCTTTCTTTCCTTGTCAGAAAATCATCTTAGGATGTGAATGTTATTTATTTTGAACTGAGATTTCATTGTATATCTTGGAATAATACACTTGCTTTGTGAAGAATCATTCTGCAGAATTGTTTAAATTGCTGTATCTTGAAAATCTGTCAAATAATAATCCATATTAGTATACTGAAAGTTTTAGATAAAAATAACGTAAGAATCAAAGAAATGCAACAAAAGAGATGCAACATCCACTGCTAACAAATTTCTTCAGCCATTCACTAGGCTGTGGATTTTGCTTCTGTAATTTCCATTATACTATTTCCCTCTCATTTGCCTTCACACTAGGTATTAGAGTTCCTATCCTTTCCTATCCTGTCTGTGGATAGTTGCATTTTGTCCAATTAGTGGAGCTAAATTTACAGACTGATTAATACAATTTAAGTCAGGAAGGAACCCTTAGATTACTAAGTCTTCCTGTCTCATTCAGGTCATGTATTTTTCCACAGGTGTTAAAATTTTTAGTTGTATATGAAACAAGCATTGCATTAAATAAAACACATGCCATGCTACTAAATCTATTTTTTTTAGTATATTGTTCACTAGTTACTCACATTTGCAGCCACAAAATAAATAAATGTCAATTTGTAACTATTTATTACTGTTTAAGGAAAATTTTACAATCTTGTATTCCTTTTATTTTTATTATTTTCTTAATTTAAAGTGTTTCTCAGGAACAAGGAGAGGCAGTGTAATTATCTTCCATCTGTCAACATGTTTTTAAAATGTAACATTGAAACAGCTGCATCTTTTCCATAATATGCTTACAAATTGCATTCCTTACCCTCTTCACTGCTGCCTATTTGTTCAGTGAAAAGATTTATTTTTCCATCTTTGTCCTTTCCACATCTTGGAAATTCATGTTGACTTCTTTGGCCCATGAGATTTGCAAATCTAATTTAGACTCATTCCTCTGCCTCACAGTGTCCTACCCCATAGTTGTCCCATCTTTCCAGCTTTGTAAGTTTGCAGCTGGATACATTAACCACACATTTGGCCCAAAAAATTATGGAAAGATCCAATTTCTCTGTATTGCTGCTTTGAACTCACAGCCATTTACTACTCTTCCAGTATATCTATTTTATAATTGAAAATAAGTATGTCTTATTTACTCTTAATAGTGACTAGAAAAGTTGAGGATTGTTGAACCTGGGCAAAATTCCCTGACAATTGCATCCGACAGCAACATCTGAACATCTGAAACACAGCCTTATTTTTAACATCAAAACACAGGGTGCTTCTAAGTCAAATGCCTAGTGTCATTACCTTTAAAAATCAAACCCATAATTTTCTCAAATAATTAAACTAAACCATTTGACAAGATGCATTTTGCAGAAAAGCATGTCGATTGCTGGGATTATATTTCTAGTTTGTTGTATTAATTATAGTCTGCTATATTCATTATTTGTTGAATCCTGTATGAGCTCTCTCATTATTTTCCCCAGGGCTGATGTCTTGCTAACCTGCCACTGCCATGTGGGTCACCCAGCACACCCTGGTTGATGCTCCCAGCAGCATACTTTATTCATTTCTCTTTTCTCTGGCATGCTGAGACCTAATTAAAATCGCTAACAATGGGTCAGAGATCTCCTCTATCTATAGTTCCAGTAAAATGGAGTGGTAATTTTAAAGTGTTTTCTCCTAGTAAAGCCTCCTCAATTACCACTGGAAAAGCTTTGATACTATCAATTCAAATATAAACCAGAAAATCTTACTGCATCATTATGACTGCTACAATCAACCAGTGGACTATATTATTAATTGGAATGTTTTTAGCTCAATCCTTACTTCAAAACTTTTCCTACCATCAGTTAGAAATGTGTCCTGGAGAAGGTTTAAATTTACTATTTTATTAATATTTGTAATTTGGTTCTCTTTAAGTACTTCTGGATTATTCTAACTGTTCAACAATGTTGTCAAAGAGAACATGCCAGTGATTTGGAAACAAAAACCAGTGATACATGATTCATTTTTATCTGGTCATTTCTGTGTCCCAAATATCTGCAATGCATGAGGTGTAATGTTACCTATCAATGTTAGAAAGTCTGATGGAGTGTTATTGTACATTGACAGTCTCATGCAATTGCTTTTTTAATTAAAACCTTTTCCCATCTGAGACAGGTTACTGGTACAGAAAAGTGAATACTTTTATGAAAAAAAAATGTCAAGTTAAGCAGGTTGTCATCTTAAGTTAAGCAGTTCTCAATCAAAGAACCAGAAGCATAAAAAATCTTGAGTTTGAACTTTCATAAAATCTGTACCGTAGCAACATCTGCCACAGACCGTCACTCACCTCACTTTTATCCATGCCACCTTGCCTCATAGGTTGTAACTTGCTGTTGCAACTTCTCAACCATGTAACACCTGCCAAGAGTATGTTAGTGGAAACACAGGATAAGGATGATAAAGAATCCACCTCTACCTGAACAGAAGGCCTTAGGAACAAGTATCTGTGAGGAACAGCATGAGTACGGTTGATCGCATCTTGGTGCAGAGGTCTAGGCTGATGAATCACTTGAGATCACTTCTGACCTTTCATTTTTAGTCATAATGTCTTTTTTGGAAAAGATTGACACATGCTTTTCTCTATTCTATCATGTAAAAGTAACCCAATCTTCTTGTCACCAATGATAAACCCTTCTTTTACATTTTCTATGACCAGATAATTAATCATAATTTAAAAAACCCTGTGACAGGGCATTCACGAAAATGAAGGCTTCATTATAATTTATCTGTACTTGAAGTTTCCTCTTTTACTTTCTTCAGTTACAAAAAGGTGAAACACACCGAGTTTTATCTGGTTAATGTTAAGCAGAGAGGTCAAATGGTCACAGAAATGCAGACTACTGTGCCCTGTAGCATTTCTAAATCTGAATGCTCTGGGAGCTTCTGGAACAGGTAAAATGCAGTGAGACCAGACGAAAGTAGTAACTAATTTATAAGCCCAGCAGAAATACTTCCATTTTAGGGCTATGTCAAAAATATCAGAGAAGACAAGTGATAAAATAAAGAAGAAACAATAAAAATAGAAAATGCAAAGCATAAATTCAAATACAGGAGCAAAATTTGGCTCTTTAACCATTGTGTTTTCACTCAGATCTGACACTGGCATACTGAGCTGGTAGAGGAAATTAAGGATTACTTGAAAGTCAAACAATGAGGTATCAGCCAAACCTTATCTTCACAGCATGGTAATTTGTGTAATGGCTCATAATCAGGCTTTACAGTTCTAGCATAAAATTCTTCTGAATAACATGCTGCCTAATCCTTAAAAAGATGTAGACAATAAGTAGATTTGACCTAAGTACTGTGTTTTACTATTATAACAGTCACATAGGTTTTACATATGTTCTAATGACATGCATTCATCCAGTAAGAGACTGACCTCATTTCATCCCAATTTTAAACTTATACAAATCAGCCTGTTCAGTCCTTAATGATTTCACCACCACCACCCCTCCCATTAAGCAGTTCTCTCCAGCAGAACTCCAATGTTTGTGTTACCAATGCCAGTGGCTGGGATCTGCTTTCTACTCTGCAGAGCCTGAGGCAGTAGGAACGCCCAGGGCACACTTGGCACACTGACCATAGGGCTTTTCACAAAACGTAGCATGTGGTGGGAGAAAAGATGGGCAAAAGTCTTTGTAGAACACATGAATGATTTTAAAAACCTCAGGTTTATTTTTGGACCTATTTTAGCAGGTGGATAAGATGGCCTCCAGAGGTGACTCCCAACCTCAACCATTCTGATTCTTCTCACAGAATCATTTTAGTTGGGAAAAACCTTAAGTTCTTTTAAATAGCCCCAGGGATGGTGACCCCACCACTTCCCTGGGCAGCCTGTTCCAGTGCCTAATAACCCTTTCAGTGAAGAATATTTTCCTAATATCTAATCTAAACCTTCTCTGGCACAGCTTGGGACCCATCCCTCTTGTTCTATTGCTTGTTACTTGAGAGAAGACACCAACCCCCCCCTCCCTACAACCTCCTTTGAGGTAGCTGTAGAGGGCAATAAGGTCTCTCCCTTCAGCCTCCTTTTCTCCAGCTCTGGTCCCCTCAACCTCTGCTCATAACTTGCAGATAACAGATTGGGTAGAAAGTCCTCTTAGTTGCTGGCAGTGCTGCTGGCTGCTCCTCAGGAGTGAACAGCTGTATGTAGAGGAGAGAATCTAGAGAAGGGAGGGCAAAAGAGAGAATGCAGAGAGGAAGGACAGTGCTGCTGCTGACTCCTGAATTTCAGGAATGTTTTTGTACATTTGTGATGAATTTTGTGAGTTAAGCAGACACATGGAGATAGATTTGAACTGAAATAGTAACTGCAGCTACAGGTACTTTCCTCTTGAGTTTTTGGTGCTTAGATTGCTTTACTCTTTCTCCATTGCTGTTATGAATTTTTAGTCTTCTAAATAGGCAGGTGACTTTTAAGACAGTCTGAGTGTATATCTTAATATGACAAAGCTGTAAAACACCTGTTTTGTGAAGGCCTAATACTTTTATTCTGATTGTTGCAAGTGTAACTCTTGACTACTTTGCCCTGTTTATTACTGAGTGCCTGTATATTTGTGCTCATACATATATATATATGCATAAATATTGTTCTGTTACAGAATTTATTTGCCCTGTTCTCAATTATCTCATATCTGAATCTCAGTACTGACTACAGAAAGATTAAAATTTGTGACCTCACAGTTAGTCACTATTCACTGGGCACCTTTGCAAAAAGATGAAACTGTATGAAATAAACAGCCTCTTCCTTTTGGAAAAAGTTCTTGGCCAATTTATTGGCTATTTATATCAGACTTCTTGGCCTTTCACCTTTTTCCTTTGCTCTAGAGTGCATTTTTTGGAAGCTAGGTGTCACTCAGATCCAGTAAACAAAATACTTCACTTAATATTGACTGTGCATGGTAACTGAACACAGAAGTGTATAATTTCTGGGGTCACTTCCCTCAAGAAATGGAAAAATCTTCCTTTTTCCAGCTCTTTGGTTTTCAGACTGTCATTTTCATTCAATGAGGTCATGGGAGGAAAACTCCCTTGCTGAAATCCTGCACACTGATCACAGTTACCTCTCTGCAGATTTTATCACCTCTCTCTCTGACATTTCCCACTGCTTCCTGAGATGTGCTTTGTCTGCTTACAGAGTTAGGTACTTACCTTCAACAGAGGCAATATTCTAGTGATGACACAGGAAATAATCTGTCAGTTTGTGCAATGATCAGGAAAATATCACACATAAGTAAAATCAGCATAACTAGGTGCAGATAAATCATGAATGTCTCTGGTTAGATTATGGTATGATGAAACATACCCTGTGAAGTGCTTGTGCCATTGCACAGGATTATTTTGAATCCAGCTAGATAAAAATGGGAAAAGGAAATAACTGCTCTGAACACCATGTTTTTCAAGATAAAAGAATTCCAATAGACTAATCCTGTAAAACAGCAAATCTTGAATATGTTCAAACGAGCACACTGCTCACTAGATTTTGCTGTGAGGCAACAGTCGATCTGAATTTTCAGAGCATCCTGTGGTGAGACAAGTGATAAACACAGATTTTCCAGTGCTGGTCTGCTATTGTTTGATGTAACATTTTTACTGTGCAGAAAAATGAGACAGAAAGTTAAAGTAACCCAAGTTTACCCCCTGCATAAGTGAAATTGTGAAGAATGATGAAAAAGGGAGTTTTAGTTGGCCTAAGAGATCACAGAATAATTTTAGGAATATGTAGCAAGACAAACCTCTTCTATGGATGCGGCGCTCCAAGGTCCAACCAGGTGTCCCAGTAGAATCTCACGAGTGGTGCTCTGACCAGCCTGGATCAGTGCTACTGCTCCAAAGGTGGCTAAACCAGCAACTGGCTAACCCAGGTGTGAGCTTTTATTGGCCCCCTAATCCTGCTCATGCGCAGTAGGGGCCTGCCCTAATTAGGCACAGGTGGGCTTCACACAAGGTCAAGCCCACTACCTGGCAATTAGTGGCACCTGGTTGCCTCATGTCACTACAGGAATATGTAAAATAACCTAAATATTGAGACAATTTAGAAACAATGGTAAAAACTGAAAAGTGATCAACTCCTATGAAATGGAAAAGGCTCATCTAAAACTTTCTACCCTGCTGCTTAATGTAAAATACCTTGATCAAAAGAAAGAAAAAAAAAAGAAATACATAAAGTTTTATGTCTTTTAAGATAATGTTTTGTCAAGATTTATTTCTGTCAAGCTGCAGTAACGATTTCCATGAACATCCACCTGTATCACCTGCACACAGAGAAGTGTTTCAGTCTCGGTGCTTTTGGCCACATGGAATGAAGAGGCAGATGAGGCAACTGAGAATCTGAAGGCTGCATACTCTGACCTAGTATTGGTCTTTTTCAGGGGCAACTTGTGAGTGCTGGGCTGTTTTGTTCGCTGAAAAAAATTGGGCGTGAGGAAAAAGCACTTTTCCCCCAAGTGCCAGAAAACCTCCTAGATGCAGACTGCAGACCATGCCAGCACTCTAGCTGAGCTGCTGGAGAAATGGGCTCAACCAGCTGGCTGCAGTAGGTTGTTGTGTGAAGACTCAACAGGAGTCTGTCCACAAGGTCATTCAGGGTAGAATAAAGCCCATGCAGATGTTTGTTCTCACCATGGGCTTAAACCAAACACCACATCCTGGAAAGAGAAAAGCTCAAGCTCTTGGTGTTTGACTTGCCTTTTGATTGTCCCTCTATGGGCTGTGAATCAGCAGTGGAAGGGCAGATTGCTCTGCAGCTGGGCTCAGCAGCATGTATCCTAAACACAGCCCCAAGACCAGGTGGACATTTCAAATCAGACTATAACAATCCAGCTACATGGAACAGGAATATTCTGGCAAAAGAGATCAGCAAGTTTGAGCCTTCTCTCAAGGTACCCTTCACTAACCTTATAGGGCAGACGCAACTTCAGAGAGAGAGAGGAGCAATGAAAAGGTTGAAGATATCACATCAAATTATATGAGTACATCAGTTCAAACATAGCCTCTTACAGAAGTGTAGCAACCCATAGAGAATTCACCCACACAGAAATTATGCCTTGAACAACATCAATATGGTGTACAATAAAAATTATACTATACTGTTCATGAGGGACAGCATTTTTACTGCTTCCTCAGTCTGTCTGGTTTTAATCCATGATGGTTTTTGGACCAGAATGCTGGAAGTCATATTTCATTATTGTTGCAGAGATTTGCAAATCTCCCTTCAGTTATTTAGAACCTGACAAAGCCTTTCAAATTTTTGTCCTAAATATATGCAAGACATGTAAAGGAATAAAAGCAGAACTGCATCTCACAAAATATTATGTTTCTGTAATTTTTCAACTGAACATCCCAAGGGAAGTCTCTATAATAGTCTTCATATAAAGAGAAAAGAAAATGGTAACCATAAACCCCCTTACCTGTTAAAGTATCTTCTATTGATCCTGCAAGTAAGTTCATCAGAGACATACAAAGCATTTAAAATGATTTCTGGGTAAAGCACCACATACCATATTTCAACATAAATGGTCCCCATATAGGCATCTTTAGGAAGCAATACAGAAAAATAACTCATTAGAGAAATAATTTAGAAATAGTTTGCTTCTTCTTTGAGCAAATGTGGTATTATTGCCCCAGAATTATTTAATTCACCCTAATTATATTCTGTTTGATATCTGCAGCTGTCTTGGAAGCAGGTTTCTGCTATGTGACTCCAAGAGACATTTCTCATGTCATTTGAAACCCCAATGTGCTCTTACTTTCAAAGGAATTATAAGCTGGTCTCTGCTTATGCTCATTGACTTTTTCAGAGGAATACCAGAAGAATACACAACTTTCTGAACACTCTCACTTATATGCACTCTTAATTCTCAGCTTGCCTTATATATACACATAGAATACAGGATGTATTGATGCTGCAGTGTTAGTGAAAAAATTGTGTAGATGCATGGTTGTGACCAGAAACACCTTTGTGTTTCAATTTACTTTAGAAAAGATGCAGTTTTCTCTGCAGCAACTTTTACGTACAGTCAGTAAACAGCACTATTTTGGCCGACACCAAAGGAGGACCAAAAGAGTGCATGTTTCTGCCAAAAATTAATGTTCTATATGCATCCTTCAATGTCTTTGGCAGCAGATCTTCATGGTACAGTGCCACATTGCACAGTACCCACAATGATGATGTGCAGAAATTTGTAATTAAATATTGGCTCATGAGTGAGCATAAGAAATGTAACTCAGCAAACATTGGCATTTATTGTGGAAAATCACCATCATTTCCGGGCAAGATGGCAAAGGAAACCACAAGTACCCTTAAAATGTGTGAACACTCAGTAAGTGATGGCTTCCTGCTGCTCTCTACAAATTACCAAACAACAAAACAGAACAGTTTGCTTTCTCCTACTCTGAAGGAAACTATTCCCTTTAGTAATCTTAGCAAGAGTTACAAATTGTTTGGAGAGAAAACAAGGGAAACCAAATGCTTTCTTTCAAATAAAACTAACTTCTAAAGGTAGAATGCTAATTAGGGATTAGAAATTTAAAGTACACAAAGCTTCATGATTTGGAGATAGAACTTGATCAGAATTTAGGTAGCTTTTCAAAAGAATAATCCACAAACTGCCATTCATAATTACTGCAGCTTTTATCAGATAAATTCCTTAGGTAACTATAATTCTTTTTTGATGCCACATCAACTTAGCAGGACCAGGTTGTAATTAAATTGAACATCAGGAGTCTTAAAATGGGCACCCCTCACATTAAGTCTACCAAAGATGCTAGTCTAAGACTATCCAGTTCTTCCCAGCTTTCCTCTCCTCCAGCTGAATGTCACAATCTTTGCCCTAACACAATGAGATTTCTGGGTATAAGACAGCTTAGTCCTGAACCATTCCTACTCTGTTGTGCTGTCAGTAAGAGGGGAAATTGATTGTTTGCCTCAGAGCTGAGCCTAAACAAATGTATAGACTGATCAGACAGTAGACCACAGCGGTAGCCGGTTTGGTTCCTGCCTTCTGTTCCCAAATATCCCACACAGTCTTATTTAGGTTTTGCACCACCAAGACCAGGACTGATATTTTTCACCTCTGAAGGGAACAGATTAGAAAGTCTGGTCAATAAATCCCAATCTGCCACAGATGTCCAAGCCTCTCCTCATATTCTTACAATAAACTGTTCCTTCATTCCCAGTTGCCTTTTTGTCTGACTTCTGTTCCATCCTGCCATGCCAGTTCCTGTGAACCCCTTTACAAGGCTCCCAAGCTTCTTTGTTAACCCTTGAATTAAAAGTTCAGCTTAGTCCATAGCTTCATGGAAATAAATGTTCTTTTGTGGATGCATCATTAGACATGAAAACCAAAGCTGCAATGACATCAACATATAGTTCTGGATATCCTGAAATTAACTTTTGGAGTCTGGAAACTTCTGTTCACAAAAGAAGACATCAGAAGTCATAAAAATATACTTGGCATCTAGAAGTAAATGGTATATTGGGAAAATACATTAAAACTAGAGTATCTTAGCTTTTACATATTTTTAATGAAGGAAGCTTCATAAATTCTAAACACATGCAAGATTACCCTTCAGAGAGTGTTTCAAAACTACATTTGGGGAATGATCTGGAAAGACATCTACCAACCAGCTGCTATGTACAAACATCTCCAGATTTCTCAGAAGGAACTGAGAACCTCAGCCTTCTACCAACATCTGAGAATGCTCCAAGGAGAAACTGAGAGCTGGGACTGTTTGGTCCAGAGACTAAAAAGCTTGGAGGGATTTTACCAGTTCATATAAATACCTGATGTGAGTGGGAAGGAATATGTAAGACAGAGCCAGTCTCTCCTTAGTGGTACCCAGAGGCAAGATAAAAGATAATGGGCACAAACTGAAATGTAAGAAATAAAAGAAATTCCATTTAAACTGTTTTACTGTGGGGATGGTTGAATACTGAACAGGTTGCCTAGAGAAGTTATGGCATTTCCTTGGAGATGTTTAAACCCTGACTGGACACGGCCCTGAGCAACCAGCTCTGGACTACCCCACTTTGAGTATGTGTATGGGCTAGATGACCCATAGGGGTCAACTGTTGTGACATTCTGTGACATCGACTGCTTCATATCACCAGATGCAGCTCCTCAAGTTTATGTGATAAACCAATGGCCACACACATTCTGTTCTCATTTTATAGTTTTATAAATCCTATGAATAGGCAAACTGGAATGCTGGTGTGGTTGAACTGTCTTCAAGTAATGGTGGATGATAACCTTTTGTACTTTATGTACTTATGTACTTTATGTACTCACCCTTTGGTGAAAAAAAAAAAAAAAAAAAAAAAAAAAAGGTTTTCTGTGTAGAACTTCACTTGAACAAATTCTTACTATGTTGGCCCTCAAGTCCCTTCATCTGTGTACATTTCCATGAAATTGGACATTAATAAACATGATATACAAAACCAAGAACAACTGATTCAGTTAAAATTAATGTCTTTTCAAAAACAAAACAAATCAAAACAAACTTCAAGCAAATAGAGAAATCTGTAGCACTGAAGTAATTTTATAGTATCCCTGACTTTTCTTCATAATTCATCAGCCTTTCATAGATATATACACAACTGATAGCATATTTCTTAACTAAAGATGGTAAGCAAATTTTTCAGATATGAAGATACATGACTTAAACATGCCTGAAATGAGGCTCAGAGAATAGACTTGTAAACAGAATTCTAGCTTTGTAGAGTAGTGAAAAGTTGAGAAATTGTATTTCGGAGCTTGGCCATGGTGTCAGCTGACTCATTTGGCATCCTATGACGCTGGGATAATATAAATGCCTGACCTAACAGTTATCAATAAGCATGCAAACTGGTGCTGGTAAGAGGTAGTTTGAGGAGCAGCAGTTACTGGTTTTACATATGAAAAACATTATGGTCTCATCCGATCTGTTGGTTCAGCCATTTGTTAGTGCAGCTGAAGTGCAATGAGAATGTTATGTGCTGAAGAACAAATATTCTGTACATGTGTACATATATACCCTCTGGATAACCAAGTGCATTTGAAGCACAAACCCATCTGTTCTAGAGGTATAAGGTAATATATACTCATCAATAAATGTGAAAGGTACCAGTAAAGGTGAGGTCCCAATTGCAGGCCACCCCTGTATGCTGAGCTGTTCTCTAGGATTATTGTAGTTTCCTATACTTAACATACAGTTTTGACTACTCAAAATTCTGTGTGGATCCATACTTGTTCTCAAGTTTGTTTAGTGTTCCTGAAAAAGTGAGTTTTATTTTAATGAGCTTTTGTCTACTTTATCAACCCACTCATCCTTTTTTGGTTTTGCTGGACTAATCCTCTGCACTAGGCCATTTTTTATTCTATTTTGGACAATGGCCTGACAAGCATCTTGAAAGTTTTTGGCTTGCACAAAATATTAAAAAGTAAGTTGCACAATGCATTATTACTTAATTTGGAATGTAGTTCCAAATCAATGAGAAAACATACTAAATCAGGTGAGGAAACAAAACTTTTGCAAGGAGTTAGAAAACTCAATTGTCTGAGTGCAGTTTAAATGATTTACTGGAATAAGTGATTTATTTCTCCATGCAGTGCTTTAAAAGCATACCAGCTAGTGATAAACTTGACACAATTTGAAGCATTTATCTGAAATACACCATATGGGACTCTTAAGTCTGTCTACACAGGTGATCCTGACTTTGGTGTGCCTTAACAGCCTTTCTTTATAGCTCCCTGTTAAAAATTCAGCTTTCATTTCTAGATATTTCTCCTGAAGTGCTCAGGCTACTCTACCACTTTAGCTCTCACAGACCAGGTACCTAAAAGCTGATATTCTGTAAACTGTATAGGCCACACAGACCATGTTAATTTGCTGACTCCACAATTTCATAATGCTTTTCTTCTCTTTAGTTCTAAAGTAGGATTATGAGAAACAGAAGTGTTACAGTTCCCTTTAGAATCATGCAGGACACATTTCCCTAGATGATAAATTCATTGTCTTATTCTTCTACTGGAAAAAGTAGTTCTAAGATCAGTTAAAAGCAGCAGCATTGTATAAAATTTCCAAGTTCATTGAACTCCAGGCACTGCAGAAAGGTCCAAGACCCGTGGGATAAATTTTTTGTCACATGTAACACATACATATATATGTGTCTAAATGTTTAGACAAAAATTAACATGTATATAAATGTTTAATAGACATATAAAGATATGTAAATGTGTATATTGAGTATATAAATAGATATTTACACCTAAACACTCTTTGAGCTGACTTTCATTACTCTATATAAAACCCCCCTGAGTGCAAATGAAATGGAGTATCTGTGAATCTTCCATGTTGTCTCCATTTATATTGACCAATGCAGAGAACAAGATACACTTTTGTGAGTGGCAAATGCACTATGCAGCTGATAGTATAGCCATGGTAAATGTCTGTCACACACATCCATGTACAGACACATGCACTCAGTTAAATTCTAGGCTGTTAATGATGAGATAATTTTCTAATATAATTACTTCAAGAGACAAGTAACCACAGCAGTGTTTCCTGTCTTCCAGTTTCTATTTCACTGGACTAGTGGGACATGGGAACTGAGGAAGCATTTCAAACGAAGACAATATAAATGTGAACATTAAAGTACTTTAAATAATACCTTTAAAGGATGTTTTCAGTCAGACAGTTCACTTTCTTGTTTATAGAGACAAAAATGGTACTTTTGGCAAAAAATGTAATGGGAGAGTGTCTTTTACAGATACAGAGGTTTCTTTGGTACAAAGCAGAGGAGAGTACTGCAGACTGTGATGAAGACAGAACTTTGGGGGGGCCCGCAACCTAAAACAGTCTGAGGGAATAGACACTATATGCACTAAACACTGTTTGTTAGTAAAGTCATACTGCTCACATTAAGAAGAAAACAGACAATAGAAATGCAGATAAGGCTGAAAAGGGTGTTAACAGAGGAAAGATTCATAGCTGGCTGTGAAAATCACAACAAAAATTATCTGACAACCAAGTAATGGAGATAAATCTACAGTTTACAGTAGACTGATGTGGGAGTAACAAACAATTCACCTGAATCTGAAAATGAGCATAATTTAGCTGGAAAATAAATGTTGGTTATTTTCTTTCTTAATAACTTGAATTCACCTAGGTAACATTTCCACAGTTTTATGTGTTTTTTAGCCCACAGCCCATCTGATCACATGCATAATGTTTGCCAATATTAAGACTGAAAACACAGGAGTGCATAAAGAGAGTAAAAAGAACATTTTGTGTCAAAAAGCTTCACAAAATATGACTCAGAGCTGGTACTGTAGGCAAAACTCACTACTCGTAGTAAAAAATCTGAGCAGCCACAGCTGTATTTAGAATAAATGAAGCAAAAGCTGAAGAGAAGGTATCTTTCTTTTCCTCCCTCCACAGAGGTATACTTGTTGCTACTTCCAAAGCCCTGTTTAAAGTCCCTTTTAATCAGTATAATCCTCTGATGCAGAAAATTTGTCACTTTTTAAAAAAGTACTGTTGGAATGTGTTGAATGTGTGGGGATGTGCTGGTTATTTTTCCACACCTAGCACCTAGTTTATGTGTTTAGGGCATAGAAATAAAAAAAAAACAATGCAAAGAGCAGATCAGAAGTTGCTGAAAGTATATATTGCACTTATTTGCACTAAAGAATAATTTACTAATTTCACTGCACAGTTTTTATAAACTCCTGGTACATTTCCCTTATTTTTTTTCATTCTCTTTTCAGTAATGCAAATTCATTTTCTAACCAGAGTTAAGATGCTAAAAAGATTCAGGTCATTATTAAATACTCCAGTAGCAATGACTATCATCAGTTGTAAACCTATGAATAGGATTCAGTTTCTCGGTTGAATATGAGGATACCTGATTTCACAGACTCTTCATTTATTTTAGAGACCTTCAGTCAAAATAGGATGGTTTAGAGTTTTTACAGCTAGGAAGTGTAAATGGACACAGTAACTTTGCAGAAGGCTTGATATTTTTTATTTTGATTGCATGTTAAATAATGGCATTACAGTAAATTTATTTTCTTTAAATAATCAAGAATGCTCATAGCTTACTCATGGGATGATAAAATGCCTGTGTCTTAATCTCTTGCACTGATAAGAACAAATCAAAATTGCCATTTATCCAGTTGTGATTATTGGACAAGATTTCCTCCTGGTAAAAATGCCACAATAAATAAAGCCTAATTCTTTCAGGTGGTGTACACACTTAAGATGGGAATCAGAAGGCAACACAACAAACCATCTAAACTATTTAGTCACATTTTGAATCAAATAGGCACTCTGAGGTAGTTAAATATAGCCTTTCATGTGGGTCCATACAATTACAGTAGTATCTTAGTAGATTATTTTGAAACTCTAGCATCATAAAAAAACTAGCAAGAAATGGTGCTTAAGCCATGACCACACATTACTGGCACTGAAAGCAGGAAAAAAGGAGATTTGGCAGCTACCTACTGTTAGAAAAAAGAACTATCTACCTTTTCCACCTTAACTAATACCTGAGAGCATTTAAAAGAAAAGAAAGGATCTGATGAAGGATCTCAACCCCTCTTCAATCTGAATAGAATCTTTTTCCCCAAATTTCCTCAAATTTCACTGACCACTGAAGCTGGCCAGAGGGTTCATGATGGAAGAAGAGAGTATGAGAAAAGTTGATGCCCAGGCTTCATTTATTGGGTGTTGACAAATTTAAGCTCAGTTTCTTAATGTTTCTGCATTTTATACAATAAAGATGCTAATTTAAAAATATGACAGTACATTAGTTAGCTGACAAGTATTCAGTAGCATCATCAAAGACATGAAAACTGAATGAGCTTTTCAATCTGTCATCTCAACCCAAATCAAGGGTCAACTTGAGTAGGGTGCACGATAATCTCCCAGTGTACAATCTATTCCTGGTCCTTCACACATAGCAAGAAATGGCTTCCAAATCCCTTGCACTTTTTTTTTTTTCTTTAATAACTGTCAATGGATTTTTGCCACAGCAAGTATTTTTATCTGAATTTTGGATTTCCTAGAAAAAGCTTTCATGAGGACACTTCTGAGATGCTGTGATAAATGCAGATGAGATGCAGATGAAGCCTTTTTTTGACCTAGGAAACTTTCAGCTATCTTATGGCAATCAGCTAGCTTGTACCAGACTTGAAGATATGTGAGTATTGCCTAGGGACAATCCTGGTGTTTAATTCCACTATATTCTTTGTTATCAAAAAATGTCACTGGTAGCTAGAGCCTCTGGTCTGCATACGCTGAGGCATCCTAGAAAGGAGAAGTTTGGTCCAAATTATTAATGATGCATTCACAAGAGAGCTGGAGTAGATCCCTGCTATATAAGTACTGTGCATTGTGTTACTGAGCTCCAGTAAAACAAAAGAAAAAAGGAGGAAAAAAGAAGAAGTTGTGTGCCAGTACAGATTAAAGGATATACAAAAAATATTTCTTTAATGGTTTCCTCTTTGCCTACCTTGTAAGCTATGAAAATCTTTCCTTTAAAATGTAATGGCTTTGTGTCTTTGTGTCTGCATATCTGCATAGAATTTTTCTGTTTTTTTCTATTCTTTTTATGTCTCAGCAGATGCCATCAAAGAAGCAGAGCACACATTTTGTGTTTGTTCAGCAACCTTTGTTTCATATCCTCTTTTCCCATTGCTCTCAGCTCTCTGTTTAGAGACTGTTTCTCTAGAGTGCCATCTAGGTTGTGTTCAATAACTGCCATGATTTATCAGCAACTCTAGCACCTTTGTGATATAGATGGTACATAGAAAACATACTAATGGGAGGAAAACAGGAGAAGGATGTAATGAAAACATCCAGAGGCACTGGAAAGGATTCAAAAGTACAGCTAGGAAAACAAAAATGTAAATTTCTTAGAGGAAAACAACATATTTAGGAGAAAAAAAATACAGAAAGGAAGACAGATACCAGCAAAGAGATACATCTCTGATATGCATGCCTCACCTTGTTTCCTGCAATCTTATGTCTTATGGGTTCAACAAAAGCACAGTGTTAATAAGCTCAGGCAGATGAGGAGGGTTGTCTAAGTTCTTGAGTGTGAAAGAAATCTAGTATATTTATTTATAGTGCCTTTAGGTGCCTGCTAAATGTATTCATTACCCCTCAACAACACAGATAATATTTCAGCTGCAAATGTACAGTCTGGAAATTGAAAGCAAGGCTTGGAGTTGCTGGCTGCAGACATACTTGTTAGGGTATTTGGCAAAAGAGCACTTGAGCGAAGTGCACAAGATATCAGTCTGATAAAAATCACTTATGCTTGAATCAGACAAAATGTAGACTTATTGCCACAACTGCTGCTCAGGAAAAAAAGCCTGCAAACAGATACTGATGCTGTCAGCATAAGCCTACTTCAGCAGCTTATTCTCAGTCTCAGTTAAGAATCCACCATGGGTTCCCTGGGTTCTGCATCTTACTGCTTTTTCCTGAGGTGTGACACCATCTGCTGAAGACTTTAAAAATCTAGGGTGAAGGTGTTGCTTTACCTTTTCTTTGAGTGAACAGTGGCATTGAGAAAGGTGGTAAGTGGATGCCCTCCAAGGAGTCCCATGATAGCAGGACAGTAAAAATCAGGTGTCATGGAAAATGAGCCAGTACTGGCAGCCAGAGGCATCTCCTGGAAGGGAGCCTGGGAGAAAAATAACAGCTCCAAACCACAAGAACTCACCCAGCATCAAGGACCACCAACAAGGAAGGTGTCACAACTCCTCAGGGACAGGAAAAGGGGATGGGGCGGTGTGACCTAGGGCTTCCCTGTAAAGAGCTTCTGTGGTGGCAAATCATAGAATCATATTGGTTGGAAAAGCCCTTTAGATCAGAGTCCAAGAAAGAGTCCAAGAAAGTGGCAAGAAAGATGGTCATTTGGGACTGCTGGTTTCAGAGACAGGTGGTTCTGATGGTCGCTTCTTGCCTTGGGTGCTCAGCTGGAAGCTGAGTGAAAGATACCCCTGGCTGTTGCAAAATAACCATTATTATGTTTTGACCTTCTCTTATTCTTTACCTGCAGAATACCAGGGTACTATATGGTGTGGATGAAACTGCTTCCTTCTTGTATCCTTTGCTGTCACTCCTTACCTGACCCTGCTCTACCAAGCTGCACCTTCAGGTGATCTCCTCCTCTTCTGAGTCAGTGCTATCATTTCTGGGAATGGTAAACAGAAGTTTAGAGCCAGAATCAATAGTATAATTAAGGCCTGAATAATTTATATCCACCAGAACTTTTTTGATCTCTCACAGGAGTTTAGGAGAGTGACCATTTTGTAAACTCAGCTCTTCAGCTTTGTGTAGCCACTGCCATTTAGCAACAACGAGAGTCACAAGGCAACCTATTTTTCTTTAAACCTGCATCTTAGCTCTCTATGGTCTGTCAATCAGAACTTGATTTTGCAGACAGCTCTTATCCTTCACTGACATAGTAGGGGGTGTTGCCACATTATTTTCCTTCTCACTTCCACCCTGGAATTCAGTTCTGAAATACCTATTAACATCTCATGTTACATGAAACAAAATATACACCAGATCTGATTCACGTTGCATTTCTTTTGAATTTACATATTTTAACTTCATTGGCATCTGTTGAATCAGTGCTGATTTACATTAACTAGAATACAGCTTCACCAGCCATTATCCTAGACTTTAAGGATCTCCTCTAAAATATCTTTCAGGTGTTACTGCTTAGTTAATCCACAGAAGTAATCAAGTTAGATAATGTGATTCATGTTAACCATTTTTTTTCTCCATCTATTTTATAGATCGCCAAATTTAAAAGATATGCTCCTCATTTACTTTTCACATTTCACCAACTCATTCTAGTAACATCTCCCTGTAAAAATGAGATAACGTGCTGTAAAGATAAAAGTGTACCAACGTGCACTCTACTGAATGTCTGCATTATGGGGGTTCTGCATGTCATAGCTGCTGTGCTATAGAAGATGACTTGAAATAAGCTCTCTAATTGATCTGCACATCAAATGCTCTGAAAATGTAAAAGAGGGACTTAGTCAGTAGTTTGGCTAGCTCACAGTCTATTGTCCCTGGTCTCATTTCTTTAATGTGCATGGTTATAGCAATGGCTAGAACTCATCTGCTGTCAATGTCAATAAATCTTTAAAAAAACTCTAATAAAAATTCACTGGTTGTTGGAAAGTTTCCTTTTCATGTTTCTTTTTTGCATGTAGAATCATTAAAGCAATGTCAGGGTATTTTAGCATAGTATCTGCTGGGTCATTTGCCCATTTTCCTATTAAACATGCTTTTTCACCATCTCTGGCTGTCACAGAAGTTCACAGTGGTTATGGGGTGGGAAAAGGTTGGGAAATGTTTCCAGTGTGCTGCAGGCTTTTAGAGAACAGATGTCAGTTAGACATAAAAAATAAACTTGGCTCAACTGAGTTTACCTTACAGACATCCTTGGGCTATTAAAAAAAACATTCCTGACTCCTGATCCCCATCACATAGAATTAGTTTGTTGTTGAATTCATGCTTGATCTAACACCACTGAATTTAATAGTCTTACACCAGGGATGAATTCGGCCCTTGGTCTTTGAAGCAATCTTTCCCCTTGTGTGAAACAAAAACACCATATGGTGAGTCCTTGGCTTGATATCCATAGCTGAGCTTGCTGCTGTTCCTTTCTGATTCTGTTGGTGGAAAAGGTTAAAGCCTGCAGAGCTGGTTCAGTCAAGGCCAAACCTGCTGTGACAGGGGGTGAAAAAGGAGTTAACAGGGAGCTTCACACATTGATTTCCTGCTGTTCATTCTCCAGGGCCTGCACATTTTACAGGCTGAGCTGTTTACTGTTTACACAGTGATGGAGTTGACCCCCACAAAGAATCAGACCAACAGTCCTCTTCTCAAAACTGTTGTTATTCCTACAGTTCAGTCTGTGAGACATTGCTCCTCATACGGGCTCAGAAGAGAAGCAGTACCTGAGTAAGTTCCCCTTCACACCACCTCAGCCAAAGATCTTCACCATAGAGTTCAGGCACCAGTAACACAGCAAGAAGTTCTGAAGCCCAGTGATGTGGATTTGTCACAGTGCACAGTGGAGTCAAACAAAGCCTCAGAAACTTCACTCAAAAATTCTCCCAGTGCTGAATCTCTAAGCAAGGAAGCTGTGGTTAACATATAAAAGTATGTCTGCTGAATTTGATTGTCCAAAGAGATTTTGTCCAGCACAGGTAAAAACCTGTGAGAGGTGCTTGCATTTTGCAAACCAGGTGGATTTGTTAATCTAATCATGTCAGTCTCTTAAAAGCTTCCCAGCTAGTTTTTTTCCCAATACCATACCTAGTGCAAACACTTTGCCATGAACTGCTGAGCTGCAGCTTTGCCTTTTGCCACCTGCTTTGTAGAGGATTAGCCCCTGCTTGGTCAGCTGTGCCAACTTTTGACTAGCTCTTTTTTGTCTCAAGCATCTCTACAGTTTCTTTGCTGAGCTGCATGAGGAACACTGCATTCAGACAAAAAAATGTCAGGTGGATGCCTTCAGCTCTCTCCATGACACTGTTCCAAAGCTTCTGGTGTTGGCTCTCAAAATACTAAATCAAGACTGGCTTATATTTGAAGATGGTTTTGTTTCTAAAGATTCAAACACTCATATAAAGAAAACTATTGTTTTACCCAAAGTCTCAGCAAGTACTGGATTTCTTTTACAAATAAATTATTTAGACTTTCAGTTGGAAATCAGTCCTTCAGGAAATTTTCATGCTGTTTCAAACCATGGTCTTGTCCCAGCTCAGTTCAGAAACATAGAAACAGCTTTTAAAACTTCCCATACCATTAAAATTCAGGGGATTTATGGCAGAAAAACCATTAAAAGATTTATCTCAATGTTACTGGTAGGTTTTTTCCTCCCATTTTTAGCAGTGCTTTGTTTTTTTCCTGCAGAATGGCTTTATACACTTGCAGTATAGCACAGAGGAAAATGTAGCTCAGCTCCAGAGATGTTACCTGCCCTGTGTCCTTCCTTAGTGGAGGAACAGAGGCAAACATGTCTGAAGTGCAAATCTAGAATAAGAACAGATTTTATGATACCTAAATCCTCTCCTGAAGGAACTCTGCCAGCTGACAACAGAACAGGTTAAAATCTCCATCACTAAAGCTAGCCTTTGCAGACACCCTCTCCTCTATGGCTTTTTACTGAATAATCACCTTCTTTCTGTTCCACAGATTCCTGCCTGCCTGGGTGCATGAGAGGGAAGAACAGGCTGTGTCAGTACTTACTTATTCTTCCTGCCAGCCTTCCTGTCAACCTGTGGTCTTCTACTTTATTTACTGCCTACTGTTCAGACCCAGCTCTGAGGGCAGAAAACACCTAATTTTCCAATCTGCCTGTGAGATGAGAGGGTGGGATCGTTCTCCTTTTCCTAATCAGGACATGAAGGGCAGTGAGATTGCAGTCATGAAAGAAAACAACTGAGCCACACACAGACAGGTTTTGAATGCTCATAGAGGAGCTGTCCTGGCTGGACAGGACACAGCAGTTCCATCGTTTTCACTCTCTGTGTGAACTAAAGCCAATGGAGCCCCACACCCTAGCCCTGGGCTTTCCAAGCCCTGATGTCTGACCTGTGTCTGGCTCATGTGGCTCTACTGTCCTGGAGAGATGCTTCTCCTTCATCTGGTCCCACACTTCCCAGTCCCCTTTTCTTATCCCTGACTGTTCCTGTTGTGACCCCCCTGAATGCCCTGAATGCCGTATGCATTACTGCAGATACTTTATTCAACCCTTTGCATCCCATATCCTGTTTTGAACTCCCATATTTCACTGTATGTTCCCCTCTCCCAGCATTCTCCTTGGCCCAGCCTAAACCTTTTGCCTCGTAAGGCTGCATTTCCCTTTCCTGCAGGCTGCTGTGCTTTCTCTTGGGCTCCAGCAACAGCCACACTTAAAGCAGTGGAAAATGCATTCTCAGAGAGCTATTCTCCATATTAAGAGCAACACTGGAAACAGGTGAACGACTCATTTAATAAGACTTTTTTCACAACTTAGTAAATGGACCATAATTTGGGAGGCATTCAATGAACAGCTACTTTCATGAGGCAAAAGCAGTGATAAATTGCACGTCCTGTTCCACAGTCTCTTGGTCTCAATGTAGCATCAACAAACCAATTATTGGTCTTCACTGACATGGTTGGAACAGGCAGAACAACTTTTTACAGGAAACTTTACAAAACAAATTCTGACTGAAGCAAATTTGCTAGCACAGAAAATTTTAGCTGCAACAGATGAAATCTGACAAACTGATAGATAACTGAATGCAAGATCTTACAGAGAAAGTGTTAGCTGGCAATTATTTTTATACTCATATTCCTAATAGCCCCACTTGTAATGTGGCATTTGTTGTATGAATGTATTCATAGTGGATGAGAAAAATGTCACCCTACTTTTCATAATTTTATTGCAATAATAAATTAAATAATTACATAATTAAGGGTAGCAAACTTTTCACATAAAATACATTTGTTATTTTTTTAATATTCCTATTGTTGTTGATAACAACATTCATGACACCATTTTTGACTGAAGTCAACAGTTTCCATAGGCATTATAACATTCTGAGTTCTAATTATTATTTGCTGTTTTATGGCATTTAAGATCTAGGTTTTTGCTACTCTTTTATCCTATGATTTCATATATAATGTGTAAGCAACAATGCAAAAAATTTATGTTAGCAGGATTAAGCAGGCTATTCTTAAGATAACTGTTTTGCTAGTTCAACATAAAACTGCTATCTGTGTCTCTTGACTGCTGTAACTCAGGAAGATTGTGAGTCACCAAGCAGCACAGAGACCTTTGTAAACTAATAACAGGAAATTAGATTTGTGAGACCTTTTTCCAGTTAATGGTGGAAGCTGTTAAAAAACCAGAAGCATTGTCCAAACCTTCATATAACTATTGTAAATGTAATTACAGCTGATAGAGAAAGTTTAAAGGGCTATTTAGGTAGAGCAGATGAAATAGCAAGATATAAAAAACACATTTATCAGAGGAAGTAGCTGTTTAGCCCTAAGGGCACATCTCCCTATCTTATTTCTTTTCCAGACATTAGAAGTCAATGCTGGGAATTAACCAAAGCAGAGAAGATACCCTTGTGAGGCTCTGAGGTGTTTAGTTTCAATCCTCTTTCCTTAACAAATGCAAACTGGCATCCCCAGGAACTGAGGGTATGCAAAAAAAGCAGGCTGGGGCTTTTCCTCTGACTGCAGAAACTATAGAGTAATCATCCGAATACTCCACTGAGCTGCTACCCATCTGCTATATGACACAATGTAATAAACGGCTTTTTTTTTTTAATCCCCAGACAAAATTTGCACATCTGTTCGCTGCATTAGCCACCTCAGTTCGTAAGAATATTCCCGAAGTATTTTTAAAACATATCAAATATTTTTCAGGAAAGGTAGTGAATTTATTTGAAATTATCAGAAAAATGCATTCTCCAAGTTCAAGTCTGTAAGAATTACAACTTGGTTTACTCATCGTCAGCTGGTCTGAAGCAATAGGATGATTCCTGGGAGTCATGAGCACAGATATTTAGAAGCTGCAGGAAATGGGTCCAATCAATACCTGTTTCTTCTGCCATCGTAGTATCTCCTTTGATACAGAGAAAAATACTACCAGCTACATATTTATATCTATATATATAAAGCATCTATCACCATATTGATAAACATTCTTTGGAACCACTCTGACAGCAGAGGTAAGAACAGGAGTCAGCCTGTTAGTACCCCAGCACTTCTGTTTCCAACCAATTTAAAAAAAAATGTAAAAATATTAAAAAATATATATTTTTTGTTTTAGAAATGCTTACAGTGCTCTGTACTTGTGAGTCCTTGTAATGAACTTTAAGTTTAATAGTGCTTACAGTTGGAGGGTAGTGCTTTATCAAGATGGAACCACAGGGTAATTCACCTTGCAGGTGCTATTGCCTTTTCATTTTGTGGCTGGGGCTCAGCACACTATAGGCACATTTGTTTTCTGAGAAACATGGCTCTGGGTCTGTCCTTGTTCATAGTTGAAAATAGCTGAGAAGAAAGATGTCTTTTACTGAGAAAGGAGAAAACAGGGCTTTGGATGCAAGTTAATTTATCCCAGACTAAAACTTTCTTCTATTTGATTTTTCCATTTGAATTAATTGAGAGGGCTGGTTCAAATACTTGTAAACAAAGAAGAAAAAGATGAAATGGAAGCAAAACAGAGACCTGACAAGCTAAGAAATAAAGGTTAAGACAGAGTAAGTCTGCTGCAATACTTAACACTGCTACTAGCTTAATCATACCTACAACAGGTAGAAAGGGATAGAATCAATCAACTATTGTAACTTTCCTGTAGATTCACAGATTATAAAAGGTAGAAAAGATATCAGATATCCACTCTGACCTCTGTCTATAAGCCATGTATTGAGTACAATATAGTGTATCAGAGTAAATATTTTAGTAAAATATTCTGTTGTAATTTTAAGACAAAAAAGGGTTAAGTATTTGCCAATTTGTTATTTTGTTCCAATAGATTAGTTGCCCTTATCAATATTTTTTTAAATAGTTCTTTCTCAGCATTAGCCAAGATCTGCTGCTCCACTGTTGGTCAGCTCTGCTTTGGAGCAGCTCCACTCAGCAGCAAAAAAAAAAAAAATATGAAATTAGACAGTGCTACTGCTCAGTGTGACAAGTCAAACACAGAAACTTCTTTCTTGAAGAGCATCCAGCCTTCCTTGACCCCTTTGTCCTTCAGGACTCTCTGCTAAGGGCTACTAATTTCACCCTCAACATTGCCATGCTGCTCAGCCCAGTTTTATCCCCTTCCCCCCTCAAACATAGCTTAAAGACCTCTTGATGTGCCCCACCAATTCACAGCTAAGAATCCTTTTCCCCCTTGGGGATAGCTCTACTCAGAATACAGACTATTCAGGCCCAGTGCCCTATAAAATCCCTCTGATCAAAGAAAACAAAATCAAACCAATGGTACCAGCCTCTGAGCCATGCATTAATCAGGTGTGCTTTCCAGTTCCTTTCAATGTTCCCTGCTACTGAAGGGATTAAGGAAAACACTTTGTACTCCTGATCCCTCCACCATTTGGCCCAGTGCCCTGAAGTCCCTTTCTATTCTTTTAGGACTTCGCTTGGCAGTCTCATCACTGCCTGACCAGTAGTGGTTAGGAATCAGAGAATCGTCTCAGACCCCGGAGCATCTCCAACCTGGGTATCAGCTGTCAGCAGACTTCCCTGTGGGATGGGTCTGGCCTGCATATTGTGCCCTCTGTCCCCCTCAGAAAGGACTCTCCTATCACAACTACCCTTATTTATTAGAAGCAGTCCTAATGCATGGGGCTGACTGCCTCAGCATCTCCCTGAATGAACCTTCATCAACATCCTTGTCTGCCTGGTTCTCCCAATTCCAGAGCCCATATATGCCCATGGGAGAAACTGGGAAGGTGAGGAAAGCAGGAGGGGATTCGCCTGCCACCTCAAGCAGGGATCTGTTTCCATTCTCCCCCATCTATTAGGACCCCTCCTTCTGCCTGGTGACAAGAGGGAAGAGGATCCTCTACATCTTGTGGAGCCTCCATCTGCTGCCTTTGCCCTGAGGGCAGTAGGGTGCAGCTCCGCCAATCTATCTCCATTTCACATTGCCAGATACTCTTCAATCTCTCCACGTCCTCTCTCTTTCAGCTGTGCCACCAGGCTCAGCAGATCATTGCCCTGGTGGCAGCACACACAGATGTCAGCTCCGCTGCCCTCCTGTAAGAGTGACAGGCTCAGACATTCCCTGCAACCCAAGAGCTGGACAGCTGTGTGTTTCTAGAGTAGCTCTGTCTGGGTTGCCACAGTCCTTTCGGTCACGGCTTTGGGGAGAATGAGAACCACGACTCCGATTTCTTGTGGGAGGCGGTTGAGTCCCTCCCGCCCCCCCCCCCATGCCCTCTGCCCTCGCCCTGCCCGCCCGCCGCGTAGCCGGGGCCCGCTCACTACGGGCGGCGGCGGGGATGGTTCCGTTGCTCCGGCAACGCTCAGATCTCGCCTGCGGCTCTCGCGAGAGCTGCTGCCTCTTGCCCTTTCCGCCTCTTCCCCGGCCTCTGCTTACCCGGGGAGAACGTTCAGGGGGCAGCGAGCCTGGCAGGGAAACCGCTTCAGGAGGGATCTGCCGCTCCACAGCGGGGAAGCTCTGCTTCGCAGCCCCTCCACTCAGCGACAAAAAACCAAAATAAATAAATAAATAAATAAATAAATGAAACTAGCCAGTGTTACTGCTCAGCGTGCCAGGGCTCAAATACGGACACTTAACAGGAATAAGTGCACCAGGTGGGCCCCCGACAGCTCATTGTCCCAGTCAGTACTCGGTGACACCCTAGGCGGCCGGCTCTGCCAGCACATTTTCCAGGTAGCTGAGGCCAGGGTAGCCATGGCCACTCAGGTTTGTGCCCATGTCCTGTCTTGCGATGGATCTTGCTCCACGCCACTGTGTGCTCTTGCTGGCGGTGCTGGAAGTGCCCACTGTGAAAATGATGAGTTATTTCCTGGCCACCCTCCAGGACTTCTCTGCCTTTCTCACCGGTAGATAACAATAGCAAAGAAAGCCTCTTGCTGTGTAAGGCATCCCGGGGAGGTCAAGACCCTGGATGCCACTGCTGATGATACATGTGGTTCCCACAACTGCAGTAGTTAATAGAAATGAGACACAGCTCTTTCTCTAGTACAAACTATCGTTATTTATTTTTGTGTTAAACAGTAACATAAACTAAATATTAATTTCAGGTGTCGCCAGAATTACTTATTAAGGTTTGTGCTTAACATTATATTTTTACATTCTTCTCAGCCGAAGGACCGTGGACCTGGTTGGATTACAAATATATGGTCATGTCCTGTGCTGAACCAGTATCATATAAGGCATAAAAAGGGAAAGGGATAGTCCTCAACAGATCCCCAGAGGAGCACTAGAGACCATCAGAAGAACCAGCTCAGGTGCAATAGGACTTGAACTATGACAAAAAGGATGACTTCATATGATGATGTAGCCTCATGCATATGTATTACTTGTGTGTTAGTTGGGTGGGATTTTAAGTAATATATAAATATCACTGCTTTTCTTCTGGCTGTTGTCCTTGTTTTGTGGAAAGTCCACTGAGCATCCAGCTTTGCACAAAACTGCAATAAACAGTTTCTTGCCTGTGTGTGAGAGGATTGTGGTTTTGCAGGCAGGGGGAATGGTTCCAGTTTGACCTACGCTAGGTGGTCCTGTTCTGGCAAGAGGGGTTGGACTCAATGATTTCTTGAGGTCCCTTCCAACCCCTAACATTCTGTGATTCTGCCATTTTTCAGACATCAATGTGATACAGAGTCTGGATTGTCCCTCAGTCCTTGTGTCCAGGGAGGGACACAGGGAAAGTGGAGGCCTCCATCTATCTTCCCTTTGGGCTGATTACCAGTTTTCTCCCCATAGATGGTTTTACAAAAGGGACACTGCAAACTGCTGTCCTTGTTCCTGCTGGAGTACGTGGGCAGCACGCAGAACGTGTGGAAGGAGTGCTGGCAATTGTCACATCCCACCTGGTGGGCAGCCCTGGGAGATTCAGACTGGATTCCCAAACAGGGAAGATCCAAGGTATAGTTAGATCCAGCCCTCCTCTCAAACCCATCTGTCCTGGGGAGGGTCATAATGGTATGGGTAGAGTTAACCTTTTCTGACTGCGCCAGTCAGATCATTACCCAGGAGGCTTTTGCAAAACACAACTTTACTTAAAATTGAGCAAGAGTATAAAGCTTGTCAAGACACACACACCAATATTACTCTTAGGCAAGAGGTTGGAAACAACAAAATTTAGCAAAATTAGAAATTATGTTACTCTTTTATGCTGAGAATAAGATTAGAGAGAGAGAGAGAGAGAGAGGAAGCAAGAGGGGATAGAAAAGATACCACCACCCTTAGACCTAGTGATGATCTTCACATGCTGCCAATCCCAGTCTGCCCCTTATGCTACCTTGACCCCGCCTCTCCTGGGTGAGGCTCAGCCTCACTGAGGGTCAGGTTCTAGAATGTTCTGGGAATGAGTTGGTGAGAAATGGGATTCCAGGTGGTCACTTGACCCTCCCTAATTGGGTTGAACTGAGCAGTGACTCTTATTTTCATGCATACACCCTGTTCAGTGTCCTGATACAGGACTTTGGCAAGAAGGTACTGTGCATCTGCAGGGCCCAACTTGCTGGCCACTGTTCCTCATTGAATAAGTAACATGTCCGCCTTGTCAGAGTGGCTACTGAATGAGGGGCTCCCCTTGCAGGGCCAGTGTCTTGCTTATTGGGGTGGATACTGAACAAGGGGCTCTCCTTGTGAGAACAGCGTCCAGATGACTTATTAAATGGGGACCCCACCTGAGCACAATGTCCAGTTTGTCAGGGTGGCTGTTTCGAGACACTTACTAATATTGGGACTCTACTGCACTTTGTCAGGTGACTGACAGATTCTGCCTTGGTTGTGCTGCTCTTGCATGTGTTGCTGTAACCTGAGCAGGGGGACAGCTTCTCCATGGATGTGATACAGTCCTCAGTATCAGGAATGCCCTTCACCTCTTTGAAGTGCTTCGTCATCACTGCTTCTGGCTCGGTCAGTGTTGCTGCCGGGGCCGGGGGCATCTTGTTAGCTTTGGACATCTTAACTGGTAGGCCTGGGGCACTGACTCTGTTAGATGCAGACAGTCCTGTGCTGGGGCCCTCTGCTTGAGGCAAAGCCCAGGTGATCTCTGCATTGAGTCTGGGTGTTTGCTCCAAACAGTCTGGATTATGAAGTATGATTCTCTGTGACTGCTCTGTGCTCACCAATATGCATCATTGTAAAGGGAGGAAATGGGTCCTGGTTTGAGCCAGGATAGAACCAGTTTTCTTTCTTGTAATTTTACTTTCAGCTAAGTCTCTTCTAAGCTGCAGTTGCTGAAATTAACAGCATGTTTCTCCATTGGTATCTCCTTCTAGGACTTAGAGCACTTAGTGCTTATAATTACTGCTAGAGAATGGTGTGGAGAACGAAAGCCACTGCTCAGTTACAAAAACACCTTATTCCTCAGAAAGAAAAAGGGAATAAGGGGGTCCCACCTGTGACCCTCCTTTAAGGAGGAGCAGAGCATACAGGTGACCAAAATTGACCAAATGTAATATTCAATCCCATAGAAATCATACTTGGTATGAATTTGAGAGATCACAGAAGTAAAACTCTCTTCATCCATCGCCTGGGAGAATTCATTCATCCATTCATCTGCCTTTAATCCTGATCCATGCATCTTAGATGTGATGTAATTTTGTCATTTTTGCATGATGAAGAGTACTGACATTTCACCACTATAGCCTGGGGAAGTTCTCTGTGGTCTGAAATTTATGGTCAGTTTACAGCCCTTCCTCCCCGCCCCCACCCCATGCAACATCATGCCATAGTAGTAGGACATAATTTTGTCCTGCTGACATTACCAGAGAATTACCCAAGTTTCCTAAAATGGTGTGTGGATTCTCTTTTTAACATGCTCAGTAATACTTATTAACAGACACACTGTGTAGCTTTTATTCACAACAGTACTGAAAGTGCATGTAGATGACAGCAGAGTACCCACTGGCTTTTCTATTTGTGATACATACATTAGTACTTACACATTTTACTGAGAAATAGTATTTTGCTTCTGAGCAGATCAGCGGAGTGCAGGTTAGCTCTGTTCTTTCTTCAGTTCATTGAATGCAAAGAAATAGCAAGCAGTCTCAACTCAGTTTCATTGAAATAGTAATTCAATGGGTAGATCTGTGGGACAGTTAAATTTTATCTTTATTACATACAGTACACAGTTTCCACAAGGGGTAAATGATTATTAATAGCAGATCTTCCACATTTAATGAGCACCTGCTATGCAGAGTGGGTTAGTGTTTTTGATGAAACATTATGAAACACTTATTATAATTAGTGTAATTAGGCCTTTCAAATAGCTGCCCTATCTGTAGAAAATCAGATTCTCAAACTTACTTTGCAGGTGGCTAAAATACCCACTGATTTAGATGAGTTTCTGGCTGTTTGGGCAACATTTATTAAATTCTCAGTTTTTCTGAAGGAGTGCTTAGTAGTAGTGGCTGAAACCATGCCGAAACTTTTGTATTTGTTCAGGCATGAACTGCCTGTTTAGACTTCTGTGCTGTCTCTGATAATGGCTTGTACCAAGTGATTCAAATGGAAATGCAAGAGATTGCCTACTAGACAAGTACAAATCATTGGTCTTAACTGAGAGTTTTTCTTGAATTGTTTTCAACTGGATTCATTGCAGCATTTGTAGCACTTCTAAAATGTATGGTTCTGGTCTAATCTAGCTCTTTGCTTGCTTTTTTTCTTGTGAAAAAGCTGTGTTCAAACATTCATTAGCTAGACCAAAACTGGGTCATGTTTTTTTTTACTGGTGCTACCCTGCTCCAGTTCAGACATGACAATTGCCCTCTACTATGACTCTTTTCGACCCCATCTCTGGCCTGCCTTAAACTCTCAGTTCTGCATAGTGCACAGCAGAAAGGTCACCCTTTATATGAGAACTCTACATCTCTATGTAGCAAAAATAATTAACAAGATCCCTTTTAAGTTACACAGCAAATTGGATTACTAATATCATTACAAGTGTTTGTTTATTTAATTATTTATGAGGGTTATTTTTATCAATATTAGTTCCTTTCATGCAAAAGCTTTGATTTTGTCAAAGGTTTTTCTTTCAAACAAATTAACTTATACCAAATGTTTCTGGTAAGAAGGCAATGTTATCCCAATCTGAAATTATTTACTTTATTTTTGAAATATTAAAGTGTTCTTTGAAATTCTCAATTCAAACTTTTTAATATTAATTTTTAAGCTTTTAATTCTGCAGAAAACCTTTGTGTTTCTTTTGAAATACCCGTAATGAGTTCAATACTCATAATGAGTTCAGAGAACTGGCCCTCTGTGTACTTACTGAACTGCAATCAAAATTTTAATACAATATTTCCTTTCAGTCAAATACCATGCTTGGAATGTAACTGGAGCCATAAGGACCACAAAATAATTTGTTCCCTGAATACTGGCTATTTAGCTTAAGAAGGAGATTAATTACCTTTAATTTCATTTAAGCCCTCCCAGTAAAAAACTTGGTTCCTGTAAATCATCTTGAAGAAAACATGCTAACATAAATAAATAAAGTATTTGAAATGTATTTCAACAGCATTTACTTCAACCACACTGTCACCTGGTTTCATGACCTGCTGCTACTCCATATACTATAGCTAGTACTTTTCAAAGGCCCAAATTCTTGTAAATAAGTAACCATTCTGCTGCTGAAAGAAGTTTATTACACTTAGTTTAAGACTCTTCCTCATTTTCAAACTCAGCTTTTACTCATTTTTGCTTGAACAGGAAAAATAGAGAAACAGTTTTGCACAGAGTATTATTCATAAAGCCCCGTGATTGCTATGGGCAAGGTGAGCATTAACTTTTAAATTAAGTTTAACTAACTTTTCCATGTATGTTATGTGAGCTTATTTGGAGATTTGGCAAATATATACAGCATGAGAAAAAATTGCTTCAGAATGAACACATGGAAGGTTATCAGCTCAAACGCTGAAAATATGTTTGTAAATAGCAGTGAATTTATGCCTTACACTTGCTAAGAATTCACCCAGCTTCAGAATAAAAAACACCTAAAAGGAAGAAATTTAAAAAAAGAATATTAGTAATATAATAGTTTCCATTTACAGTTTCACTAAAGAATAGCTAAATTTGAAATAAAAGTATATTTTTAATGTTAGTGTCTTACCAAGTATAGTGTAATGCATGTAGACATGTTGTGTATGCCAACATTATCTTCATGATACTAAGCATAATTTTTTCCTTTCACATACTCTGTCTCAGGGAAAGCACTGCAGGCAGGATACCAACTCAGAATGATTTGTTACACTTACAATTTGGGGATTTCAACTCAGTCTCAAAGTAAAATAAATAACTAGATAAATAGATAGAGGAATAGGTAAATAGATAAACAAATAAACGTATTTATATATACATAAATTATGTATTCTGCTAGGGTTCCTAACTCCTGGGCTCAAAGTATAGCAAATGAAGCAAACCTATCCTCCCCCTGCTTCCCAAATCCCTGTCATCAGTTCTTAATTATCACCTGCAAAATGATGGTCAAAATACAACTTGGAAATAACATAATAACCAAAGGAGGGCCTTGATCAAAGACTTCTCTTGAAGCCAAGATGCATTTCTTGTGGAGATTAACAATCTTGGAGTGCTTCAACATTAAAGTCATCAAATGTTTTCAGTTTCAGAAGCCATGACTTCAGAGAAGCAACTCTTATATTGTCATAATGATACCTGACCTAGTTTCAGATTTCCTTCTCTCCTCTTTCTCTCTTCTCTTTCTCCCTTTCCCTTCCCTTCCCTTCCCTTCCCTTCCCTGCATTTTTTTCCCTTTCCTGCCTTTCTCATCCCCTCTCCTCCACTCTTCTCATTTCACTTTGCATTACTTTATGTTATTTTACTTTATTCTTCATCTTAAGATAGCTGAAGAATCACAGCAGTGTCAAAAGAAGGGAACATGTTGTCCAATTCAGTCTTGAATTTAGCCTTAGTCTGAGAGCCCTCAGCTCCTTTTTTGTCACAGAACTGACCTTAATCCTACATAAGAGTTACCCTAAGACCGTATATGCAGCTATTTACATTAAAATAGGGTAGGTACACAAAATATAAGGTTCTTGTGAGCCAAAGAGCTCCACACAAAAATCCCAAAGCAGGAGAGAAAGTTCTTCTAAATCTCAAGGACCTAAGACATGCTTTCTTTCAAATGAGTAGTTCATGCACAGTTTACTTTTTAGGGCTTGGAAACAGCAAAAGAGATTGCTTTAAAATACTATTTTCAAGTTACATCTGCTTACCATGAGGAAAGTTGTCAGAATATAATGAAGCTACATTATACATATTGAAGCTGCAAGATGGGAAATGGGAATCGGATCAAAGGTCTCTGAAGGATGAAACTTAAAAACAAATGAATTTTTGACATTGAAGAGCGAATAGTCTGTCTTTGAAATAATTTCTACAGTCATTGGAGCAAGTTTAATGTGTTTGCTGTTTCTTTTTTCTTCTTTTTATTTTTTTAAACATCTCCTATGACAGAATTAGGTATTGCAAACAAACACAGAACTCAGTCCAGATACTGCTGGGAAAAAAAAGACTATGCTGGTATCTTGATAATATGTGAACATGCAGATGTAGGAAGTTGATGTATTTACTGACCTCAGTATGTCTACTGGCAAGCAATCTTCAAAGTTGGCTGAACAGAACTGCAGAAAGGTTGTAATTTCACATATTAGTCTCTGTGAACTTAGGTTGTGGCAGTATGTTTCAGCTCTATGTTCCTAGATTGGTTGCCTTTTGGGAAGTGCAGCTCTCTGCCTTTCTGGCCTTTAGTTTCTTATATATTATTAAAATAAAATGATGCAAGCTAGTGCATGCAATTGCAGGGGAGGGTAGTCCAGCGTACTAGGGAGTTACTCAACTTAATTCAGAACATTCTCATGTTGGGCTTCTGTAGCACACGTGGTTGGAGTTGTCACCATCAAAACCAGGAATTTGGGTGCTTGAAATGAGAACCTGTAATTGACACTTAGAGTCCAAGTGATCAAATGCATATAGCTGAGTAGGTGCCAGAGCTGAGGAAAAGAGCCCAGCACAGTGACCCAGCTTGCTGGACCCAATGGAGATTTCCTGATTGACTTCAGCTGAGGGCTTGGGCCCATCAGTGAGCTTCAACACTCTGAACACTGTTGAACTTCAAGCTCCCCACATCACAGGGCATGCTTTTCATTTCTTGATGTGCTGCTTTAGAGACTACACTCTCTAGATACTGTAAATTTGACATACACTGGGACTAGCCTTCCCTTCATTGACTTTTGGTTTTAAATGTCACAAGATCACAGATGAAACCTTGAAAAGATACTTCTTTTAGGCCTGTAATAATTCATTGAAACTCATATTTAATTTTGAAGGGAAAATATTTCAAATGAATGTCTGGTCAATTAGCTTTTCAATGTTCTTAAATAATTTTTCACTAGAAACATTAATGCCTCTAGTAAAGAAAATTGCTTCCCAAATCCACATAGTGTTGAAAGTCTTAGGAAAATAGAATAGAGAATACTAGAAAAAAAATATAGAAATGAGCTTATTTCTTTACGGAAGAGTCAGGCCTGTGAGTCAAAGTGAATTTAAATAATTGTTTTTCAATTTTAAACAGACATGGAAGAAAGACTATTGTTTCCTTTGACATAGTAAAACAATTTTGAGAACAGGCAGTCTTATTTTAAATGACTGTGTAGGTGTCGTGCTTAGCTAATCATGAAATGTCATTTTCAAAAACATTAATGTATTCCTCTTAGAAAGGGAAGCGAAGTAATGTACTTTGTAAAGGAGATCAGCATTCTTTAAGTCTAGAGAAATATTATTCACCGGCTGCATCCTAATGCCGACTCCTGTCTTCTAGTAATAAAAGCTGTTGTGCTTCCTTCTCTAAAGCTTTTCAAGGCTGAAGACCAATAGAACAAACAAACAATAAAAAATGCAAACAATCCCCACACACAAAAAACCCCACAAAAAAACCCAGCAAAAAACCAAAACAAAACCAATGCTGTTGCAAAGAAACAACAAAGCTTTACTAGCAGATTATAGGAATTTAAATGCAACAGTGGAATGAACTTCCAAGATACTGTGCATGTCCTAAGAAAATATTCTTGTATTCACATCTTACCCAAGTCAATTGGAGAGGGGGATTTGCAGTTTTCTCACTGAAGTTCAGAATCCTGGAAGGTCACGTGGGGAGATCTTCAGTAAGCTCTTAGAGTGAACTAAATACAAAAGTTCTGAACCTTTTGTATAAATCTAATTAAATAGCACAGCTCTTTTTATTTCACTGAGAACTTTATTTTAAAATAGAATTATGGACTTACCATCAGTTCAAAAGAAAAATAAGTCCTCCACAACAGAGATATACAGCCACATACAATAAGAATACATTTATTTTGGACTTTGTCTTTTTCTACTTTGCCATTTTCTACTTTGCCATTTTCTACTTTTTGTAAATTTATTAAGTATAAAATGCAATTTGTCACCAACATTTACAGATTAGTGAAAGTGAAATCCTGGAACACAAAAGCTAAAAATCTCTCAGGTTTCATTTAGTTTACTTCCTGAAGCAGTTATTTATATGACGATGTCGATCTTTAAGTAATTCATGCATGAACTTGTCAAAAAAACTATTTCCACTTCTCAGTAGTGCAGTGAATTTTTTGACATCCATATTGGTGATAGACTGAACCTATAAACTACTTGGAAAGAGGGTTGAAAAATAAGGATTTTTTTCCAGACCAGCAAACTGTTCAGTGTAACCTTCTCATAAACCAAAAGATGCCAAAACACACATTAATTTTGCTGGGTTCATTTCATATCCATTTTCCCCTGTTTGCACTTTTGTACAGTAAATCAGTGTCAAAGTATGTTATATTCTACTGCTTTTAGCTTTTGGGCTGAGGTAATAGAACAACTATATTTTTCTATAAATGATGGGCACAGAATATTTTCTGATGAAATACAACAAGCAACTATGGAATAACTAACGATAAAGATTGGCCAAAATAAATTTTCCTTGTTGCCTGGGAGTGTTATTTATAATGACAGCCTTCCCACTAATGCCCAACATACAAAGTGTATTCACTCAGGCAAAAAGCCAGGAGCAGGCATTTAGAGCTTCCCCAAAGTACAATCTTTTTTGGTAACATAGAATTTTGCCTATGATACCTTTTCCAATACCAATACCTCTTTCCAATAAAAAGAGCATTTCACACAAAATTATAGTTCCTGGTGTGCTTTCCAGTGACTTAGTGAAACTGGGCAAAGTAACTCTATTACAATGGAATAAAGACAGATTTTTAGATCAATGACTTTAAAAATCATACATAAAATTCTAGAGAAACTGAGTGATGCAGCTTTAATTGCTGGTGGTTTGGGACTGATATTGTCATTTATTATATATGCCTGCACAGTTTATCTGAAATGATTCCCAGTCTGTTCTCAGTTGTTACTGTTTCATTTGTTTAACACTTCAGTGCTCATAATGATCACAGTGGTGAAAACACAGTCCAATTTGTCAGTGTCCAGCTGACCTATTTTTTTTCTTAGTTGAAGTTTTATTTTTTTCTTCTCCATAGTCTGGACTTTTATCCAGGCCTCCTACTTCTGGATCATGATGCATTTTATTTTTGACAGACATGGCATTTTATTTCAGTATTAGCTAGAAAAAAAAAAGGCAATCATTTGAACAGAAGTCTAACTACTGCTTCTAACAAAGTCTTTCCAGTGTGCCAGTAAGTGCAGGAAAAACTAAGTGAATAAACAATATACACTGAAATAACATGCTCTTGAATCAGGGTTCTGTTACTGTGATTGAAAGATAATGGTTATTTTGTTTTTTTTTATGTTTTTCCCTTTAGGCCACTGGTAGTGTCCATCTTACATTTCCTCCCTTTCAAGTGAGAAACACACATTTTCTAGTCAGAAACGATATAATGGACTTTGTTCATCTACCTCTAGTGTGTAGATTTCTTGGAAAGGCATTGTTTCTAACCCATCCTTGAATATTAAATGAAATTTTGTTATTATGGCTCTGCCTAAATTGTTGAATAAATTCAGTTTAATGCTGTTCATTAGACTTTGAGTCATTCCTGAATTATTCAATAACCTCATGGCTATTTTTCTCATCTACCAAAGTCAGAGTTAGTCCAAGTGGAAACAAACTCTTCATTGACAGTCACGAGCAATTGAGTAGACTAATGGATCTCACTTTGAATTTTTTTCTTAACAGTCATTGAGTGAAGAGGCAAGAAAGAAATCATTGCAAGTGAACAACTCGGAGATACTGGCAGGAACAATACGTATCACCACTGTGTCAGCCAGCATGGTGCCTTCAACCTGTCATTTTATTTTGTATATACTTTTTTATATACAGGGTACAGAAATTTTGAGGATTTAATAAAGACATATTGAAGATGTTTCAAATTCACCTTTATACCTTTTCTTTTTAACACTTCTTAAGTTACTGGAAGTAACTTCAGCTACTTGAGTTACCCCCCTTGGGTCTTCATGTGGAGTTTTTCTTCTGGCTCATAAAAAAAGACATATTCTAGGGAAATCTCTCAATTGTAACTGCTATTTCTGCTTATCAACTAAAAAAATTTCTCCTGCCTATTATTTATGTCAGTGCTTTTATAGCATTTTATAAAGATGCTTGTATTTCCTGAGACAGGTGCACCTAGGGAAAGCAGCCATGCTGCTATTCATTTTCACTCCCTCTTTTCATTTCTGTAAGAAGTTCACACTAACACTGTAAGTGCCGAGTCATTTCAGCCCTGGGGGATAGCAAATGGACCCGTTTGCATCTCTTGAAGGAGAATGTTTACACTTGAAAGAGTTTTATCCTCCATCCCAATGGTGAGCTGAGAAGAATGGAATGGCTGTATTTGTACAGTTATCCCTGGTCCTGTTCTGTACAATCTTTAAAAAAGAAATGGGCTAATGGCTGCTTTCATTTAAACCTATCCTTAAAAAATTTCTGTAACAATATCATTTTTAACACTATTTTTCTCTTGCTGTGCTACAAAGTCTTTAAGCACTGGTGAATGGTCCCCTGCCAGGTTTATTTAGTTGCTTCTGATCACTTTTGGTCCAGAGCTCTGTTTTAAGGGATATCCCTTTCAGTTAAAGAAAACTGTACAGTTTTCCTGTTTCAAATAACAGAATGCTCATACCTCAGCTTACCCATCTGTGGGTTCCCATGCTAGCAAAATTCAGTGAATTTTCCATATGAAGTAATATAATGTCCCATGCAAATAAGACAAGTGCATGAGCACAGCTGAATCTACATAAACTTCAGATAAAAATAAGTCCTGGTGAAAATCTTATTATTCTAATTTTCTGACTCAATATGATATCATGTCAAAATATAATCATCCAGATTCATCACTAGATCCAAATGTGTCAACAGCTGTGTATATCATCAACAGAGTTACATGAACCATTCATTTGGCCCAGTATGTAATTTATCAAGTATCTATGGGCTCTATATAAAACTAATTTCTTCCTAGGTCAGGACAGTGCTGCAATGTTGATTAATGCTTTTGTCATTTCACATATTGATTATTGTAATTCACCACTTATTGGCTCCCTCGTTGCACATTGCACAGTCTTGAGCTTATGAAAAAATGTTGCTACATGCATCCCAGTCAAATTATAAAACTTTAATATCATCACTCAGGTTTTAATGGAACTTCATTGCCTCACTGCTCAGCTGTGGAGTAAGTCTGGTGTTTACAATTGTCATCATAATGTGTAACCTTTCTAAACATTTGCTGACTTACCACGGTCAGTGACCTTTCTCTTTTGACATGTATTAGTTTCTTTCTTGGTAACTTATGGGGAGATAATTGACAGCAGTCAGGCAATAAACAAAATTTGCTTTGGGTTTGCTCGAGCAACTTGTCTGTTTTTCTTTCATATTGCCTTATTTTGTCAACTTTAAGCATGTCCTCTGAAATACTCCATTTCCAAATAAAAGTAAAATTATAAGGAAGATTTATCATAGTCTGGTTGTTTTTTCATTAACTGTAAGTAATCCCTCTTAACTGTGCTCTCACATTTTCCCCTAAAAAGCTGAAAACTAACCCATCCAATACATTTTAACGGAATTAAGGGAATTAGTCCATTTAAGTACCCAAATTTTTCTAATACTGGATTTTATTTTAAGCTTTGTATTTTCTTTGAGAAAGAAATGACCAGCTTATTTTGGCCATTTTGGTCCAATGGAAAGAGTATGTAAACAGGCAGAAGATGAGCAACTAAAGCACAACCAATTTTATAGAGTTCTTGAAAAGAGAAGCACTTTCCTTGTCAAAAGAAAGGTATTTAGGGAGAATATGTCTACTTTCAGTAAAGGGGACAGTTTAGGAAAGGCAGATGTTTAGTTCAAAATGTTCTGTGAAGTCCATACTTTATGTGTTACATTAAATATTATGGAATTTAAAGAAACTAATTTGATGGTAGAACAGACTACAGCGAACAGACAGCATGTTACTGTTCTCCATAGCTCATAGATGGTGTTAAAGTAAAAAGGAGATTCCTGAGCACAAGTTACTCTCTACTCAAAACTTTATGAGGTAGTGATTGACTATTATCAGTTTGTGCCTTTAGTAAATTTTTTATTTAACTAAGCAATAATGATCAAGTGAAGGTACTTCCTGATGGTTAGCAATCAAAAGAGAGAAGCTGATGGCCTCATGTGCAGCCACTGTTAATCCCTAAGTTATTTCTGAACTGGGTATGGTTTCATTATTCTAACATGATTTCCCTTTTTCTTCCTGTAATTTAATGTGGATGGATAATTTAATGTGGATTGAAGCCTCCTTTTTTATTCAAGGACATCTTTTCAGAGCACCATATGGCAGTGTGGCTCAGGACCTGAAGCAGGCTGATACAAATGTGAAAAGTAGCCCAGGAGATGTTGCTCTGCAATTAACATGGGACATGTTTTGCAGCATGTTCTGGAGTGCCCTTTATGGGACAGACATGAGTTTCCTTACTCCTACTGTGTAAAAGACAATTCAGTACCAGCCCTGACACCCAGCACAGTCTCTCAAAGGAGAGTTTGAAAACAAACAAGTAATGGTTTAGAAAAGACTACTTCAGGATGAAAAGCCCTGATAGATTCTGTTTCTATTCTTGTGGTCATCGTTTATTTCAGAGACATTTACACTAATGAGTGAAAAAAAATACAGTAGGCTTTAGTGAAATTCTAAGCTGAATTTGCAGTTCAATTCTTCAATGCAAAAACAGAGAAAAAAAAATCTACAAAAATAGCAAGAAACTTCTCTTTCCCTGGGCAGAATAAAAGACAAGATATTTATCTAATACATGGTGAGTTTACCCTTGTTTTCTTGATTTGCTACGTAAAAAAAAGTCTGATTGTATCAGAATAAATTTTGCAATTGAAAGACTAGAGAGTTCCTGCTGGGACAATTCCAAATCGTGGTGTTATGGTTTGGTTTGTTTTTTTGTGGGGTTTTCTTGTGTGTGTCTTTTTTGTTTCTTTGTTTGTGTTTGTATTTTTTGTTTCTTTGGGGTTTTTGTTTGGTTTTGGTTGGTTGGTTGGTTTAGTTTGTGGGTTTTTTCCAACAGTTGATATAGATGCTTTGGACTATTTTTGCTAGTATTAACAAGAAACAGCAATGGAGACAAATAGTTTAGCGAAATGGTGCAAAAATGACAGATTTTATTCAGCAAGCATCATATCTTTGAGTCTGTTCTTCAATAAACTGAGCACTGAACCTGAGAAATGGAGTGCCCACTATACCTTTAGAAGAGTGTATAGACTGCTAGCAATACTGGCAAAAGCAAAACACATTTCAGACAGTGGTATCAGATTTATACCACTGTTTAACTTTAAGATCAAGCAGAAGGAGTCAATATCTTCTAATAAGTGCTTCTAATCTACACAGACAAAGTAGAAATGTTAGGTTACCCAGTAAGGAAAACTGAGAGAACAGAGCACAGGAACCCTGACAATCCCAGCAAGGTGTTTTTTTGATATCATTGTGGGTGTAAATCAACATTCTTGGCAGATTCAGACAGGCAGCAGAGTAATGGAGTTGGAATGAAGATGAGAAGTAGAAAACTAAATTCTTTATACAGTATTCATACCTGCACAGCCTTTACTTAACCTGAACTACTTTCAGAATACCTAACCTTGTGGGTGGAAAGGGCTTGATGAGCTTCCCCTTCCAATAAATCAATCTGGTCAGGAAGCTCTCAGGAGAATATTATCATTAAAAAAACAAGGGAGCACTCACTAAGACATCATGTTCTTAGTGCAAAATCTCTTTTCTGACAGGGTAAAACTGCATGTTGCCATTTTGAAATGTTTCCAAACATTCTGTAAAATGAACCTTTCAGAACACATTTCAGATTAAAAGTTCAGTAAAATTGTTTCAAATTGATACTAATAAACATTGGTGTCTGGCCAAATGTTCTTTAGTAATTTCAGTTTCTGGGAAATACTGAAATTTCTGCTTTTGAGCAAAACCAGGTGCCTAAATCACAGGAAATTAAAATGGAAATTCTCACCTACCTCTAATGTTCTTCTTAGCATGATACTGATAAAATGTATCAGTACATTTTATCAGATATCTTTAAGGTCTTTTTTTTTTTATTTTGCAGATATCTTTAAGGTCTGTCAATAAAAGTAGGTGAAGCTAAATGTGGTTTGATGGGATTAATAGATATGCACATTCACCTGGAACAGTAAATTAAGTTCTAGTTAGCTCTAAGCCCATTCTGGTATTACTTTGGGTAAAAAAAAAAGAAGTATGAAGTGAAACATGGTAAAGGGTAAAGAATAAAGACTGCATGTTTTGGGGTTGAATCTTTTGGGGGTGTTTTCTGGTTTTGCTTATGTTGTGGGCTTGTTTGTTTAGCAGCCTTCACTGAAGGGAGAAACACCTGAAAAATATGTAAATACATGGCACATGTTCAGGAGCTCAACTACAGTCTGAACAATCAGAAGAACATTAAGAACAGACTTTGTTTCTGCAGAAAACTATGACTCTCAGAAGTGATGATCTGAATCATAAACCTTAGAAGTAGAAGCTATATGACTGTAACTTGGCTTTATTCAGATAATTCAGTAACATGTAAGTTTGGAATTATGAGGTAGTGTGTGCTATTTGCTTAAATAGTTTAGAGTAGCCTGGGGGGAGTACAAAGAAGGGTTTCCAAGCAGCCAGAGTTAAGGTTGGGAAAGCTAAAGCCCTGATAGAAATAAATCTGGACAGGGACATCAAGGACAACAAGAAAAGCTTCTATAGTTATGTTGGTGATAAAAGTTTGGGGAAAGTGTGGGCCCTCTCTGGAAAGAAATGGTGGACCAGGTTACCTGGGATATGGATAAGGCTGAAGCACTCAGCAGTTTTTTGCATCGATCTTCACCAAGTCCTCAAGCCACTGCACCCAAGTCACAGGAGGCAAAGGTAGGGAGTAAAAGAAGGTCCACCCCACTGCTTCACAGAATTGGCAGAGTTGGAAGGGACCTCTAGAGAGGAATCCAGGAACTGCCATTTCTGAAGCAGAATTTGACTGCCTTAGGTGAGAGGTTTTGAGGTGGAGGGGTTGCACAGGCAGTTAGTGAAGCACAGTGAATATTAGGGTCAGGTTAGTACGGATATATCTGGACTAAAGAGGAGATTTTAGCTTTTAGTGTAGGACCACTACTCACTTTAAAAAAAATCCTCACTTGTTACAGAGCACACTGAATAGCAACTAAGCTAACATACTGCATATCACAGCTGGCTCATTTAGCCCCTAAAAGTGTTAATCAAAGAAAATGGGTGATAATTCAGCCATGAGTCACTGCTGCAATTATTTTTAACTATGTCAAGCTCTTTATTTACAAGGAAATATCTCAGCAGAGAGCCTCTACCAGTGGCAGCAGATTCAACTGGGAGCACTCCAGCAAATTCCGGGGCTGTCTGACTGCACAGGGGGTGCTGTGGTGTGGCTCACAGCCCTTCTGCCAAACACAAAGCCTCAGTCTCAAAGCCTGCTGCTTCTTAGGTGTACCTTACCTTTGAGTTTATCCTGGAAATTTTCATGTTCTGGCTGTTTCCTGTTAGAATCTCACTCTATGAGGCTGGGAAGACAGATGGAGTATGAAGTTGCTTGGTGGTAACTGCATGATATCAAAAGCATAATTTTTTAGCCAGACTGGTTGAGTCTCTTTTTTTCTATCTGAGGGATACCAGTTGAGGGAACCTTTGTATCAGAAGGCAGGAACAAATAAAGCACTTTTATAATGACAGGTTCCTTGCATTTCATAAGGTTTAACTCTTCTTTCCCTGTTATTTCATGTATGAGATAAAGTTCATGAAGAAATGAGCACCTTTGGCACAAATGGCCCTTTCAAGCAGTGTGATCAGAGTAGCTTCCCTGCAGGAATATGAGTATTATAGTAGCTTTTCACTAGTTCCTTCACCCAAAAGCCAATAGTTTGAAATTTTAGGAACTCTGTAAATAGCCCTGTAGCTAGAATGGTAGATGGATTTGTCTCAGTGCAAGCCTTCTAAGCTTTGTTATTTTTCCAACAGCACAATTTAAACCAATCTCAAAAGCCAGGCTTCATTCTGTCTCCTTTCTGGATGCCTTGTACTACTGCTGTCCTGCCTTCTGTCCTCTGTAGGATCCAGCTTGTCACATTTTGAGTGTAGTGGACTAAAAGGGGTTAAAACGTGTAATTTTGCCTTTTGAATGGTTTTTGACAGTTCTTTTATCTCTCACTTCTGTCTGTGGAATTGGGGTAAAATGTTAATATGCTCTAAAAGACGGTGAATCTAGTAGTGCAGAGTTTTGTATAAAACTAAGTGAGCAATCTGATATGGTTCCTATGAAGCTTTCAGCAGCTTTTCATTATTATATTTTTCCTCTAAAGCACAGTTAAGGTTCTTCGTTGCCATTAGTTACACTTTAAATACAAGGTCTGGGCCAAACTAATGGTCTTACTTACCCCATAGTTCAGTCAGTGTGATTCTGCCAAAGTTATAATGATGTTGCACCAAAGCTCAAATGATGGAGGGAAAACGAGATTCATGCCTTTAATGTTAAAGGTGACCTCTGCTATGCATGCACACTATGAAAACCTACAGCCCACAGGCAATTTGATTTTCTGCCTGAAAATTACTGTAGAGACTTCAGTATCTGTGAGGCAGCCTCCTTTCCTTTTCCTTTCTAAAATATAAGTATGAAGGGCAGAGGGAAAGTAGTAAAAATCAAATCAGGACTGAACTGAGAATCTGGTACTAATAGCCATTTAGCTTTGCAAAGAAGGCCCAGTTCAGAGGTATGGGGGCAGTTTGTGCAAGTTTGGTGGTTTCTGATGGCGCAGAATCTGCTGCCTGCATTTTCTGTCTCATTAACCTGGAGTTCCCTAGAGAGAGTCTCTGGTGCTCAGGAAATGTCAGGCACAGCTAGATCTGTCATTTGTTTGCCTTGTGAGAAAGCAAAAAAATCACTTCAGTCTGACCAGTGCCTTCCTCCTGTGCCACCCATGGCATGTCCCCAGCAGATGCTGAAGTCCCCTCTCTGGGGCCTGTGGTTGGGCACATGTAGGAGCATCTTCCTATTTGTAGATACACGAGGGGGAGAGAGTGCTTGGGAGGTGGGAAAATAAGCTCGAAGCAGTATCTTTGTAGTCCAGGAAACAAACCAGAAGAAATGAGCAAACAAAGCCTTTGCCGTCCCTCACCCTCTGTTGACCTGTACAGAACTTGTCACAACATGCAGATGACAACACTTAGTGTGGGGATGAATTTCTAGAGACATAAATAGGAGCACACAGAAGGGAGCAATCCATAAAACAAAACCAAAGGCACCCATGTCCACTTGCTAGTGGAGAAGCCTCTTGGAGTGTAGGATATGCTGAACAGACTTGCTTGGAAGTCAGACACTTTCCAGGAACTGCTCAGGACCAGAAGCAGGTGGCAGCATGGACCGTTGAGGAAGACTTGGGCTTTCTGATAGCTGGAAGGTCACCAAAACTCATTGGGGTGCACTCAGAGGGAAACCTGGCAGGTCAGTGCTGTAGCCACTGAGATGCAACTGCTCAGTGCTTTGGAGTAGATCATTTCTGTCTACATGAGGTTTTAGGAGCCTAACTGTAGGCACTCAGATTTGAAATTCATGTGTTTATGAGGACCCTTTTATCATGTTTCCTACATTATGCAAGCTGTTGATTTTTTTTCAAAACTACTTGTCAAAAAGCATCTGGAAAAAAAAAAAAGCCTCTATGCTCTTATTATGCTGTAATTCACATGATTTATTCAAACTAGAACTGCCAAGCATGTCTCAGTGACTCAGATGGTAGCACACAAGTCCCCAAAACCACTCTTACTTATCCTTAATCATATTTTGAGTTCATGATGAAGGGCAAATCTCACAAACTCTGCTCAAATTTGTACCTCTGAGACACAGTTCAAACTGCATTCAGAATAAGTAACATGCATGAGAAAATAATTAAAATATTTCTGGTATAAGTGAGCCAAGGCTTGAACGTCTCAGGGAAGAAGAAAGATAGGAAACTAACAATGTGCTGAATAACAAGATTGTCCAATGAGAAAATGATACAGGAAGAGAAGATGGAAAGACCAGGGAGCAGGAGGAACTAAACTCAAAGCAACCATTGGCAGCTTGAGGTAAACTATGTAGATGTGACAAGTTGTTATAGGGAAGTTGTTGCTCACAAAGAAGGTACACAGAGTTTTCAGATCAGTGAAATGTGAGTTCATTATAGAACAATGAGGCTGGGCTGAGAAAAAGATTTAATAAGTGCACAGAAGCTTTCACTAAAACATAAGAGAAACAAGCTGAATTAGGGGAGGGGAGGGATGGTAAGACAGTTTTGATAAATTGTCAGAACTGTAAAAGCTGAAATAGAAAGGAAATTATCTAGCTTGTTCATCTTACTGAGTAATAACTGGAGAAATTTAACAACAGTCTAGAAGTGGGTAGAAAGGGAAAAGGGGGGGTCTAATTTCATACTCTGCTATTAAGCCTAAGTGACTGGGAGCACAGCAGAGTAGTGAATGCAGAGAAGGGAGTGACAGAAAGGAAATTAAGGAATATGATGCTTTTGTAAAGTTCTTTTTCTGTATGTATTGGAATAATTAATAAAACTAGGAATAGAGATTTATTTTATCTTCCTTTTTGCCCTACCTGTCAAGCACAGACTACAACACAGCATTATAACTGCACAGCACTATTTGTTCTCAATGAGCAGGGGTTGGGATAATTAATTTTCATGTCATGCATCACTCACATCTGTTTGCTGTGATTGCAAAAGTCAAATTACCCCATCCTACATTCGCATTAAGCCAAATTTGTTTGGGAAGCGGGGGACAGAAAGTGGGTGTGTTAATGGCAGATAATTTGCTGGTTGAATATATCTATGAGGGCAAAATGGGAACATTAACAGTCCTGTGAGGTATCTAGTGCTAATGAATGCATAGGGCAAATTCTCTTGTACTACTTATTCGAACTATAACACACAAATCTTAACTTAGTGTTATTATAGTGTTCCATAATAACTTGTAATTTTCTGTGCACTTTTTCCTCTTTCTGATAACATAGCACGTCCCTGATCAAGTGTCTTTAAGAGTTTTATTTTTAAACAAAATTGAGATGCAAGACAAATATATTAAAACTCAAAGAAAAGAGAATTTTATAGCTAGCCATTCATGCTATTTGGCCTTATGGTTTTTGCTGGGCTATCCTACATTCTGGAGATTATAGAACACTATTCAAAGTCTAGGTATGCTGATAAGTATTCTGATGCCTTTTGCTGTATACTTGCATTTTGTTGGGTTTTTTTTAAAGGGGGGAAAATATCTGGTTATTACTTTAGTTTTGGAGACAGTTCATTGATGGTAAAATGTCTCTCTTCTGTTTCAGTCTGGCTACTGTTACAACAATCAAAAATGTGAACTTTCTTTCATGCTAAAGACTGTGAAGGTATTTAAACATGTAGGACAACTATTCAGAACGAAAGATAGAATTAAAACTTTTTCAGTTCTAGCCCTTCCAAAGAACTTTTTTCCACTTTAGTAGCAAAGTCATGTTTTACTACAAATGAGCTCTGAGCACCTGGTTATATTTGTCACCTTAAGGGTGGTGACAAATTTCTTTCTGTAGAATATTGTAGAAAATGTAAAAAGCTGTCATATCTTGGTCCCCTTGCACTTGTCCTTCTTGGTCCTCATGATAAAGGCTACTAAACTGCAGTTAGGCAGAATAACTTGGCTGAATCCAGTGTGTTTTCTTACTTGATGGAATAGTTTAAAGACTATTGGTGCTACTGACCATCTAAAGGAAGGTGAAACATCACTGCCACCCTTCAGGCTCTTGTTACTTCAAGATATAGCTTAATGTCAGACCAAGTCATAGAGAATGTTTTGACCTACAAGCAGAGCTTGCTTTAGGTCCATTGCACTCCACTGTATGGAGTAAAGCAGAAGTCCTCCCACAAACTGCCTGTGATTCAGCCCCGGTCCCAAAGACAGGGGTTTACTTTGAGTGTTGTTATTTTAGTTATTTTGACAGGTCTTTGGTCCATTAGCAAGTGAGAGTTTCTGCTTTTTCTCTTTCTTGTGGGATCTTATATGGTGGGCCTCACTCTCACGTCCATGAATCCTGCTGCTGTCAAAACACCCAGTCAAAAATCTTGGCAAAGTAGTTCAAATATTCTCTTGCAAGGGTATCATATGGTGAGGGGTCACTGCTTATCAGCTGTTTCACACGAAGACCTCTCAAGCTGCTGGTTTTAGCAAAACAGGACTACTTAGAAGATGTTTTTCTTCTTTGGTGATATTAATTTGACTCTGTTTCCAGGGCTTGGAAATAGAGGATAAGAGATGTTTGAAGGATGCTTAAAGTCTCATTTGGTGAATGAGCACCTTTTCTGACACAGTTCTGTCTTTTGAAACCTTTCTCTGTCTTCCTGAGTATGTATTCAGATGTACTCTTTGAGTGGGATTTATTGTATTGACAGCATGTGTGAGCAAGAGGATCTTTCTTCTGCAGCATTCCTTCAATTAGATTTGATTGAAAACACATACAATAGTGCCCAAAACCCAGAGTAACTAAATAAATCAATTGTGTCTATTGTCAGCCTGCAATAATAGTCTTTTGCTACTATTGAGACTCAGCTTTAATGAAATTCACTGCTATTGTTTACATGTAGTTCAACCACTATTGTGCTATACTTCCAATCAAATATGAAGTGTGACAAAAATACCTCTGAAGGGTATGGACTCCTTCACCTAAATCCATATTTTGAGCTTAGAAATAAGAAAGTAGTTTATAACGATAGAGTGATTTAATATAAGAAATTATAAGTGAATTCTATCCTGTCAGAAACAAATAAATGGTAGGAAGAAAAAGTTTCTCTTGTGAGTATTAGGACAGGAAAGTTGAGGAAAAAAAATATAGTTTAGAATAGAAAAGTTTAATAAGAAGCCAAGCATAATAATCAAAATTCCATTTTCCACTGGTTACACAAGGGTACAAAATAGTCAGTTGCTGCTGATGCAGTGATTACATTTACAGATACTATTTCATTACAAACTGTATTTGGAATTCTAAAGCAGTTGAAAAATGCAGCACATGATGCATTCCATTCCTGCTCAAATGCAATGCTACATTTTACTCTTTTTCCCTCTTAAAAAGCCACCTTACCTCTGTTACATAAGAAAAATTAGCTACAGAGAGATTCAATATTATTATGATTGCTTTTAAGTTGATAGAACAGATACATGCACATGAGATAATTCTGGAGAGTATTGGTTCACTACCCCCTTTTTTTTTTCCCAAAATATATCTTAGTCTGTCTTAAACCAAGACAACAAGGTACATGTAAAGTCATTTCTGGGTTATAGCTGATTAAGAGGAGGTAAGAATCGATGTGTCCTTTGCAGAATACAACTTGAGAAGTTCATAGGTGTCTGCATGAGAAAGCCCCTGGCTCATGATGTTCAAGTTCACTTAACCCTACTACTATCTCCACCAGGAAAAAAAATGTTATCTCAGGTAGTCCTGAGTCATTTAACATAGTAGATTCAACTCAGAAATTGCACCTGCATACTTACTGACTGCTCTAAACACCATTTTATTGCATTCCCAGGTTGCAGCTTCACTTACTGACAGACACCATAATTTTGACTTAGTTTCTGAGCAGTTTGAAGGTAACTTCAGCAGGACCATAAGGAAGTTTTGAATCTAGATGGAACAGAAGTCACAGACTTACTGCACATCAAAAATTTATAACAAATGTAATGTAGTATACTAACATTCGTATTATAGAAAGAGAACTGTGGCACTCAAGAGGTCTTGGATGCTAATTGCCCCTAATTAGGACTCCTTCATCATGAGAGCCTAACTATTGAATATAGGTAAGAATATCTGCTCCAACTGGAACATCACTCCCTTCTTTCTTATAAAACAATTAACTAAGATATGGATGAATTAATATTTTTAAAATATTTCAAAAAAAGCTGTAGTTTTGCCATTTAAATGCAAAATAAATACAATAGGAAAGCTAAAACTCTGAACTCTTTGTCTTTCTGGATATTACCATTTCCTTGATTTTACTTAGTGTTCTTAATAAATAATAAATTTTATTGTTGTTCTTGTTTGGTTGATATTTTTTTCATGGAGTTTAAATTTTTCCCCCAGTGCTTGATATTTGTTAGCATGCATGAAACATATCATAAATTACATTGGTGAACTATAGTACTGTGACCTTTTCAGTATTCAGTAGTTTGAATGCCTAAAAGTATAATTTACAAAAATTAAAACAGCATTTTACTTTCCCTTGCATATAATGGAGGGTGGAATGTGCTTTCAGAAGCAAATGTGAAGCTAACTGTAACAGAAAAGTCTTGTTATACTCTCCAGTCTATGTCAGAAATTCCAGTTTAATATTTGGTTTTTGTGTAATGTATCGAATTAGTAGAACTGTAAAAATTTCAGCAAAGGTCATCAATGATAATTAAAGTTATGAAATGACCTAGATAGGAGAAGTATTTTTATAGAGCAGAAAATAACCTGGGAAAGAAGGAAGAGGTAAAACAATCCTGTGCCTCACGCAGCAAATTGAAGAGAGTGAATGGAGTATGAAAGCAAATTCTGAAGAGTGAATCTGATCAGATGTTCCCAGTCCCCTCCAAAAAAAGACTAAAAGAGCTCCAAATGAAATTAAAAGGTAATTGCTGAATTCAGGGGATGGTTTATCCTGCTGCTTGTAAGTAAGCTGTAGAGATCCCTTCCACAGGAGGCTGCAGATTTCTGTTAGATGGCATGGGTGACAAACTCAAAGGACAAAGACATGAAAGAAAATTCCACCCATGGTTATAAGATACAAAGATACCACCCTCAAAGGCATCCCCTAAAGCACAAGTTACTGGAAGCAGAAAGAGTATCTGGTAATGTTCATCTACTTGCATCTCCTGTTCTGGCACTCTCCTTTGGGTATTCCCAATGGACATAGAAACAGGCATCGTTCTGACCTGTTAGAGCCAATCCTACATGGGGTCTAGTTCAGAGCAGAATCTATTGGAGAGAATATTCAAGAAAAGCTCAGAACATTTGAGTTCCTTAGATCTTCAGATTCTCTTCAGTGGATCTCAACTAAAGCCTGCCCTTTTAGAGGGTACAAATTATGAAGATATTCATCTTATTTCCAGGTAGTTTTATATTTCAGCTTTATATTATATTTGTATTTATATTACACCATTCATTATCTGCTAAAATGATGCAGCACAATAACTGTTACATGCATCAAAGGATACAGTTAAGTAATTAGGTGCACTCCATCATGAGAATTATGTATTGTCCTCTACTTTCTCTGACCTGTCTAGGAAAGGAAATGTGATGGAAGCTGCATGATGTGCTCATAGCAGGGGAAATAACTGATTTATACCTCACAAGAATAACCCCTCTAACTATGTGTCAGCTAACTAAAGGGATGCTTGTGCAATGTAAGGAGACATTAAAGTTCACTACTAAGGTTAGGGATAAATGTATGTGACAGGCATTAGCACATTATGAAAGTGTGTGCAAACTGATGAAAATTATAGGAACATGCTCATGTATTTGTAATAAAACATGAAAAGATTTTATGTCTTAATAAATTAAATGAGAAGAAGTAAGAGTGAAACCTATGATCTAACTTTTCAACCTCAAGTTAAAAGAAACTAAATAGAAAACTACTTTTCCAGTGATAAATAATTTAATGTAAGATACTTTTCTGAAAGCTAGGGTAGCTGTAAGGTCTTTGTAAAAGGCTGAAGAATTATAACATTTTAACTGGAAAAAATATTTTATATTTTCACCCCCAAAGCTCTCTAGTTAACAGTTTTCTTTGTAAGATTTTTTTCCCTCTGGGCTGCTAGCACAGAGCTGGGTTTTACAAAGTATCCTGGCTGCACAGAGTACCTCAATGAATCAGGGACTCTGATTCAGGTACCTAAGAGGTATGAACTACATTAATGACTGCTTCAGAACATGCTACCACTTCAAAGTGTAAGTTATTTTGTTTCCCCTCCCACACCAGATGACATATCATAAAGCAAAACTGAAAGCACTATTGATGAAAGCACCATTTTATGTCTCTGTGATTTTTTTTTTTCATTAATTTACCTTTATTCCTGGGGGACAGCTGCCTAGATCACAGCCCTCCCTGGGAACATTGCTGTCATGACTTCAAAAGTAGTCAGGAAGCTTTGAACTTTAGAAACAGTTATTTTCTTCTTAGGACACCATGAACAAAGGTTAAAAAATAATAAATTATTAGAATCTATAGTACCTGCAAACATTACAGTCTCATGCAAAAATAAAATTCTATAATAGGGAATTCAACAGCAAAGCCAGGTTGATCTACATACTCTCATACTGAACAATGAGCTTGCAATTACTTGTACACCAACACGCCCACAACCTTATGGGTTCAATGTGTGCTCCACCTTCTCTCTGCTCTGAGTGGCACATTGCATTAGGAAGGAAAAGAAATCACTATCCACCACGCCACCCTGGCTCTTCTCAAATCATTCATTCAGCCTTTTCTGTCTTGAAGACTTGTCAATACATTTGAGCTGGGGTCAAAGCTATGGCAAAGTGGTGTTTGACAGATCAGTGCTATTTTTGCAGAATGCCTCCTTGTTGTGAATGGATGGAATTGTCTTTACCATGTTCAATGTACTTATTGCACAGTGACTTCCTATATATTTATTTTACTTGAGAGTGGGAATCATGTAGTCTCATTTTGACTGAGTGGTTTGGATCTGTCTATGCCAATAATCTCCAGTTCTTGCAAGACAATGGAAGGAGATAAATTTCTGTCAGAAAAGTGGTTCTGTTAAGAAAAATGGATGTATAAGATCTCTCTCAACTGAATGGGGGAGCCTTGTTAGGTTGTTGACGGGTAGTTTAGATTAGGCAGTCTTTGGGATGGCTAAATTAGAGTGAGATGAATCCCACCCTAAATATAAATTTTGTTACACTACATTAAACAGGCTGTGGCTGGAAGTGCAGGATTCAGAACCCATTACCTTTTGACCAGGCATGTGGGAGATGCTTGACCCTGGTGGCACAATAAGGAGTCTGTTTCTTTGTCAATCACTAATCCGTATTTACAAGTACCACCATATCTAGTGTTCTTTGAGTTCAAGGATACTTTGCTGTTATTGAATGGGGTACAAAGCTACCACTTGACTCGTACAAAAACTTTGCACCACCGTCCAGTGATCACCAGGATGAACTGTTTCATGGGTCATTTTTTCAGATGTTTTAGGGAAAACTAAAAGGGGGATTTTGTGGGTTATTTCCCCATCTGCACTCAGTCCTATTTGTACTGTTGAACTAAGTCGACAGTAAAAGTGCAATTACAATTGCAATTTAATACACTGGAAAAATTATTTTCTCTTGCAAATTTTCCTTACATCTGCACTGAAGAATCTTGTCCCACATAATTTAGCTTGACAAGAATTTTGAATCAGTACTGTTTTGGTATTAAATTCAAAGCAATGCACCAGGACACCAAGCAGTGTGCTCCACATTGCACCATGGCCATAATGTAGGAGGTCTCTTTCTATGCACACCAGTCAGTAACGTAATGTACATGCACCCTGAGCACTTCCATGGTTTGGATTTATGGCAACGAAACTGCCTTTTCTCACATCCTTCATTGCTTTTATGCTTATAAGAATTCTTATCCTCATAAAACAGTGGAAAAGGTTTCTAAAAACTTGATCTGGGATTCCTTATAATGTCCAAAAGCTCATCTAGTCTCACAGGGAAGTAGGCTGTGTGACTGCATTTGCAAAAGCATCTGCAGCAATACAAAACCACCCAAGTACATAAAGTAACCCAAGGTGTACAAAGCTAAAGTAGGACTCTGTGCTATTAATTGCAGGTGAGGGTAGAAATAAAAAAATAGTTCTGTTTCTTTTTGTCAGGTTTTCATTAAATATTTACAGAGAGATGTATTTGATAATCCAGTTAAATACTAGGTCTTTCTTGGGTGGAATTCAACCTCTGGTAGACATTAATGTTGAATTATTTTTGCTCTTTGAAGCTTTTTTGATTGAACTAACTGACATTTCAGGGACATGCCTAGATGCCTACTTCAATGGCCACATGGCAAAGTCCATGTCCATGTGAGTATGTGTGTCTATCTAGCTGCTAAAAATTCTGGGTGTGAGTATGTGTATATATCCACACATGTATTCAGTCATGTTCTGATTCAGTCTGAAAAAAATTAAATTTCAAAATGAAGTATTAAAAATTTAAGAACATCAGAATTAAGGAGGATCATATAAACTTGGTTTTGTTCACTTTTGCCACAGAATTAGGACTATGATAAATAGTTTCAGTCTAAGAATTCCAGAGCCTTATAGGCAAAAATATGGAAATTTTCTGGAAAGGGTAATTTATGCTTCAGTTCCACAGGTGAAAAATGTCCATCTTTTCTTTTGCCATGGAGGATATTCATATCAGAAAACAGGAAAACCTTTCTAGCACTATGAGTATGAAGGATCAGGAGTAGATAATCTGTTAATTTGGGGGAATGTCCATCACTGAATACGTTTAAGAACTGGGTGGGTAAATGTATGAAGAATGGTGTGGGTAGATTTGATCTTGGCTGACAGGAAGAGAATGAACTAGCTGTTATCTTTAGGTTGTTTCCTGTCCTGCTTTTTATGTAATTGTTATTTATAGAATGATTGATCAAACAAGCCTCTCTCAATGCAAGAATAAATGTGGTCTTTAATTTAGCTCTTTTACAGCTTTGTGCATCCACAGGTGAGAGCAGAGTCAGTGTCACACACAGTGCCAGGAAAGGAGTGGTTCCCAAGTAATGGAAGACCCTGAGAACATGTCTAGCTCTTGAGTATGTAAAAGGGGAAGAGAGGACACAAATAAACCTTTCTACTTGATGCTCTGTAGGAGCCAGTTAGGAATTTCTCAAGACTTATTTGGAGGTGAGTATCATTATAAATGGATCATCAGTGAAACAGAGATGCAGAATAGTAAAAAATGATAGGACTTGGGTGAAGGATATTCTAGGATACACTTTGGATAAATCCTGCAACTACAGCATTGTCACACACACATGCCTTAACAAGAAAACAACTTACTGCACTGTTGAGATTTTGATATCCCACAGCAGCCTGGTGAACTATTGTTAAGTTTTTTTCCCTTAACCTCTGGGCATTATGCCATCGTTCAGCAGTTTCAGGCTGCAAAGTCCTACTGAAGCAACCAACATGATTTCTATAAGAAAGTCTAGAGATTCATTAATAACTTTACTTTGTTTGATCTTCATTAATTTGTGCCACTTTACTGGAAATACTGAAAGTAGATATGGAACCATTTTTATAGGCATTGACTTCTTTAAATGGTGGATTAATATTTCATCAGCTGCAATTAAATTCTAATCTTCCTTATTCCTTTCTTTAGCATCACTTGTGAGGTCTTAAAGCTGCATTAAATCCATCACCGGCTATTTATTAGGTAAAGATCTGAAGTAAATTTTGCTTATTATTACATGTAACTAAAATGACATAAGAAAAAAACCTACTAAAAATAAATTAAATCCAAGTAAACCCTTTTTTAGTGCAAAGATAGGAATGGCTCAAATGGTGGCCCAAGGTAAGTGACTTGGGATGTTCCATCACAAAAATTTCCTAAAAGGTTTCCAAAAAGCTAAGCATATGATATAACAGTAGTATCATATATAATGATATAAAAATATTATTTTTACAAAATGAAAAAGTTCTAAGAGAAGGAGAGAGAGAGACATCAAAATATCTTTTTGCCTTGTGGATTTTGTGGGAGCCTTCTGAAAGTCCCACAAAAGTTCTACTCCATCCGTAAAAAGAATGGAACCTACACACAAACACAGAGTGCTGATACTAACATATTACCTATTTATTTGGTTTAAATGCACCTTTTTTGGTACAAAGTTCCTGAAGCAAGCTATAGAAACTACATTTTAAAATTATCTTATCTCTCATTCTTACCTACCTATTCCTTCATCGCTCAAACACTGACATATACAGAGTTATTTCTGATGTACTTATCACCTTATCACAAGCAAATTTGATTATTATTTGTTTGTTTGCTTGCTTTTGGTTTGTTCGTTTGGGGTTTGGGGTTTTGGGTTTGTTTTTTTTCTACTTCCTTTAGTATGGGTAGCAGCAAGAGTTTCTTTGAAGTTACATGAACCTGAAAGAACCTCCTGGATTTCCTCCAAGAAGCAAGGACATATCCAAAGAAAGCATCAAAGTCTATAAAAATAAATTCATCGTGCATTTCAATTCTTCTGAGGACATCCAAAAAGAAAGCAGTCATCTGAGTTTATTTTTATCTAGCACGGAGCAAAGTTTCTATCTCACTGAAGTCAGTGGTTTCTGTTGACTCAAGTGACACCAGGATTTTCCCATACTGCTCAGAGTTGTATCTGAAAGGCTTCTTTCAATTCAAAGGCAGAGTGAAAAGGTTATTCAAATGTACCCTTACAAAGAGGCAGAAATCACTCCACAAGGGCTGCTTATTATAGAATTTCTTCTACATGAGTATCAAGGAAACATTCCATAGTATTGAAAGTTTTTTCTTTCTAGTGATGTGGAAATAAATTCAGAAACATAAATTGCATTTTCTTCTGAAATTATATTGCTTGTTTGGAAAACAATCTTGTAATTTTCAAAGATTTATTTCTACAAGATGGTGACTCTCCCCTCCCGAGCCCCCTCACCTTTACTCACGTTGTTTTTATGATGAGAAAACAGCCACTTTGCAGACGTTTATAACTCCCTAATCCTAACAAAGTGAGTTTTAACTGAGATGGAGGTAATTGTGCAGAAGATGTTTTACCTGATAGAGTGGATAACATAAAATCAAAGTGGTATCACCCACATATTTTGGTGTTTGGACAGATAATGAGTTTTTCCAAGTCTCTGGACAGGGTAACTCATTTTACAGTTCTGAAATTATACAGTTACCTTTGCTAGCTGATTAATACTATCTTGTTGGAAATGAGATTAGTATTATTATCTGTTGCTCCATTTGGAAAATGAGAAAGAGTTTTGTCCCATATTTACATTCCCTGTATGTTGTAGATGAGTTTCTGCAATGGCTCTATTTACGGATTAATTCTTAAAGCTGCTGTCCTGTGGCATGGTGTCCTACTGATGCTTCTCTTATTACTGCAAACTGACCCTAAAAAGCTTTATAGTCATATTGTCTTTAGTGAAGACTAGGAAATCAAATTGTGTCTAAGAAAAATCCAGTCTAGACTGAGCTCTAAAGAATCTTAATAGGAGCAGAGCACAGTAATCCTGACAGTGGTATCACCAAAGGCAGGAATTAAAATAGTGAAAGTCAGGATGTTTAACTTTGTGGTAAACCACTAATCCCTTTTAGGATTAAATGTTTAATTATGGAAGGGTGTCAATCAATGAGTGGATCCCTACTGTGCTGCACAGACAATCCTTCCAGACAAGCCTACAGCTAAAGCCCTTGCACATGTGAATTCTGGGTTTGATCATTGGTGGTTATGAAACCATTGTTCAAAATCCCATGAATAATTCAAAACATACATTTGTTTGCAACAAGCATCCCCGAGGCAAGAGTTCCTGAATTGCCTTTGTAATTTTCCATGAAGCACACCTGATTTTGCCAGGAGATAACACCCTGAGATAAAACTCATTGGCTATGGCTCTTTCTTTATAGCTGGAATGAGATTTCCATATCCTCTAACTTTGCTCCCAGAAGAGTGCTGGTGGTGGGGTTGAGCTTTAAACTTGGACATTCAGAATGAGCTTGATTATACCACCTCTGATTTCAGAGGTGCTGTGCTCCTGCTTTATTCTTCTAGGTGAGGCTCTAGTCCCATTCATTAAAGAAGTCTGTTCTAACTTTGACCTGTTCACAGCCCTAGACAGTATCAGCCTGAAGAGATATCCCTACTGTGCAGACATCTGAATTCTCCAAGAAAGTCAAACAAAAGCTGCCCTGGTGTAACTCTGTATCCTCCTGTAGGATGGAGAGACAGCAAAGGTTTCTCTTAGTGCCTTTGCAGCAGAGCTGACAGCAATGGTTTGCTCCCTTCCTGATCAGTTGTGAATAAATCCCTTTACATAAAGTGGCTGAAGAAGTCGAAAGACTTACACTAAATACATTCTGGCAACAAGGTGCATGTCAGACAAGGCTGCAAAAAGATAAGCACACTGTTTCACCATAATCTTCTGAAGAGGTACATTAAAAGTGTGCTACAGACACTGTGTCAGGCAGCTCTGAAAGTGCTCCAGAAACAGGTTACAGCAACTCAGCCCAAGGGGAGGGTAGGCAGTGAGGACCAAGATCTCTGACCTGCACAAAGGCAGACTGTCTCTGTACCATGCTAAAAATATGGGAAAAGCTGTACAAAGGACAGGCTTCATCCTTCAAAATTAAATTTGTTCCCTTTAAAAAACAGATGCTTCCAAAAGATCCTTAGAACAGACCTTAGAACTGTTCTAAGCGGCCTTAGAACAGACTTTTGCTGTTCATGTGTGGCAAATTGGCTTCTGTAATTTCCTGAATCAAGTAAATATGAAGTCTGGACTGCAAAACCTAAGGTTTCATAATACAAAAGCCTGTATTCATTGTAGGAATTGAAAAAAACTGAGTGGCCAGAACAATTTTTTAGTGTACAAAACACCATGAAACTTGAATTTGATGCTTTGTCAGTGTAATTTTTACCAGCCTTAATACATCAGCCTATTTAGAATAGGAAGAAAGATACATAAACACAGACCATTAATTTATCATCATATATTCTTTCAAGAGGCAATAGAACTTTTGTCTCTTTTTTCCATTTTGCTAACGTCTTCCTTTCAGACTGTATCCCTGTATTTGAAGCTTTTCAATAGGGAGAACAAAATATGGGACCCTCCTGTGCTTTTCCAAAAATTGTATCCAGGAGCGAGGGACCTGTAATCTTGAATGTGATGCCTATTCAGAAACATCTGTGAATTCTTTCACTGCTCTGTGAAGCTGAGGTATATCTCCCCAATGACTACACTTCTCTATAAATTTTGGAAAGCATAAACATTTATTTATTTCTGTTTCGTTCTTAACTTTTCATGAAGTACTTATTGAAATAAGCATCTGAGAATCCAGCTCAGTAATAGATTTTTTTCTCTTCAATTTAGTCCAAGGTCATTTGAATTTTTTTCAGCGATGATTTTAGCTCACTAGAAATAAGTCTGTAAGATATATTTTCATCTCCAGTAACACTGATATACTTCACTTGTTGAAGATGTATTATGATCTGCATAGCTATCCTCCTGACACGTTGATATGCTTATCATAAAATCAAAAGTAATGAACCAAATTCAAATTTATCAAAGACACGTGGTTGGTAAGTATTTTACTATAAGCTACACTGATTACATTTTCCTCATTTTCAGGTGTCAGATACAAGTTTTCAAGTAATTATGTTGAGTTAGTAGCAGAAAATGCAAAATACATGAAGGCAATAAAAGTGATAGCTATCTACACTGAGGCTGAGTGGGGGTGGGATGCAAATAATTTTATGAACATGTGGCATACACAAGAGATCTTCCAATCAGAGCCTGATCTTTTCAGGCAGGCTTCTGGTGAATTTATTTTTAATCTGTTTGGCTTTTTAACTCAGGCCTGAGTGCAATTTATCTAATTTCATGCAATTAACGAAGATGCTTATGGTAGGATTACAACCACCCTAGGCTTCTTTAATAGTCAATGAAAAATAAACACCTCTAGACAACATCTTAGCTCATCAGACTTTACAATTTTCCTTTAGAGTTGCCACTCCCTCTGTCTCCTACCAGATAAGGGAGTCTGAAGAGATAATATTCCTGTCTTCTCAGTGCTTTACTGCAGTGGGATTATTCCAGGCTTTGTGTGGAAGTGGGAGCTTGGCCAAGCTTGATGGAGCACAGCCAAAAATAACACTGGAATAAATAGCTCGACACTAAAATTCAATCTCCTTGAAACAAAGAACTTTATTTTGATTTGTGATTTGCACATATACCAGTCTGAAAGCAATTATTGAGTCAGAAATATGCTAAACGATGTCATAATTATGACTTGGTAATGAACTGCATGAAGTTGGGGCAATCCCAAACACAAATTCTGGCAGAGAAAGGATTGAGAAGAGTCCTGAAGAGAAGGACCTGGGGATGGTGGTTGATTAAAAGCTCAGTATAATCTAGCAATGTGTGCTTGTAGCCCAGAAAGCCATCCGTATCCTGGACTGTACCAAAAGGATAATGACCAGCAGGTTGAAGAAGGTGATTCTGCCCCTCTATTCCTGTCTTGTGAGATCCCACCTGGAGTACTGTGTCCAGTTCTGGGGCTCCCAGCAGAGGAAGGACACAGAGCTATAGAATCAAGTCCAAGGGAGGGTAACAAGGATGATCGGAGGGCTGAAGCACCTCTGCTATGAAGCCAGGCTGAGAGAGTTGAGATTGTTCAGCCTCAAGAAGAGATGGCTCTGATAAGACTGTAGAGCAGCCTTCCAGTACCTGAAGGGCCCTGCAGAAAAGCTGGAGAGGGACTTTTCACAAGGGCATGTAGACATAGGACAAGGGGAATTGCTTTAAACTGCAAGAGAGTGGATTAGATTAGATATTAGGAAGAAATTTTTTTTCTTTTTTTTTTTTCAAGGGGGTGGTGAGACACTGGCACAGATTGACAGGGAATTGTAGCGGCCCCCTCCCTGGAAGTGTTGAAGGCCAGGTTGGATGGGGCCTTGAGAAACCTGGTCTAGTGGAAGGTGTCCCTGCCCATGCAAGTGTGTTGGAACTGGATGATCTTTAAGGTCACTTCCAAGCAAAACCATTCTATGAATAAAGTAACAAATCATTGCTGCCATACACTTTCTCTTCTTTACCACATTTCTCAGTAGTTCTTGTCATTTGTACATATCAGGTAGTGTCAGTCTAAATATGTTATAATTGCTATAAATATTACAAAGCAAATATAGCCAGTTACACAGTAATTATTCTTGGTCCTAGTAAGCATTTTGCACAGTGATCTGCAGGAAGATACAATTATTGCCTTTTCACTTTGTTTCTTTCTGCTGTATCAAGAACGGAATTTAAAATTTTGTTCTTGACTACCAAACTCTTTATGGTCTCTTTACGCTTTTGTTACTTGGTCCCTCAGCGTCTCACTCTGCTTGGGAAAGCCCAGTCTATTCTCTCCATTTGATTACTGAAATCAGAATAAGACAGCGACTTCCTATCTTGTCATATTAACATTTACAAATGCAAACAGTTGCACTTGAAATTTTTATTTTTAGGTAACCAAGTTTGTGCTCTGAGAAGACAAAAATCCATTAGGCATGTTTTCTTTTGGAGTAAGAGGGTAAATTTTACTGTGTAGAGATTTATGCACCTTCACAAGAAGAGACTAACACTTTTCTACTGTAATTCCTGCTGATGTGGGTTTTGAGACCATTTAAATTTTTGCTACATCTACACCTAGGATTTTCACAGTTCATTGTTAAGATATAAAACTGCTTCTTCCTCCCACATCCCCCTGCTTGTCCATTTATCTCTCATCTGTTTCTGCCATGTTTTTTTTCCCATTAATATTTTGCATCATATGTTCTTATCTTTTCTACTCCTTATCTGAAAGATAAGTATCTGATGCATGAGACAAACAATTCAATAATTAAGCCAGCAGCAAGAAACATTGAGCAAACAAAAAAAAAATAAAATAATAATCCCTAAAGCAGAAAATTAAAACAACAAAAAACAAATGTCCAGAATCTCACTCTCCTTTCCCAAACCAGCTTGTACCTGGGCAAGGTTTTGATAGCAGGAGACCACGGGCTGACTTCTGTGAGGAGCTGCTGGAAGCTTCACCCATACCTGATGTAGCCCATGCCAGCTGGCTTGGAGGTGGAGCCACTGCTGGCCAAGGCCAAGCCCACCAGTGACAGTCATAGCACCTCTGTGGTATCATGTTTAAGAAGAGGGGAAAAAACTGCGTGGAAACAGCAACTGCAGCTGAAGAGTGAGAAGATGTGGGAGAAACAATTCTGCACACATCAAGGTCAGCGAAGAAGGAGGAGGAGGTGCTTTAGGCACTGGAGCAGAGATTCTCTTACAGCCTGTGCTGAAGCCCATGATGAGGCAGACTGTTAATGGTGGAGCTGATATCCACCTGCAGCCCATGCAGAACTCCACACCTGAGCAGGTGAATGCCCAAAGGAGACCATGGCCTCATGGACATTTCACACTGGATCAGGCTCCTGACAGGACCTGTGGCCCCATGGGCAGAGGAGCCCAGGCTGGGGCAGGTTTGCTGGCAGGAGTTGTGACCCCCCTAGGTGAGCCATGTGGAGCAGTTTGTTTCTGGAGGGCTGCACCCCATGGGAGGGACCCACACTGGGGCAGTTCATGAAGAGCTGCAGCCCATGACCTTTTCCAACATGAGTCCTTTCCATGGGCTGTAGTCAGCTGTCTTCCATAGAGGGACATCACACTGGAGCAGGGGAAGAATGTGAGGAAGGAGCAGCAGAGTCATGATGTAATGAAGTAACCACAACCCCCCATTACCCCTTCCCCTGCAGTGCTGGGTGGAAGATGGCAGAGAAAAAGAGGAGTAAAGCCGAGCCCAGGGAGAAGGAACAAGTGGATGTAGTTGGTTTAAGATTTGGTTTTATATCTCATTACCCTACTCTGATTTGATTGGTAATAAATTAAACATTTTGTCAAGCCTGTTTTGCCCATGACTGTAAGTGATGAGTGATCTCCCTGTCTCTAGCCACAAGCCTTTTGATATATTTTCTCTCCCCTGTCCAGCTGAAGAGGGGAGTGAGTAGCATCCAGCCAGAGTGAACACACCAAACCTATCTGTGATTGTTGCTCTTACTGGAGTCTCCATACCTGTGCCATGGTGTTCATCCCAAGCTCCCTCTCTACTCCAGCCTGAAATGTCTGTGAAATCTGACTGCTCCTTGTAGACAGAAGTACTGGAAAATCCACAGCAGTTCTGTTGAGAAGCTGAACAGGACCACCCCAGTTCACCCCTTTCTGGGTCTCTGCACCCAGTACTAAATCTTACATCCTAAGAAATCAGAATGATTAAGAACATGTAAAGGGCTTGAGTCTCTTTCTCAAACAGCAAAAGTAAAATATTTGAAGAAATATACTGCTAACTTTACACGGTAGATATGAGACTTGCCCCAAACATTACACCTGAGAAACAGCAAACTACGTCTTATCTGAAATTTTATAACTGTATTATCTTTCTTAAAGCAAATTCTGGTATTTTTTGGAAAAGGCAGATTCTGGGCCATGCAGGATTAATTTATTTCTACATTAATATTAATTATATTTGGACTTCTGGATTACATGTTAAAGATTGCTTTACTTTTGATGGCAAGCAGTTTTTGACTACTTGGGTATCAGAGAATTTGCACTTTTACAAGCTGATATTCATTTTTCTGGCATTAGTCTTATACCAACTCAGTTCATCTTAGCCATATCTCATCTGGTCTATTGGTAAATTAACAAGTCCATGATAAAGAGTAGGAAAACAACTCTTATACACAGTAGAAATTGATATCTCACAGTTAAGGTTCAGAAGCAATAAGTAAATAGTGGTCAGAGAATAGGAAGGAGAAAAAAAATTGCATCCTCCTTCAACAACAAAAGCATCGTCCTTCTAATGTTGCTTTTAGCACTGACTTCACGGGTAGTATCTTGGAAGATGGAGTTAGATTTTACTTCTAATTTATCTCTGAATGTATTCCCATAATAAAGAAAAACATGCAATGAAAGAATATGAGCTTCACTGTCTGTGCAGTGGTGTAAAACTGTCAAAACCTGCAATGAAAGCTGTTACCATCAGCTAACATTAGTCAGGGTGGCCTCAAGTGAAATGCAAGCTGGGCTCCTCCTGCCACGGCAGCCACCACTTCTCTGACCTTTGGTACTGCTCTCACCAACACATACCATAGAAGTTTTTTTCAGAGGCTATGTGGCTTTTTTTCCACTTTCCTTCTGCTTAAAAGAGAAAGAGAAGAAAAGAAGGTATTGTTCCTGATAGACAAAGGGGAATACTCAAATGCTGCTACTTTTGAATCAGTCTGGAGCTCATATGATCGGCTTCCATGCTAATGTCCCAAGAGGTATTATTGCAACAAAACAGCTTCACCTTCTGTCTCAACAGGAGCTGCTGGTCACAGATCTCTTCCCCTAGGAAGGAGTCACCTCTCTCTTGCTGCAGCTGGAAAAGAGTGATGAATCAGCACCAGGTAGGAACACTGAAAATAAAGAGCATTACCCCAGAGGAAGCTGATAACCATCTTGTCTTTTACCATAACAGAGAAATGTATCTAGACAAGATAGGATAGTTATATTTCCACAGTAGTTTAACCCCACTAAGTTATTTCCATATGGGAAGTTACCAGGCACTAAAGTAACCTCTGCTTGATATGGGAAAGGCAAAGAGTGCCTGAGGAATTTTTTTTAGATCTCAGACCTAAAACTCAGAACCACTGCCTATGGAAAGCCAAGACAGTTTCTTATATTCTCCAATAATTCATTATGTTGTGTTTTAAATTGTTCAAAAATCTGAACTGTTCAAAAACCAATTCATTCATGAAATTATTTCATATGAATGTCCACCAGGGTTGAAGGGTTTCTGTGATCTCTGGCACTTTTTCCTTGCTGACATTTTTCTTTCAGTTTAAATAGGAACAGCAATTGCTGAGTTACTTCACTACAATATGTATACACTCATTTGCAGCTCATTTCCATTCCCATTAACAAGCTTTTCAACACCCTTAAGTAGTAAGAAAGAAAATATTTGCAGCTATTAACAAATGCGACATTTAATGGCGTTATAACCCTGCCCGATCTGAGCATTTTACTAGATATTGGGTCACTTGTTGAAAGTCAATTTTACAACAAAATGAACAGTCATGACATAAATTTCACTGGTTTAGTTTTCAGATGTAGTTATATACCATATCACTCCTCGGGGGTGAAAAACATAATGTGTGCAAATGAATTTAGATACACAGCAACAGATTTTCCAGTGATGATATAACTGAGGCTATAAAAGACTGCCTATATGTAACAGCTACTGTGGGAGCCACTCCCATGCTTTTATATATGACAACTGTAGTTTGTTTTTCCTGGTTTGCTGTAGCACTAACTTGTCTTTTTGTAAAGCAGGCAAATTATTCAGTGTCTAAAAAAGTTTCTAAAAGTCTAGACTGAGAAGCACAATGGTTAGTTCGCTCTGACTCAAATTTTACATTAGAGAAAAATGAACATTGCTGAATCAATATACATCCTATCTGTTTGAAATCAATACTTGTTTTTGTTATATACACATGAGCACCATGGGAACAAAGTGAGTGTTTTTTTCATTTTGATCTTCAGTTCTTTTCCGAGTTGATCACCTGGGGTACAAAACAAGTGTCTGTCAGAGCCTCTGTTGTTCCTGAACAAAACATTGATTCACTTTGGCTTCACCTGGGATTAGAACAGCATCAAGTAGGCACAGTGCAGTAGTTTGTATTTTCTTTTGTATCAGTAGTTGCTTTTTTTTTTTTTTTTTTTTCCCCTTTTCTCATTTCATTTCATTTTTTTTTAACTGCTACTAGAGGAACAGACTAAGCCCTCCACTTACAAGCACCATTCAACTTTCTGTTCTCCTAGATCACCTGAGAAAGCAGAAGATAAGTGATAAGTGATAGTAGCTCTATAGCACCAGGTCAGAAATAGAGAGCTGCTGAACAGTGTAGGTAAGAGAGTGGGAGGGAATAAGAACCCATCACTAAGAGCTGAGCTCCATCACTAGAAAATATCTGAGCTGTTTGAAAATCAGTTTTGAAATTTATGAATAAGGATGTATTAAACCAGCATTTTAAACAAGCAACAGTAGAAAATTGTTAATAAGTTGAACTTCTTCACTCTGCAGTATGGAGAGCTATTTCAGTAGGTATCTGGGGCTGTTTTTCACTCATTTCACATGTAAAATTTCACAGATTTCTTTGGGAATTTTGATTCACTGTAAAAAGAAAAAAAAAAGATTCTAATGCAGAAGAAGGGGAAATTATTTCCCCTCAGTTGCATAAGCTGAGTACAATGTTAATAATCAAGTCTAGTCAATAGTCTCCTGTTAAATTTCTTTGCAAAAACAAATGTCTGTTTTCTGGCAAAAATATCCATGTTCAGCAGATATGTTCATATTCTGTTAGAAACCCAAGTGTCTGAGAAATGAGGTCTTTGTAGTTTTGTGTAGGAATACAGAGTATTTTCTCTGAAAGTCAAAAACTCATCTCGAAGTGTGCTTTTTTCTGCCGTGAGTGATGCTTTATAATTGACTAATAGCTCATAAATCACCCAATGTATCCCTCATCTTCATTAAGAGGAGATAAAGAGATGAATTATATGAGAAGGTGTCAGGCTGCTGAGTCCATCAAAAGGGCAGAATAGGATTATAAATCCTGAGCAACTATAGCTTCATTTGGCATGTGGCACCATTTTGAAAAATATCCTTTGGCACATTTCAGTTCTGGATTAGTTAATGAAAAATTGAACTTTGTCTTCATGGAACTTTAAAATTATGATGTTTCAAGGCACACTGAAATCCATTTTAATACTTATCACATCCTTGCTTTTGAATCTCTGTTTATTTAATATACATGTGCAGCACCTGGCAGAGGATGTAATCTGCATTTTATTCAGACTAATATTCCCTATTACCAGTTGAACTGTCACCTCCAATGTCTTAGGAGCCTTGCTTTGCTTTCATTAGAGCTGCTCAGGGAGCCTCCCAGGTTGCATTTGCTGGTGTTCAAAATATCAGATTAGATCCACATCACAGATGCCAAACAAGCAGAGGCACTTTCAGAGCCAGTGCCATTAGTTACATAGATCTATAATATGTTGTTAAAAAAAAAAATAGAGTCTGTGAGGGTGTCATCACTTTAATACAATCTCATTGCTTACACATTGGTGTTACTCCTTGCCAAACAAATAGGTCTTTTGGATTTTTTCCTAAAAAGAGCTGCTGCTTTTTGTCTGCTCCACTTCCCATGTTATTTTTTTAAAGACTTTCTATAATGTCCCATTTTCCCTCAAAACAGCTGTAGAAATAATATTAGACATGAAATCTCAGGTTGTGAATCACAAATAGCCTCAAATTCATATGATTTTACTGAGCCTGCTCAGGACACACTTAAACCTATTGCAATACTTTCCAGTCACCCAGAAGACTATTTCAAAGCTTGACAAATTCAGAAGTGACATATATTTGCTCTTCATAATTTTCTGTTTTCCCTCTACAAAACTTGAATCTTCTGTCAGGAGCTGGAAAGCAAAAGTCAGGCAATTCTGATGACTCCTTACTAGCTTTCAGTAATAGTTTCTTTGGATGCTTGAAGGCAGAACTCAGTTTCACTCTCTGTAATCATTCCTAATTATTCCTAAATGCCAAACACAGTTGGAAATACTTAATAAAGTTTGTAAATATTAAAAAAAACCTCATACTTTTTCACAGTGTTTTATTCCATTGTGATCCTGCAGCAATATTGTTGTAAACCATTTTTCAAAGACTTGAGATCACATGTGAATCTAAGGCATTCTTCCACCCACACACAGAAAAAAGGAGTTAAGTCAGCAATGTGATTACAGGAGCTTTCAAGTTTTCTAGGCCTTTTGTAGTATCTTATGCCCACAACATGTCAGAAAATAAAAGTTTATTCAGCTTATTCTCAGTAACCTATCCAATTAGTGACACAAGAAGTTGGAAACACTAAGATCTTGGACAGAAAAATCAGACTGTTTTCAACAAAAAGTTTTGTGGTTCTCAGAGTGTAACCTCACTGTAGATAGAGGCATATTTAGAACATGGTTCTCCATTGCTTGGTTCAGCTCTGGCAATGATGCAGTGTTCCAGCAGCTCTAGAGTTCACAACTCAGCTGTTTTGCTTTCATTAGAAATTTCATTTTTATCTGTGAGAGTTTTCTTTAGGTTTCATTAGGATTATGAGTAATGGTAAGTACAAAAGTAGTTGATTCCTGAACAGTCTTACCATTGTAACAACTGATTCCACAACATTGAAGAATTTTAGAGAGATACTAAGTCCTAATGCTCACAGCTGATTCTCAAGGAATCTTCTTCCAAGGGCAATAAACACAGTTATAGATGACTATATTAAGAAAGCTTAATGTAGTTCCTGCTTGCTTCCTTGCTTCCAATGAGTACCTCCAGAAATGAGTGCACCCAAATCAATGATTCTCCCCTACTGAAAATGGAAACACCATATATGTTTTCTGCATTTACACTTATGATGTAAAATATTTGGCCAAATTCAACAGCAAGTCCCAAATATGCTTTTATGGCAGCACGAGAGGAAGGACACATGAATCATCTAAATAAGATAATAAATAAGAAGGCTTCAGAAGGGCTCTCCCCAGGCTTGCTGCAAGCACACTGTCTGCTGAAAAGGCCAATGTGGGACAGGCAGTGAGGCTGCAAAAGGCCCAGCAGAGTCTCCTGTGAGGGCACAGCCAAGGCATGGCTCTTTCTGTGCTGCCTTTTCTCCTCCAGACTGATTCTACTGTGTTCTCAAAGGAGGCAGCAGGGTTATGGATGGTGTCTCCATGTCTCCTGACTGGAGGCCAGAGAGGACACTGCTGGCAGTCAGTATGGCCACAGCTGAAGAATTGTCTCAGGGAGTCCCTGTGTCTCCTCTCTGGGGCTCCTCTGTTGCAGCAGCCGGTGGCAAGTTCACCATAGAGCACAATCTTAGGGAGGTGGTGATCCTCCATCCTGGAGACGTGCCCTGCCCAGCACAGCTGTGTCCTCAGTAGCATGGGCTCAGTACTGGTGACCCCTGCCTGTTCAAGGACAGGGACATTGGTCCCACAGTCACCTGTGGACATTTAGGATTGTACAGAGGCAGCACTGATGGAAGCGTTCAAGGAGTCGCAGGCGGTGGCTGTAGATGACCCATGATTCAGACCCATATAAAAGAGTAGGCAGTAATAACATACAAAAGTCTTAAATATGTTTGTCAGGTATTGATTTTCAAGATTCTTTTATGTGGAAAACTGGGATGAAAACATGGCTAAACATTAAAGACTATTTTGCAATAAAGGTTGACTATTATTTTCACATTTACATTTGCAAGCAAAACCCTCCCCTCAAGATTTCAAGGCAAGACACAAAGGAAGTCTAACTGATAGCCAGAGTGGGTGAAAAGCAACAAAAGAGATAATTTATAACATTTTCAAAGCTGCCAAAGTGATAAAGAATCTCAGGTCCCCGTTACAAAAGAAAAGATTTTCCATCAGCTTTAGTGGAAATCAAGTTGAAGTGTATGAAGCAAAACCAATTAAGGATAACTTCCTCCTCTGGGGCTACTGGTGCATCGCAGGCTTGGAATCAGCACACTCCTGTGGAAAGCTCCATGTGAAGCTGTGTTTTCATTCAGGAGCGATTCCATAATATTGTGTAATAAAGAAATCCAGAGAATTAAATTAATTTATTTCTAGATTCAAATGTACCTGCTGGATTTAAATGCTGAACTGTGTTTTTTAAGACAGCTGGTCAGAACCATCGTGCTGAAACCATGCTTTTTGAGCAAAAGAAGAACCTGACATAATGGTGAATGCTCACTTTCCAGAAAGTAAAAACAGGAACTGAAATGCACGGAGAACATAGAGTAGACTAAATTCTAAAAATAGCACAATTCTTAATGCATTTGGTCTGTTTAGTGCCATGAGAAGGTGAAAGAGAAAATTCTGAACAGTAGGAAGAGGAGGAGGTTAACAGTGATAAATATAAGGTTGCCATTTTCCTAGTGACAGGTTTCACCCCTCGTCTTCATTATATATCTTCATACAAATATTAATGTTATTCTCTATATAACATAATGAAAAATAACAGTGTCATGATGAAAGATAGAACTTTAAAGGCAAGAGTTAACTATTCTCCCCCAAATCAAGCCAAGTTACTGGGACCAACAGTTGATTTTCTATCTGAAATTTTTCTTCTGTGTTTTCAGTTGTTGCTTTTTTTGTTGTTGTTTAGAAGACAAATTACTTCTGTGCCATGAGAGTGAGGCCTTGACTGCACACACAGCTCAGCACTGACTAATTATTTAGAGTTCAGATAGTGCAGTTGGCTGTGGAACAAGAGATCTGCTCAGCTGATCAGGTAGGCAATGGCTGTAGCTGTGTTTTTAACTCAAAGTAATAGCCTGTGTTTACCAAACTTTAATATAGTAAATATATTAAATACTATAGATTAGTCATAGTGCTGAGCATTGGGTTCTAACTCTTATTAACACTCACAACCTATTACTACACAGCTGCATAGCATAAGGTTACTAAGCAATAAAAGCATACTAGAGAGGAAGCCAAACACCATCAGACACTTAGAACACGTCATATGAAATAATAGTATTGGAGGTCAGAAAGTATACTACATCCCTGCCCATCGATGTGATTTTCTTTGTAATTCAGAACCCATTAACAAAGCAGAAGTTGCAGCAGAAGTGCCAATGTACTATTAGTTGCATGTGAAAGGCTGCTATTACCAGGCAGACACCAGATTTGCAGGTCTGGTGAGTTTGGTGCTTACTTGCAGTTAACCAGAGGTTTTCCTATCCTGTAAATCCTCCCTACCTATTTTTAGAAGCCTCTGACACTTATTCATGCAGTGCTCATTAATGTGTGAAATTAAAGCCTGAACTAATCAGTATGTGGAAGTGAGGTTCACAGAGTTAATTTATGAATAAATTGTAGCAGGGGTGCTGCATGCATTTGAGGCAGTCTGTGCAGTGTGTTTAAACGAGCTACTACTACATTGAGGGCTGAAACTGGGGTGGCTGCAAATGAATAATTTACTAATGTCAGGCAAATGTTGGCAAGTCACTAAATACAGACAATTGCATTTTGCTGGGATGGCTAGAATAAAAGATCTTTAAACATGAAACACAGGAATATAGAAATTCCATTGTTACTGTTAAAGATATACATTTAAAGACAATGTTTTAAGCTACAGAAAGAGATAAAGAAAATTAATTTTCCCGCTTAAGTTATTAAAATCAACAGTCATGCATAGTTGTAGTGTCTCTGTGTTAGGAATGTAAGTGCTTTAGCTCCTCAAAAGAAAGGCATTTTGGAATAAGTAAGAAGTGGAAATATACTGCTAAGTTAGCCTCGTGCTCCCATTATCACTTTCATACAGTTTGAGCTCAAAGAGAATGAACAACAGATGGAGTCAGGAGTAAAATGAAATGGAAAAAATAATAGCATGGAAGAATACTGCAGCTAAATGCTCCATTAGACCTGAAAAACTCTGGAAGCTCAAAGCATCCAGGAAAGATTTAAGCCATACACAGGGTACTAGTAGGTAGACAATCAAAAAGCAGCCTAATTTCTGGTAATGTAAAAGTTCTGGTACACTTAATGCATCTCAACAGATAATTGTGCATGTCAAACCAATTTATATGGGATGCACAGCACAGTAATGTCTGACATGATTGATAGTTTCTGTACTCTCCACTTTCAAATGGAGTGGGGGGCTTTGATAGCATAATAATTGGCTATTTTACAGCACTAGGTAAAAAATATTATATGGGCATGATCAGAAAAAAAAAAAAAAGCATGGTCTCCTCATCCTCAAAATGCTTATGAAATGTGGTTTTGCTTTCCCTTCTGAACTCTTCCACAAGTACTTTTAGGCAGAACATACTAGGTAATAAAGTTGGAAAAATAAAGTGGAAAATTATAGGTAGATATTTTCCCACAAAATTATGTTTTAAAATTATTATAGCTTTAAAATTATTATAACTTTAAAATCACAATAATTATTAAAAATGGACGCATAATTTTAAAACCCAAGTCCACAATTAGCTATATAAAGATGGAGATACATGCTTATAGAAAAGCTGGTGGGATACTGGGGGATACTCAGAGATACTCAGGGCATACTCAATCCCAAGACCTTCTGAAACTAATAAAATCTATTTCACAGGTTTACAACTAATAAGTGGAAACACTGACTTTCAGTTTTGTAAACAATAAAAATTGTATTATTCTGCCCAAACCAGACAGATTTGTGATTAAATCATCCAACAGAAAAATTCAAGTAGTTATTTCTTAGGTTACAGTAAGGGATGCATCACTCAGTGCAGGTTTGTTGATGTCAGGTGTGGGAGGAATGGGTCACCATATTTTGAGAGCCTGTTGCTTGCATCAGGTGCAAGGCTATTCCTAAATGAGCTGAACAACAGTCCTGAGAGTCTCCTTTCTCATTTTGAGAGCTGGAACATGCTGATCCTCAGATTCTTCTAAGATTTGTGCTCCTCTGATGCATTTTTTCTTTTCTACACATCTTATTGATCTTGATTCCTTGCTCTTTTTCAACACTATCATAGCAATTTTTGTGTAATTCTATAGATTCCAGTCTCCATGTTAATGACACTAGTGACAGACTCACTCTTTCAATATTTTAAATCAGAATAGAGCCAACAGTAGACACACTTTGGAGACTAGATTTATGTTTTTCTTCAAATGAAATTAGACTGGCATAAAAAAATTTCATAGCTCTGTTTCAAGAAATTTGCTTTCAAATAATACCATACAGTAGTATTTTGGGAAGCCACAAAGCTTGGTACACTGGTGCACTGAAATCAGAGGATTTCTAGCTTGTGTCATGTTGTCTGGCCTTGTAAATTTGGAGACAGCTTTTTTAACTTATCTGATAGTTCTCTCTAATTGTTGTTTTTTTTTAAATCCAGTGTTTAATTCTCTTGTGGCTGGAAGCAGGGCTCTGTCAGCTGAAAGGACGCGACCACTTACCTTTCCTTTTGATACATTTATAGGACCTTTTATTTTTGAAAGGAAATGTGATGCTGTAAGTTTATTTAAAAGCCAAGAAAGTTTCTAAACATAAAAATGGAAATGTGATCAGCTTCATTCGTGTAAGTTGTATGTACTTTAAGTTTTAAAAGACTGTAATCCTCTGTATACTATTGCTGTTCCATGTATAAAAGTACAACTTACTGCATAATTAAATCATACAAAAATACATCTCTGATGCTGCCTTGTATAGCTTGTGAAATAATGAACATGTTCTGCTCACAGCCTCAGCCATTATAATGTTATTACACAGTCATTAAATTGATGCTGTTATTCCACTCCAAAAACAACTGATCAATATCCATTACCATTTGGTGATGTTTGGAGCCAAAATGAGATTATATTGCAAATGAGCCACAAACAAGGTAATGATCCCTCCACTTTGATATATTTAAAGGCAAACATTGAAACAGATAATTTTCTTAAGAGAGAGTACAACTTTTCAATCAAGTCCCCAGTGAGGCAAATAAAAAATGTGCTTTAATTATAAAGACCCCTACATAGTATTGTTTCTAATGAAATAATAGTGTCCTAGTCAAAGATAACCACTGCTGAATCAATAAAATTGTTTCTAGTTTCTACCTATTGAGTTTTCATGTTCTGGAGTTATAAATGCTGTGTTATGTTGAGCCTGTGGCATACCAAAGAAATGAACCAATAGATATTGGCTTCCATTCATAATGTATCTTAGTGACATAAATTTTAAAGCTTTCCTAAAATTTAATAAATAAAGGAGAAATCTCCTTAGAAGGATTTTAATGTCTCTTTCCCAAGAAAGAGACCTTGTTTTACCTTTTCTAATCACTTATGGTCAAACCTCTTCCAAAGTGTTCTTGAGTGGTTCCTTTAAGGTCCTGTCAGTCACTGACTTGAGGGATTCAGTTTTTGTTATAATCTCTCTTATTTTTGGCTTATGAGTGCATCTGGGTGTTGCAGCGAGCCTTTCTCTCGGGGACACAGTTCTTCTCAGGAGGTCTCTCACCATCTCTCTCTCCCCAGGCATCTCTCTCTGCTTCTGGGAGCATGCCTTTTATTTTGCCCTTCGGCCCCGCCCATTTCCGGCTGGGGCAGGCCCTAATTATTGGGCACAGCTGGACCTAAGCTCCCAGTTCATTATCAGCGACACCTGAGGACTTGTGGTTCTCACTACATCTGGGGAAGGGGGGGGGTTGTTTTTTTTATTTATTTGTGTTAACCTGATATCCTCACCAGATAAATGTCCTTACTCCCAGCTACCCATATCTTTACATACCACATATCCTTATACAGAACACCGATTTTCCAATTGCTCCATCTGGCATCTCTTTTTACCTGGTCCTGCAGTTTTCCTTTGGAAAAGAAGAAAGACTTCACAAACATATTAAATCAGATTTGGACAATTTGCTACTATATAGATATAGGAGAATAACATAATAATATAGCATAATATAGCAACACAGCATCGCTTATTATGATATCTCAAGTTCCTTTTTCCCCTTCCCACTTGTTTTTTTTTCCATATTTACAAGACTTCATCCACGATTTTTCTGAGAGTTACTGTTGTTTTGTCAAATGCAGAAAAATTCTCAGCTTTTTCCAAGTAGCCATTTTGGAACTACAATTTCTATTTCTTTTTCTTTATAATTCAGTCTTCCATAACCTGAACATACTTCTAGAATACTAACAACACCGTAGCCCTCATTAATACAGACCAGCTCAAAAAACAGCTTTATTTTTGACACTATAATGACTATTTGAAAGGAAACATTACCAGTAATTATGATAGGATTACACAGACATTTACATACTAATTATAAATATTTCCTATGGCACAAAGAATTTTTCCAATATTAAAGTAAACATATTGGAAGTCTAATATCTCCTTTTAACACACCTGTGCTTGATATTCCTGTAAGTCTTACTTTCTGTGATACTGCTCAGTTTGAGCTCTGCAGCAAGGGTTTGGAAGGACTTGCAGAATAATAGAAGCAAAGAATCCTAAATCCTCCAGGGATATAAATTAGGCTATTCACTTTGTAATTTTACATGTTCATAAAAAAAGAAGTTGTGAATTAATGCTCTACAATGGACACATTGTCCATCTCAGGTATTCAGCAGAAAAATATGTTGGGTATAGGCTGGATTCTGATGGTAATTTTTGCTGTTGCTCTGTATTTGTTGATGTAATGCTAAGGACTCTTGCTTTTTTTTTTTTTTTTTTTTGGAAACTCATGTTTCTAGCCCATTTTTGTGGACAGGTCACTCTCAGCTTCTCATGTCTCTGGCTTGTTCTTCTGGTCTTCTGAAAAGCTTTTCCCTCTTACCCAATCTACTTTGATAAATCTGTTTAGCTGGTCCAGCTTGGGTTTCTCCATTGTTGCCTTTGAGATTTAAAAGGACTCTGCAAGAGTAACATCTGTATTTTTCCTTTAATTTCATAATCTCCTTTTTACAGCAAGCCTTGAATAAAGTCATTACTAGGTAGTAGCTGGTGTCCTGTGACCACTGTGGATGTAATACCAAGCCTCTCTGATTCTTCCACTGCCTGCCTGCCTGTCTTGCTTCCACCTTGTCCTATATCATTGTAGAATGGCTTAGGTTGGAAGGGACCTTAGAGAGATTATTTACTCCAACTCCCTGCCACAGGCAGGGACACCTCTCAACTAGACAAGGTTGCTCAAAGCCTCATCCAACCTGGCCTTGAATGCCTCCAGGGAGAGGGCATCCACAGCTCCTCTGGACAATCTGTTCCAGAGCTTTACCAGCCTTCTACTGAAGGACTTCTTCCTAAGATCCAGTCTAAACCTATTCTCTTTCAGTTTAAAACCATTTCTCCCTGTCCTATCACTGGACACTTATGAAAAGTCCCTCTCCAGCATTCCTGTAGGTTCCCTTCATGTGTTGGAAGGCAACTGTCATATCTGAGATGTTGCTGCCTAAGCATCAATCTGCCTGGCTTGGCTTCATCACCATCACTGTAGTACTGCCAGATGCAGTGGGGACAGCATAAAGCCATACAGGAGTAAGATCTTAAGATCATATAAGGAATGGACCAGGAATCTACAGTGCAAGCTGCAGTGATTTCACTGCTGCTGCTACCCACAGCAGAGTACAGCTGACCTGCTATGCTGGAGTCCCACTGCTGATTGCTCTCTAACCATACTCATAGTTAAATTCCCTGGCAAAACTGTGTATGGCAGAAAAACAATTGGATCATAGGCATGTTAATAATATTAGCAATAAACAACAGCAATAATCTTCCATCATTTGACAGCTCAGAGGCATATTTAATGCAAAAAATAAATAAATCATTGTTATGAAGAGACTCTTACAGCCCCTTCTATATTACTATATTCTGCTTCATTTAATGTAAAGTACATATCCCAGCCTGACAGCCCTGACAGCAGAGCTGTCAGAAGATTTAGTGGAATCGTATGATTTTCTTTCTCTGATCAAACTAAGAACCAACTTGTCTGGGCAAATCTGTACCAAGGTTTTGAATGTTGACAGAAGAAGGGCACATTAGGGAGAAGTGCAGGTCATAAAATCTGACAAAATATTATAATTCTTAATGAGTTTTTTCTTGTTGATTTTTTTCTTATGCAGTTGTTTGCAGGCAGTCGCCTAGTTTTAGTTTATGAATTCTATATGAATACACTAATTACATTTTAGCTTTCAAAGATCTGAGGATTGGTGCTGGTAGCAAAACTAGATGCTCCGATTTATAACAACTGTTTGATCAATAATTCATTGCCTGTGCACAGCCCATAGTATGTTGGTACAAACATACAAATGGGATGCCTCACTTTGCAGTGACTGGCACTGTTCCACTCTAACAGAGACCAATGAAAATCTTGCTGTTTAATTGCAGGTCCATTAGAACAACACCAAAGGTTAAGTTACTGCAGCTACTGACATTTAAGTGGTAAATAAGCAAGGCTAGAACAGGAGAAAGGAAGTGGGATGCTATTTTTATTTCATAAAAAGAATAATTTTATTGGAGTCATAAGGATGCTTCTGTTGTTATTTCAGAGCTCCATTATCATCGTGTGTGGCTGAATATAACAACACGTAGAAAAATGAATCTTAAAAGACTGAAGTGTAGGGAAATCTTAATTCCCTTTTATTTACACCTTCCTTTCAACACTTAGATCACTGAATGAAAAGTGTAGATGAACTGATTCTGGTGGATGAATTCTCTCTTTTATGACACAAATGACAGCTGAACAGAATCAGACTCTGTCCATATTACTTCATCAAGTTCAGTGCATACAAATGGGAATAATTTCCATTGTAATGCAGCAGAATATAAATAGCAAGCCTATTTAGATTTTATTTAACTTGTTATTATAATACAAATTGAAAATTACTGCTTTCTATTTGACAAATAATGATGATCAACTGTAGTCAATAAATGCCTCAGTTGACAAGAATGGCTTAAATAGCCCTAAGATACATACATATTAATGACAACATTTTCTCTTTCATAAGTAAAAATTCAAAATGCTTTACCCTGCCCAAACTAATAACATTGTTCCAAGCAATAACCAGGCTTTGTCATTACTTTGAGGGCTTAAATAAGTATTAAAACTTATTCTGTAGGTATCAATCTGTAGCTTCCTGAGCTGGAGGCAAGAATTGCTTGGTAAAATTCTACTGCTTTGGATACACAGAAAGATGTAACCATCTTTTTTAGCTCTGAAAGCTAATAACATTACCCTTAATGACATTACATGCACAAACATCCCTGTCAACATACTTTGTTGAGATAAATTAGTTAAAAGAAAAGATGTCACTTTAAGTCTTTCAGAAGCCAGGAAAAAGCAATTAGCATACTAAATTGAACCTTTTGCTGCAATTTTTAATTTCCAAAGTGTTTGGGATTTTTTTATTCAGTTTTTTTATGTTTATTATTATTCACTATCTGGCATGACTTCACTGTCTGCATAAATTTTCATCAATTTCAACAGAACACATAATTTTTCTCAACAGATGGTAATTGTTTGAGATTAATTGAGAAAATAATGGTTTTCTGATGATTTTTAGGTAGTTAAAGACACAGTTTGTATTAGGTCTGTCTTATAAAATAACTCATAAAATTACATAGGTAAGGCTATTCATCTCTCTCAGAAAAGTTAATATATTAATGGCCAATATCAGCTCTATTCCCTTTAATATTCTTCTTTCAGAACCCTGAACTATTCAGTTTCTTTTACAGCAAATACATATTCTGCATTGAGTTATATAGTTTTTTTTTGCTTATACATAAGTAAAATTTAATTGTCACATCATTCTCTAGACTGAGCACATAAATTAAAGATTATTACCTTGCTGCTAACACAAGTGTGCAATATTAAGTTTTAATTTTAATACTAGTCTCATATATTTCCCTGTAAAATTATGTAAATTTATCCTTTGTTGTTTAGGCCTTTTGATATGCTTGAGTTTCACAGCTGAAAAGGTAGCTACTCAATGGTTTATATCTCTACAATATTTTAGTTTATAAAGTGAAACAAAAAAACAACAGATGAACTACCAATTCATCTGGGTCTTCCTGCCTTCTGAGCACATCACTGGTGTATGTAGTGCTGTCTGTGGGATAACAACAAGTGATTGATGGTACTTTTCTCCTGCCTAAATGCCGTGTTATGGTTGTTTAGAATAAAATTGTTTTTTCTTATGGAGTTAGCTGGAGTATGAACTTCATTGAGGAGGGTACTAACACAGCTTTTCGATCATCCAATCCTGCTTATATTAAGACTAAGGTTTAAAACAGTCATGTGGAACATTACCTGACTCAGTAATTCTTTGGTATCCAGATAAACAGTTCAGTTTCTTCAGGATCACCTCCATAGCCTAAAAGATACAAAACTCAGCCCAAAGCAGTGGGAGTCAACAGGTTTCCCTGCATAATTGGTTTAATCACAGTGCAAAAAATCACATTATAGTTTTGTGCATCCATATTTGCATTTGACCTATCTCTGCGGAGTTGGAAGTTTATGAATTTGACCCTAACTAAAAAGGGAAAAATTCTTCCTTTTTCTTTAGGAACTTGGATGTCTGTATTACTGAGCACACTGGAAATGTCAAGGGCTTTGACTTGCCATTAAAAGTCAGAAGCTGGAAAGGTTGTGTCATATAGACATTTATTTTATAGCCATTAATAACCTGAGAAATTAAGTCACTAATATACTATACATCTTAATTAGAAGCCACATTTTCACTCCATTTTAATTGCTTTCCTCTCCCATGTCTTCACATCAATTTACTCTCATTTGCATCTTGCCTAACAGAGGTGCAGATTCTATGTAAGATTTACCATGGATTCAAGTGTTGTTTTTTTGTTTGTTTATTTGAAACTTGACAAGAAGACAGATGAAAATGAAGTGACCTACTTGTACTCACCATTTGACTAATAAAGGAAGGTACATCACAGACAATACTTTCCAATGTTTTTAGGATAACAGTAAAGCTAGACTGTATGGCTAACTCTTTGTATTTTGTACATATATGTACATATACATCTATATATATATCTCTTTACATTAATTTATGTCATAGTTTATCTTACCTCCAATTACTGATAGATGTTCAATACAGTCAAACAAACAGCACAGAGATGCTTCCTTTAAGTAGAAAATTCAAACAAGTCATAGAAGCATACCTCTTAACTTCTGAAGAAAAGAAAACTGCACAACCAAAAAACATTCATCAACCTCATCTTCCATTATATTCTGCTTAGTTTACTGTGTTAACTTCAGCTTTCCAGGCTTTGCCTAGATTTGTTCACTTTTTTCACCAATTCAGTGCTACACATCTAACTACCACACAGACTGAAGTCTGCTTTCACTCATACCTTACCTCACCTACCGAATTTCCCCCTAAAACAGATTCCTTACATTTATAAGAAACAAGGGACTGTGAGCCAGTCTTTCTCTGCTTTTAGACAGGGAAAGAACCTGTGTATTACTGCATCACCCGTCAAAGGATCAGGTACTAACATTTCCAGGCCCTCTAGTGCATGTGAACATTGCCTCTGACATGATACAGTTCTTTTTTGCCCTGCTGTTGAGCCTAGATAAATGCCTACATCCACTTAGTGTTGACACTGTCCCCCAACTAGCATGCTCTGTGCTGTCCTCAACACCTGTATTTATATTTCACCAAGCTTCCCATACCACGTAGCTTTTTTTTTTTTTTTTTTTTTTTTTTTATGGTGACAGTGTGCCCCCTTTATTCACAGGCATCTGCTCTCTCCATCTGCTTGTTTCAGATGTCAGAGCTTTGGTTTTAGGGCCCCAGAAACTCTTGAATATGTGACAAAACTGTTAAGAAGCCACTTGTAATCTCATAGCCTGAAGAGATCTGAGTCACCTCTCCTAACCTGAGGTGTTTAGGTGCCTCTCCCTTCCTGTTAGCCCAGCTCCTCAGTACTCAAGAGGGGAACTCTAACCTCCCCATTCAACAGAAAGTGAAGAGGGGCATGGAAAGGCTGGATACTAAAAAGGATCTTAGACTTTCTTTATCTTTTTCAAGAGAAAGCCGAGGTCTCTAAATCAAGGGCATGGATCCTGCTTCTAGGGGTCAACTTATCTCACTTTGGCAGTATGGTGCTATACAATGTTACAGAACTAAATGTATAAATGGGTTAAAGGACAATCTAAATGGGTCTTAGAGAATAGATACATAAGTGTCTATTAAATATAGTGATTCTTCACTTAGGTCAAGAAATCCCTCAACTTCTGACTTTTAGTTGTGAGAGGGGCTGTGAAGATAAGGATGTTCTGTTTAATACACTTTCCTGAGGCACCTACTAATAATCACCTTCCTGTACAGGACATCAGTTTTTATAGGTTTTGTTGTGATCCTGTAGGGCTGTTCAGACATAGTTTAGATGTTTAGACTAAGATACATCTTGATTTAATATACCCAGAATGCCAGAATTAATTCAAATGAAGTAATAATCATGGACACCTAAAAGGAGAACTATCAGCACAATTATATTTTTTTTTTTGTTGTTATAAACACTACCCTGGAGCAAAAGGAACAACTAGTAGCAGTGAGGTTTTTAGATAAAAAAACTTTCTTCGGGACTTATTAGAATCTTTTTGATCTCAGTGAACTGTATAATAAAAACCTTAAATTGGTGGTATCAGAAAACTACAATAATAGCATATGCATATACATATGTGTGTGGATTTCTGCAGATTTTAGCTGTCAGATATTGAGACATGAAGTGTTGATGCTGAGGATTTACTAGCAAGGACCAAAAAAATCAAAAAATAGAAAAGAAAATTCTCTTTAAAACTGTGGCTTTAAAATATTTTTACAAATTAGGAATTCTGCAAATTCACTGAGCCATTTTGTCCCATGAATCTTCCCAGAGTTGGTGGATTTTGTACTCTGATCCATTGTGTGGAAAACTGACAGAGTAAATCTACCCTCACAACCCACCAAAGATAGTTTCTTGACATTTTAACAGCCCAAATTCACTCCAGATTACTCTTGTTGTAATGTCAGAGCTATTAAAAAAATAAGGGTATTCCCAATAGCCATGTATCTCATTGCTGGCAAATGCTAGGCTGCTGGTTTTTAAATGAATATGTTGCAGAAATAGTGACTGGGGAATGTTCTTTTGTTTTTCACCTTTTGACTCCTCGGCTGCTAGATTTGCCCAAGCTAGTAAATAAATGGAAAAATGTTCTCTAGATTCACAAAAATACGTACTCTGTTTTCCAAAGACCTACTTGGTGAAGAGTCCTCCATAGGAAGATTTCTAAATCACCTCTAGCAGGGCAGACATCTCTCCCAGAAAGTAACTGGGGTGCAGTAACCCTTCACCTGCCTACAAGGACAGGTTAAATAAGGTTTCATCAACAGGCTGAAGGAACCTCTCTTCCAGTTCCCAAGCAGATACTTTCCTTTTGCCTTTCTGAGGAAGTAGGTGAGGATATGGGAGGGAGGAGGTCCAAATGCATGGCCATCATCCTAGTGGAGAATGGCACCAAAGAAGAGAGAATTTGGTAGTCCTGATATCAAACAGTAGAACTGTGGATAACTGAGACACATGACAGGCCAAAACAGAAGGAAGTCTATTTTATATACATTTGTGTTTCTCCTTCAAATATTTTTTTCAATGTTTTATCTTGGACTAGCTCCAAACCAGGATTTGCAAGCTTTGCTCCCAGAAAACTGAAGAGAGTGGTATTATACTCTCTGCAGGGGAGGTACAAAGGTCTCCCTAGGTGACAAGGTAGTGTCCACTGGATTATTAATAGCTCACTTTGTAAACATATTCATGATTAAACATTACATATTGGAACAAAGGCAGTTTTTGACTTTTTCTCCCAAGCACAGAAGTTTTACATCAGAAAAAACTTTGAAGCATTAAATATTCCATACCTGTTGCATTTTTTGTTTTTGTTTTTTTTTTTTCCTGTCCTTTTTACTGCAATGCTCATCTGTGATAATTTCATTCAGTCTACTAAGGCAAAGGTTTTACCTGTAACACTTTCTTACACTGAATTTTCATGATGCCCTCGAGCTTTCAGACACTGCGTTCAGCTTTAGGGTGTCAACACATGAAGGACACAGAGCTGTTGGAGCAAGTCCAGAGGATGGCCACAAAGATGATCAGAGGGCTGGAGAACCTCTTGTATGGAGACAGGCTGAGAGTTGGGATTGTTCATCCTGGAGAGGAGGAGGCTCTGGGGAGACCTTAGAGCAGATTTCCAGTAGCTGAAGGGACTACCGGAAACTGTGTAGGAACTTTTCAAAAGGAACTTTTTAATGTAGTAATAGGACAATGGATAATTGGTTTAAAGTGGAAGAGGGGAGCTTTAGGTTAGATATTAGGAAGAAATTCTTAAGTGGGAGGGTGGTGAAACACTGGGCCAGGATGCTGAGGGAAGTTGTGGGTGTCTCCTCCCTGGAAACATTCAAGGCCAGGCCAGATGGAGCTTTGAGATTCCTGGTCTAGTGGGAGGTGTCCCTGCCCATGCAGGGGTTTTGGAAATAGGTGATCTTTAATGTTCCTTCCAACCATTCAATAATTCTATGATTTTATTTTATGCAAAGTGGCTCCCTAGGAAAAAGACAAAAAAGAATAATAAAATGAACACAAGGGATTCTCAAGGTTTGCAGACATGCTTTGGTTTTAAGTGTTCAGTGATGCAATCTAAGCATCTTTCTGACATACCAAGCAAATGATTTATGGAAGGTGGGAGGAAGAAGCTTATGGCAAAACACGAAACACCAAGGTCTGTACTTATTTTTGTATACAGAATTCACGTTTGTTTCTTGCTGTGGTGGTGTTTCATCAAATGAATTTATTTTGCTGTGATTTTCCATCCTTATGTCACAATTACTTAGTTTCAACTTAAGTCTTTCCCATTATTTAAAGAAGAGCAAACTTCAAAGTTTTTGCAAATATGTACAAGCAAGAAAGTCACAATTTCTCAGATCTAAATGTATTTAAGTATCTGATGTTGGGAATAGCTGACAACAGAGCAGGTGCACATCGCATTCAGGACACTTACAGTTAGTTTTTTCTTGTATCATGGCAAGTGGAAAACTTTAGAGAACATTTTGGTAGGTCCAGCTGAGGTGAAAGAAATCTTTTCTCATGTATCTCTGAGAATTGATTGATTATAATCAACCTCTTCTTATGAAATAAGATCTGTCCTTGGACAGGAGAAAGAGAAGGCTAGGGCAGAAGATGAAGGATTCAGGAAGTCAAAACAATAAATGAGGCCTCATTTTTGAACTAGCTGACTTTTGAAATAATGAGTACATGGAAAACAACAGAATTAATGTGTGCCTGGTCACAGTCTTAGCTGTGAAAACCCAGTTAATTTCCCAGATAATTGGAAGCACCAATGCCAAAGCAGACCCATGGTACTAATGATTCCATTGGTTTTTTTTCAGAGTATGCTTGCAGGTGTGATTCTTATAAAGAAAATAAGAGCTCAAATACTGTTGTATCAAATCAGGATGCCAATTTTTTTCAGCCTAATATGAAGAGAAAACTAATAAAGAGAAACTCAACATGCTTTGTGATCCAAGTTATTGTCAAAGTAGAAGCTGGGGCTCTCCAAAATTATTGTTGTTTACCCAGTGCCTGTTACATAGCTCAGCCAGTCTCATTAGAAGACAAATAAATGATCTGAAACTTGCTAAAGTTACTGTGCATTTCCCCAGTCATGTCAAGTCCCTACAAGAAATTCAACTTGGAAAATATTTGTCTAAACATGCAATTTGAAAGGGATGGAACATTAATCTTGGGACCTCTGGGTCACATATGATGACTAGAGTTCAAGTTTCATTCTTAAAGGTCTTAGTTTAGAATTGTAGTCTACTGCTTACTTTTGGTAAATTGTCTTAACAAAGACATTTTTCTTGTTTTGTTCATTTGCTCCATCAGAAGTGATACAGAGTTTGCTTAATCTCATTATTGAAGTTGGTGCAGTCTGAATAACCTTTCTCACAGTTCTTCAGTGTTTGCCTTACAGTACAGAAAACAAATTTGCAAAGACAATGCCCCATTAATCAGATAGATTCTAAGTCCTTAATGACTTAATTGCAATGAATAAACAAATGTACCCCCTCAACCATTTTGTTTTCTTACAGAGCCCTCTTTGCAGCCTTTTGAAAGTTAGATCATTTCTAACATTAATACGCTCCACCTCATCAGAAATGTAATTTAATTCTAATATACTCTAGTATGATTGCTGACTAAAATCCCAATAAAACAGTAAAAAGGTTTTACTACAATAAATGGCTTGTGTTTCTGCTATACTCATATTCTCTTTCTTTTCTTCTGATTTTAACATAGCACAAAGTAGATGATTGTTCACTGAATCACAAATTGTTATTCTAGTCAGAGTCCACTTTACCCTATACATTAAAACATTACAGCCTTTTAATTCCTTGATGGAAATGGGCAGCTTCCCTGCACTTCCCGAATGTGGTAACATAAAATCTTTACTTCATAGCAATGTTTCATATCATATTACTAGAAATCTGTCAAAGAAACTGGGACATGTAACTTTGATAATGGTAATACTGGCAAGTAAGAGCATTACCAAATTCAGATATTATTGCTATAGAAGGGGCAAAACAATAACTTCCCCACAGATTTCATATATATAGCTGTCGATCTATCAGAGTCCCTGTGATAATGAAAACTCAAGAAGACACACTGTCAAAATGCTTGCTAACTTCAGGGTGTCAAGATGGGCTCAGATGAGATGGAATTCTCAGAGCTTTCAAGAAGCACATAACATGATTTGCAGTGGTAAGCTCTTTACACATCTTCATTCACATATCACAGTCTAACTTCAGTCAAAGATTAGATCTTTTTTATCAGTGATTTGAGTGGAAATGATTCCCAATCCTTATCAGAGATTTTTAATAGCACACTTTACACTCTTTCCTTGCTTAGAAATATGCAAGATATGGTAGAGTATTTCTGGCTGCAGGCAGGTTACTGCTGTGAATGGAAAAGGTACTACCTAGTGCTGGGAAGTATGGAAGTATTTTTATAATGATGGATGACAAAGAAGTGGATGTTTAATGAGAGAGAATCAGTTTTCTGAAAGGTAAAATAAAAAATGTTATAGGCTCTTGCAACAATAAATACAAAAAATCACACATGGATTTAAAAAAAAAAAAAAAAGGCTGCCTTTTTCATTTAAAATTGTAGAAAAGAAAGCTGACAGGAGCTATGATGTGGGAGGAAAAGAGTTATTGGTTGTGAGACAGATCACAGAGGAAAAGATACCAAAGAAAAATTAAATGGAAAATTTTACATTATGGATAGGGTAGCTGTCTATATTTAATATATGCATAAATAAATTGTATGCAAAAGAAAGTAGTAATCTGAATTGCACATCCCTGTTAGAGTGGTGTGTTATCTTTTGTTTTAAAATATGGCTTGCTCCTAAGGATATATCTCAAAGATGATTCAGTCATAGTTTAGGTAATCTATGATGCCAACTTTAAGTAGAGAAAGATAAGAACAGAGAATTATAACAGAAGTAATTTGGAAAAATGCAATAAATAAATAAATAATAATAAATAATGATAAACTTAAGAGGTGCTGGATATAGAAGGGAGTGTGTGTGGTGTTTATTTAACAGAGCATGGCTGTTGTAAGGGCTGATGTCAGCCCTAAACAGGAGGGAACTCCAAGATATTGCATTGAGATAGGCAAGAAATTGTGGGCAAGGGAACCAGATTTAGTTGCAGTGTAGGAAACCAGATTTAATTGCAGTGTAGGAAACTGACACCACACTGTGACTTGAGAATGGGAAGCAGCCCGAGCTCTGCAGAGAATGACATCTGAATGTCTGCACTCTAAGGGGTGAGTCCTGCAGTATTTCACCTATTCACAACCCAGTCTAAGCTAAAAAGAGGGAGAAGTTGACAGGAAAGTAGAAGTGAAGTAGATGTCATGGGTGGCCCCAACAACTGTTTATGAAGGCAGTGATATATATTTGCATTAAAACAATCCCCAAGATATATCCTTTCTGGGCAGCATAAAAGAAAACATCTGTTGCAGACAGCTCTGAGGCTTTGCATTCAGAAGTTGTTCAATCTTTTATGTGCAATTTGGTCTTTTATGCATATTATGAGACATTTATAGTGGTGCCTCACGTAAACTGTGTCTCCCTTGTGGAATCTCATATTGGGGTAGGTTATTGGAAGCCAGTAGCCATTACAGTGGTAATTTGAGCTGGGACAGAGTAATAGCACCACATTATGAACCAATAATGGGATACTAATGTTTGTAGTACACTCTTGCAGTGCATAATAATGAAGGGGAAGTATAAGTTTAAAATCAGTCCTTAATTAGGTGGATGACTTTGTGATTCTGACAAACACTGAAACTTGCCCAGAACTTGAGTGCTGACTCATGGAGTTTGCAGTGTTTCTGCCTCAGGATGCACAGGTCTCTCCCAAGCAGTATTGCAGGGACACTTTGCTTTAGCTTTCATTGAATAAAGCCACCTGAGCCTCTGAGTAGCTTTTCCAATCCCTTAGATTTGCATACAGTTTCATTCCTGCAGTGCAAGTGATCTTATGCCATTTGGCAGCACCCGCTGCTGTGGCAAACACTTCATGATTTCAATAAAATACGAGAGGCAACAAAAAGGGAAAACACTGGCATTTTGGGAGCAGTCGGCTTACTTTTGATCAGTGTGAGGAAACAGAGACTTGGCTCAGAAAAATTATTGCAGTAAATATCCTCTAATGTTTCAGGTGGCAATGGCTGTGAAACTTGCCAGCATGGGTCATGGCTGGCTGCAAGGCACCTTGCCTGGGGAAGGCAGCAACTAAATCCACTTGTTGTGTTAGAGTCAGTGGGAATGGCACCCACAGGGAGTGCTGTGGAGGCAGCTCTTAATCTCCTGGAAGGCCTGAATATCATGCATTAGTCATATGTTGGGGAGGAACTGATAAAATAAACAAACATATGGCTTGATAAAGTGTGGCACAGTCTTTACACACTGGCCCAAATTCTCTGCCGCACATCGGCATCAGCTGGAGTTTATAGTCATGTAAATGGAGAGTGAAGCTCAAAAGCTAAACTGTGGACCCTCTTTTTTATTTCTCTGTTTGTGGCTCTGTTTTAATAAGCTTGGCATTATTTAGGAAATTTTAATTTTTTTTTTCTTGAAAAAAAATGTGTAAGATAAATGTGTCTGTAAAACTTCACGTTCAGCTGTACCAGCTTCATAGTCCATTAAGCCAAAAGTCCCTGACAATTTCCCTAATTTTATACATGAGTGTAAGGGTTAGGGAACTTTGCTAAATATCTAAGAAACACGTAAAAATCTGAGAAGCAGAGATACTGTGTATAGAGTATATCCAGCAGTCCATGTCTTCAAACATCTGCAAAAGCAGGCTGGTTGCCAGGCACTCACAGCAAAAAGGAGAAAAGAATGAAGTGTGACAGGAACAGAAAACCACCCATTCAGCATCTCCTGTTTTAAATGCTTTTCTTATTATTATTATCATTCATTCAAAATATTATTTGAAGTCCCATTGCTGAAGTCTTTGGTTCTTCCTAGAAATGAATGGAACATATTTAAAATGCTAATCACTATAGGGCAGCAAATATTATGTAAATGATTCATATATTCCTATAGGGATGAATTCTTTTCCTGATAGAATATACTGGTCACATCAACAAATTCAATTTTTTAATGTCCTATTATGGTTTTAGGTCATTTAATTTAAGGCAATTAAGTAAGTGGCTAGAAATTCCAGCACATTCCAGGTCAATTCATTAAGTTTTATAATTCTTCTGAAGTTTAAATTTAACACTTTTCTGCTGAATTACAACTCTAATTAATTATCTTTTATGCCACTCATCAAAAGGACTCTTCTCCTATCTTAACCTGCTAATAAATAGCAGTGCTTATGAAGAGGAATGTGACAGATTTTTATTTGCAGAAAGATTCTTCACAAGAAACGACAGGACAGGAGGCCTAATAGGGGTGTAAGACAATCTCCAATTGTAAAGACCCTTCTTTACTGATATAATGGACAGTTATTTTGACAGTGTTTAAATCAGGCAAGATCTAAGATTTTGTGAATAGAGAGGCAGAGGCAATAAATGACAAATGCTAGTTCTAGGATTTTGAACCCACTCTATGCTTATGCACCATTTTTGTTTGAAACAGTGTTCATATACTACAACAGGAAGAGATCTTTCCTCAGTGTCCCTAGGGACATGTCTGGCCCTCTCTCTGCTGATAAGACTTCTTAAGGTTCATATTTTTTCTTTTGTCAGCTCCATTGTTTTTAAAAGCCAATCTTAGTAGCTGCATAAATTGAGAGGGGAAGAGAAGGGGGTGGGCAGAGAATGGGGTTATTTTTTTTGTTTCTCTGACAAACAGGTATTTCCAGAAGCATGCTGACATTTCATCATCCTCTGAACTCTAATGTTCTGGAGAAAGGGCTATATTTGTGGGAAATTGCTTCCAATCCACAGAGTTACAGCTTCCTTCCTGCCCTGTATTACTTTAAGCACATAACCTTTTTGTCCTGAATGAAATTGTTCTGAGCTGTTTTGAATGCAAGGAAGGGGAGATGAGCAGTGAACAGCACTGTCCAAGGAAGGTGTTTGCACAGCTTCTATTCCTTGAACTGAAAGCTACAGGAAAATTAGAGGGAAATGATTATTTTTAATCAAGCACAATTGTACTATGACAGAGGCATAGTTGCTGTTCCTGCATTTTTGTGACTATTATTTTTGTTTGGTTTTTTGATGTCTTTTTTTACTATTCCAGTATTCAGTCTTATTTTTGTTCCTAAGAATATGTCTAATTGAACAGCTCCTGGATGTGTATGTGTTGTGAGGGAGGGTGGGAGCTCCCTGGAGAGCAGGAGGGCAGGGGCTGGCAGCTGGGGCTGGTGCCCTCCCCCAGCCAGGAGCAGGGCAGCTGGGGCAGCAGGGGCATCCCCTGTGTGCCCCTCCCTGGGATGGGGACAGAGAGAGGCCAGGACAGCAGCCCATAAGTGGGAGTTCATAAAGAGGCTGACTGGCAGCTTTGCTTACAATCCAGGCATCCCAGACATTTTTTTTTTTTAACTGTAACTCATCTGCTGCCTAAACCTCCAGGTACCTGCCCATCTATCATCACCTAATTATCCAAATGCCTGCACACACTAAATGGTTAAACCCCAGGCTTCTACAGGAACAGTTTCCAGCTCATTCAGCAGAACATCTGGACAGCCACACCTGCCATATCTTGGAATGCTTTTGCTGCTCCAGTTTCCCCAAAAACTTAAGTATATTTTGTTTTGTTATTGGTTTGTTGTTGTTTTTTTCTAATGAGGTGAGAAACACACCTGTTGAGCTGTTGGGATGTCTCAGGTAGTGGTGCTGGAGCTGATCAGTCAATGGCCATCGCAGGTTCATGTCCCACACACTGCAGTGCACCTGGTAAAGAAAGCACAGAGAGCAGATGGTTAAGGAGTGGGAAGGGGAGGGCAGTGCTGGAATTACCAGTTTAGTGAAAGGGCGTATTCAGCAGAGAGAAGGTTTTCTGGGCCTGACAAATTTGGCAGAACTCAAAAATGGCTCTTTTAATGTCTCTATTCTTCAACTAAATTTTCTTCTCAAGGCATGTTCCTATCTTCTGTGGCTTTCAAGGAAAGGGAAAGAAACTGTGTCTTGTTTCCCATTCCACCCTCATAACCCAGCTACAGAGCAGTTGCTGGTTATTTTCATGCCCTTGACTCCTACCTCAAGCCCCCTTTCAAGATCTCTTCCAGTCAGCACAGAGGCACTGCTGGCTTACCCCCAGTGGGTTTGCCTGTGATTCCCACCTCACCCTAAGCAAATCAGTCTCTCTGAGTACACTGCACCTACTTTTATTCCCTCCAGGACCCTGCAGGGCCACTTTCCCACCTGAGTGTCATATCAGTGAAGGGAGATCCCAGGCCCAGCTGGTGCAGGGGGCTGTAAGCCCGAAGTTGCTCCTTCTGCATCTCTGCACCTTGCAAGTTCCCTGCCAAGATGATGGGATCAGCTCATTGCTGGGACCACCTGGCTCAGTGAGGGGCCATGTATCTGTCTATAGGGCCTCTCTGTCTAAAGGGACATCATGGCAGACTCCAGCACTACGGGAGTTTGCTGCAGCTCAAGCAAGAGTTGTATGGTTGATACAGGAGGCTGTGTGATCTGCTGCTGCCCTCTTTGAACTTCCCACTAGTTCTGTCTTATTTTTATTCAAGGAGAGACAAAGTTGGCTGCTGGCCCAGATTTGCAGCTGGTGTCTCTAGAAGAAAGCTTACAGAGGGGAGAAACAAACAAACCAATAAACAAAATAACCCAAATTCCATGCTAAATCCACAGACTGTGCAGTTGGCATCACTGAGCCATGTAATACACTGGAGGTAGAGAAGGTTAAGGCTATAACTACTTTCTGCCATGGTGGGGGGAGCAGCAGTAGTCACTCTTTCTCCTGTAGTGGTGTCCAATAAACTGAGAATCCCAGAGGGAGCAGTGCTTTTAGTTACATGGTTCTGTTATGCAGTCTAAGAGTTACAGCCTGACAAAGAAGGAGGAAGAAAACAGGAGTGTGATGATAGTGGTTTACAGACTCTACACTATGCCACTGCCAGAAAATGCCCCCATTGCCTTAAATAAATAGCTGCCTTTTTCTTTTTTTTTTTTTTTCTTTTTTTTCTTTTTTTTCTTCTTTTTTTTTTTTATAACAAAATGTCAGAAACAAGCACCTTTTTCACCCACCTGGATTGTATACAGACCAGCAGGGCATGGAAAGTACAGATAGGATGATCCTGCAAGGAGGCAAATACTGTTCAGCATTGCTCTTAGGTAAAATAGTTGGACTTGCAGATGTTAAGTGTTGCAGCAGTTAAAGGCAGTGATGGGCTGGGCAATCGCTTCAGACAAATTCCTTCCACAGACGCTGAGCAGACCCTTTCAAGGTTGCCTTTTGTTATTTCAGGTGGAAAGTCCTAGACAGTCAGCAAGCAGAAAAGTGCCCTCCAGTCACCTACCTCCACCTGGTGGATGGGGTCACCTGGAGAATGCAGCTGAGTGGCATTAGGCTGGAGACACCCTGCCATGAGGCTCTGGCAAGGTCTGTGTCTTCAGTCTTACAGGCAGCTGATCTTGCAAACCTGTTCAGTGTTAATTTTTTAATTGCTTACCAAGTCTTCTGAGGAACAAGGTGCACTTCCAGCTATCACTCTTCACTGATGTAGGCTTTCATGCTTTCTACTTGCATCATAAAATTGCTCTGTAGTGCTAGGGCTTGAGCAGATGAGAAACCTAAGGTCTCAATATTAGGTAATAAGGAGAATTTGGGACAGAATAGCATGGTCTACATATGACTTGATTTAACTCACAAGTTTTCTTGATTCAAAACCAAGAGTATGAATAGATATTGGTCTTACCCCACACTGCAATAAAATTTAAACAGAACAATTCTAAGGAATAGTAGCAGAAAGAAAAGAGAACAACTGATCCCCCTGCATTTATACAACATTCATTTCAGTGGTCCCCATTCCTGTTTTGTCGTTTTCAATTTCCTTGGGGCAGGAGACAAGTCTTTATGCTTAACTGTAAAGCACTAACCATGCATGTCATCCAAAATAAATAAAAAATGACTCATGATAGACATCCTGGGGTACTCAGTAAACCAGCACATCCCTACAGCACATGCATCAATAATCATTCTTACTGAATATACTTGGGTGACTGAGGCACCAGCAGGGAAGAGGAAAAAGCAATAAGATATCTTCAGAGCTGGGAGGAAGCATCAGCCAGATAATCACATAAGAATGTATACTGCTTAAAAGCCTGGTGTCTTACCAGCTGAAAATAATCCTTTAGTATTTACAGTAAGAACAAGATATGATAATTCTGGTCATGGGTCCTGCATCATACTATGGTTTTGTTGAGATCATCTGAAATCATGATGGGATGTGGCACACATCCAAAACCATAATTCCTGGGAGCAATATATGGCACTTGCACCATTGCTAGGGCATGATCTATGAAATTGTATCTGTGTGTTCCAAGGTAGGGTATTTATGGTGTCTGGCAGATGAGGGCCATGCTATGAAGTCAAGCAAGATCCTGGATCCTGAGCATAAGCTAGGAACTGTTTAGTAAGCTGGGAGCCCTAGCCCACAGGATGTCTATCAGCAATCAAGATATTCATTCCTGTGGGGAAAGGAATTTAAAGCACCTAAAGATCTTGCTGGTCCATAGGTACTTGGAGACTGGAGAAAACCACGCAAATCACTTTCAAAGCCATGAAGAAGCTTTTTGTCCTGTCTGGGATATTTTTCCCCCTTTTCTTCCCCTCTGTGACAGCTTCACTATATGTAGACTTATAGAGACACAGATATCATCTGTAGATTTTCAGAAACAGTGATGTACAGCTAATTTATTGGAAGTTGATATTTGTATGAGTTCATCTCATTTCTGTACCCCACAGAGCAGCACCACTGCTTGCCTCCTGCTGAGATGCCTATCACTGCTGTGCTCAGGCAATTGCTGTTTACCACAGTGTGAGAATGAGACAAACTCACAAGGAGTATTAAAACATAGATCTTGTCAGACAAACTTTATTACTCCTTTTGGTAAACATAACAGAATTATTGGATGAAGCGAATGGGACAGAATAATAATTCCTGATTTCAATTTCAAGAAACCTTACTTGTGAAGTTAATTCAAATTGACTTGGAGTGGAAGTGGGAATCTGCAGTTAAAGATGATTGACAGATCCTATTGAGATGAGAGGAAGGGCACAGGGATCACTGCAGAAATAAAATGGGTTTTTCAGAGATGGGAAAAAAAAACGTTACGTGTCCAAGTATCAGTAAGTGCCAAAGGGAACTGGGGATCTCTCACCTGTGTGCCTTTGAAAATCTATCTCATATGTTTTATTTTCCAACTTCTCTAATTATCTCAGATAAAGTAAGTGGGATGTTCGTGAAATTCAGTTTTAAAAACAGAAAAGGCTCATGAGTAATTAGAAGCACAGAGAAAGTGTGACTGAACTTGTGAAGAAAGTGGTCTGATTAGAAATAATTGAAAATCTATGCTGTATATTTCCAGAGGTATGAAGTAACCAAAATTACGTGATGATAAAAAAACAAACAAACAAAAAAACCCCCAAACCCAAAAAAACCCAAAAAACCCAAAAAACCACAAAAAGCCAAACCTATGTCAAGAAATGTAACATAACTTTGCAATATAAGGATGCAGTAAGAAAGTGCATGCAATAATTAATTCTATATATGGAAACAGCCTATCACAGGGCAGGAAGAAAATAACCTTTTTTTTCTGCCTCTGTCCTTCCATTACTGACCAAAACTATGCATACCTTTTCCCCAAGACTATTGCAGAGCTGGAAGAAGTTCAAGGAGAGTAAAAAGACAAGTTTGAAAAGGCAGACTGGCACTGGCCAACGAAGTTCCAAGTTCACATAAATGTAGTGACTGTAGTCACAAAAAGAGAAGCCAAGTCTAGTTTCTTTTCAGAGAACAAGAAGGCTCTGTTTCATATTTCCATGAGAAAAATCATGATTAGAATCATAAAATCTGTGGAGTAACTTTTTTTTTTTTTTTTTTTTTTTTTTCCAAAGACTTTCCATCTTAGTTCTGCAAGATGGTGAAATCAAGCCTTCCCTTGGAGAAGGGTAGACAAGGGCCTCCCAGCCCGCCCTGTGCAGAGAAAGAAGCACCATGTGCCTTGTCCTGGAGAAGATGGGACTTCTAACCTTTTGGGATGCCTCCAAATCCACAGTGGCACAGAGGACTATTTTTAACCCTGTTTCTCGCCTGAATGGCAGGTGTTCAGTCACTCAGCAGTCATCTCAATTGCTGATGTCAAAAGCTTACTAATGTAATTTAAATCAAGGGCAAGTATAAATCAGAATAGTTGGTGGCCAAAGTGTCAGGGACTGTTTTGTGCTGCATTGATTCTAATGCCACTTTCAACAGAAAAATGACACCACATGAAACACACAATTCACCTAAATTGGAAGAGAAACATAAAAAAGATTTTTAGGGTCATTGATTGATGGTTTCCACACTTCATACCAGGCCAAACTAGCAATCTAGTAGCAATGAGAGATATTCCATCAGGTGTTGTCTGCTGTCAAAATTTAGATTTAAGACGTACACTATACATTTACGAAGACAATCTTTCAGAAATTTATCATGAAGAGACTAAGCTTTGGGCACATTATGAATTGACCAATATCAATTTAATGAATTGCATGAATGTTAAGCAGATAGTAGACGGAGTGGTAGTATTTTAGCATTAAATATTGCTTCAGAATCTGGAAAGATTATTTATTGCCTATTCATAATCTCCCTTCCTTTTATGTTAATTTAATTTACTTCTTGTTACTGATACTCATCCGTTCTTGGGTGACTTCTTGCTAAAAATTACATTGCATTCTAATTGAAACACTTAACATGCTCAATACTAGAACTTCATCTAATATGTGTATGAAAGATTATGTGCCCAGTATCCCAGAAATAATCCCATCAAACTATTCCTACATTCTCTTTTTCTGTATGTAAAGGAATGTGAAGTAAAATTATGAAGAAATACAGGCATTTAATAAGGCAATGTAACACAGAGGCACAGAAATGCCCACTATTTCCATCTGGTTTATTATTGTTTTTCACAATCCCTTTTCCTTATTATCTGAGGAAAAGAGATGGCCCAGGAAGGTGAGGAGGAGCCCTTAGGGGAGGAGAAAATTCCCACATATTTCTTTTATATTCATCATTAACTGCACTGACTCTGTCTGTGCTGTTCCCCAGTGTGTGTTACACAACCTAATGCATGCAGCTGGGGAGTGCCTGGGTGCCAGGCTCCAAACAGATTGGAGCACAGTCAGTGCTGAGTTTCTCTTCTGGGCACCATTTGTGTTTTGTTTCCTCAGCATGCCACTTCATGCTGTCACGAGCCCAGTTTCAAAGAAGGAGCAGTGTGCTACAGCAGCAGAGATCTCCAGCTTCTGCTGGGGAGCCCCATGTGAGGACAGCAAGCTTTGGTCCCACCAGACAGCTTTTTTTTCTGTACAAAGAGTGAGGATCCAGCAGAATGAAACCACATTCCCAGTTCAGATAAAAAGTAGTGCAGGGTGTGCTGGTTGGAATGCAGGTATCCACGACAGCAGCCTGCAATAAGTAGAATATTTCCATGAAGGAACAGTCTGTGTGAGTACAGCTCTTACTTGCATCCGTCTCGTGCATCCCAGCATCATCATACCTGACCTGGGCTGACAGATTTAGCTGCAGTACAACATGCAGCACATGTGTATGGCAAACTGGTTGCTGACAACATCAGAGGCTCTTTTATTGGTGAATAATGCCTTTGTGTCTGGCTTCACTGGCTGAATGGACAGTGCTGGAGATATTGGATGCCTGACAGTGTGAAAAAGTGCTCAAGCTGTAGGCTGAGAGGACTTCACCTCCCAGCTTGTGCTATATGGCATCTTCTTGCCAGCAGTGCTGAAGGTGATTCAAACCAGCAACACTCCCAGCATGCCCACATTTCCCCATAATTTTCCAGTGTAAGGACTCCAGTAGTCCTTACAGAACATAGATATGTATCTTCAAGCAAGGAACAGATAAGCTCTTAAATAAACTTGTTTGTTATGAACGTCCACAGGAAAAAATGGAAAAGAAAGGGGTACAGCAGAAAATATGAAACAGGTTGAAAATTACTTATAGATAACAGATCCTGTAGAAGAAGAAACTACTAGATGGTCTGCAATATATAAGCTGAAGTGATGTGTGAATGTTATTTTTATTGTGAGCCATACCAGTGGTGTGATCCTGAAAAAAGCTAAAGGTTTCTTGAGAATTTCTGATCATAGAGCTTGGTTCAGGACATGAGTCACTCATAGAGGGAACTCACCATCGCTTTCTCGTTACCAAGTAAACTAAATTGGGTTTTCCACCTCCAGTAGGAAGTATAAATTTGAATATCTTTACTTGAACAAAGACCACATTAGCAAGTCAAATGATTTTGCGTAAGAACGTTATTTTTTTAAAAGAAGGCCCCAAAATGATGCTTTTTATATAATTTAGCATTTTTAAAATTCTTTCAAATGAATCAAAGTGAATTCTAAAATACTGTTTCAGAATTAATTCCAATTATTCTAAGACTTGTAAATTTCTTTTAGTAGAAGGGCTCAGAAATATTTCTCCAGCAGTAGACTAGTTAGTCCACTATGTAATTCTGATCTTTGTTCACACATTTTAAAGGTGTCAGCATCATTGTATGGCAAAACTGTATCTCTATTCCCAATCTGAAAAAAATATTTCAGCTTATTATAACAATTATTTTCCTTTCAGAAATATGCTTCCTTTATATGTTTTATTATTTCCTTGTGTTTTATCTTATTTTTAAGTTGTTTATTTTATTAAAATAATTATCAATTACAATTTATGATAGCTACTCTTAACTAAAAGCTTGGTCTTTAATGACACTAAACTAAATGTAATAATATCTCTAAAATATAATGCTATAAAACTTGAAATTAACATAGAAATTGTAATTGAAATGTTGAAATAAAAATAAAAACTTAATTATTTGCATTTCTTTTCCTAATTTAAGATTGACAAATGTCAGTATTTTGATCTTTCTTTGCTTTCCAGAAAAATATGTAAACTTCACATGGAGTAGAATTTTGCTGTACCTCCACTGAAGTACAATAAAAGCCATAGATTCTCATGGTATTCCTGCCTGTACCAAAGTGAATAGCTTGAATGAAGAAAACAGGAAACTGGTATGGAAAAGAAAATGTAGTCATTATAGAAAAGGAAATCAAACAGAAACAAAGGAAAGCAATCAAAACTTTCATGTGTTTCTAATACACAATTCTCTTGTAACTCCTGGGAGTTTCCTACCAGCCACAGCCATCTAACCACCCACAAGCTCCTCTGTTACACCAAATGTCTCAGCTTGCTTTCTCCCCATTTACAGGCTGCAATCTGAAAACTGTCCATCAGTAACCACATCAATAGCATTGGAGCTGTAACTGGCTGAGTTGATGCAAAAATGTGATGGGAAATAAAGAAAATGATTGAAGGAGCTGTTGTTGTCTCCCACTCTCTCTTGGACTACATCACATCCCAATTTTTCACCCTGGAAGAAGGAGGACAGGGTACACTGTGCAATTCCAAGACCAAAACACTTCCTCTTAAGATGCCAGTGTGGTTGCTAAGAAACAGCAAAGTAGTTTATCTGCCACATCCCTCACATGCCTTGTGAACACATGGAAAGTGGTTAAGGTTATCATAAATTTTTGACTGCCCATGTATTAAGATAATTTGTTCTCCTCAAGAATGAATTAGAAATGCTCTGAGAAGCTTCAGTAGTATGTCAAAACAAAAAAAATTGAATAGCTCATAAAAATATCTCTATATAGACAACTTAAAATGGATGGACAGGTCAAACAAACTCTTCATTTGTAAATGCAACACACTCCCCTGTGGTATTTTAAAACTTCTATTTCTAGGTTGATTTTTGTGAATCTGTCAAGTTGGAACAACTTTCTGTTCTTTTAGTAAAAAACAATCAGTTTTTTATTTCATTCCCTGCTTCTTCTTAGTGTAACCCTCTTCCTCTTGGAGAGTATGTATGTGGTTCCAGTTAAATGGCAACTACCCTAAATATTTTTCACCCACTCTTGAAATATGCTTTTTGTTGTTTGTTTGGGGTTTTTTTGTAATCAGAAAAGTCATGAAAACATTCAACAAAAAGTAACAATTTGTTTGATTCTATTTTTTAAAAAGAGGGCAGATGATAGCCAAGAAAATCTACCAGATGGTTCTTTTAATAAATACATTAAAGTCTCTTTTATTTTCTTTCAATTTTAGCAACTAACATAACAGAAACTTTCAGACCATCAAACCAGTTTTCACAATCTGCCATAAATTTGCATTTCACAGAAATAATCCCGACAAGCACTAATAGATGAATGCTGTTGGTGTAACAATAAAACAGTATAAGGCATATTTATACCATCCTTACATACAGAACACTGTACACACAAAAAAATCACAGATCCAGAACAAAGTAAATTTGATCCCTTAGACGTTTTACGTTTATAGGCTTGGTACCAAACAAAGAATTCTCCAAGCAACAGACAACCTCTTGTTCTTGTGTGATTTATTTGTAATATTGTGCTCATGCAAAATAGGTATTTGTTTTATTGCATTAACATTAAAAGAATGTTGGGAGTTAGTTCTGAAGTCAGTTCAACCAAATTTTACACCCTGTTTATCTTCATCCATAGCAAATCTAAGTAATTTTTCTAGGTGACATAAAATGAGGCATTAACAGATGACTGAGATTTTTATTTGGAAAGTTCCAAAACGATAATGAAGCTCAACCAACTACAGTTCAAAAACCATCTTTCTTGACCATGCATGTTTTTTTATGCTATTATGAAGTGGTTTAGATGAGATGCCTTCTTGTATATTTAAAGTTTCTATCATTTTATATATATTTTTAAAGAAACCATGTACTATCCAACATCCACTGTTCACAGAAAGAAATAAGCAGCAGGAATAGCTCTGGTGGCAGAGTTGGCCAGAAGGACATCAGTAAGTTAGTGGCAACTTAATAACATCAAACACCCCAGAGATACGTCACAAAAGAGTTGATTACTATAACCCATATTTCTGTAAGAGTTCAGACTGCCAGGGGCGTTTGCGCTCTGGAAAGTAATCTGGAATGTGGATTTTTTTAAAATCTTGGATACACTTTCTCATTTCTTCCTCAACACTCAGCTTCTCACATACCTTCTTTTTGGAAAGATTTGTTTCTCTGGACTTGCTAATGAGAGTTTGAAAGAGTTCACTGTTCCTGCGTTTGTCTGGTGGTGGCATCCACTGCACCGGGGCCTTCTTAGACGGACGATCCAAAGTCAGAGTATTTGGCTGGTGGGCTGTGGATGGCTGAGTGCTGGTGGCATTTTCTTGAGGGGTGCTGGCTTCTGAGTGGCTGTCACAGCTTGAGGTGGACAACTCATTACAGGAAGTCCCACTTTCACTGCCCTTGTCCAAGACCTTGTCGTGCTTCCTTTCTTCATGGTCTTGTTTAGGCGAAATGGTTCGCTGGGGGGGTCCTAAAGCAAAGCAGAAAAGAAAAAGTATTAAGCAAGCACTGTTTTACACATAGAAGCAATCAGCTGCCACTTAGAAAAACGACTCAAAGTCTTGGCTGGGATAAATTGGTAGCTTTTCCTTTCATTCAAAAGGACTATACCAGCCTGGTACACAGTTTGAAGGTCTGGTTCTACCTGTGTGCTCAGTTGTCGAAATTCTCACTCCTGGAAATGTTAATGACAAAAATAACTTCACTGCCTGCCTAAGAATCCAGGTAATAAAACATGTGCAATGCTCAGGTTTGATCTGCATTGGAAATCCCTGCAGGCAAGTTTAAATGAGCAACTTCGATACTACACCCCAAGCTAGATTTTGTAGTATAATGAAAATAGAACCATGCAATTTGCAAACCCTTTGCTTAAATAAAAATATCCCAAGGACTTAGATTTTTTTTGTTGTTGTTGTTTTGGAAGCTCTTAGCTCTACCTTCCCAGAACAGTCTACTGATTTACGTTCTGCAGATGTCAACTCTGCAGAAGCCCTGGACAGAGACAGAAGTATTAATCCAAGAATAACAGAGAGATCTCTCACGAGTGGCAAAGTCCTCAGGCTTTTTTTTTTTTTTTTTTTTATCCTAGTGATTTCACTGTGCTTCTTACTGTCAGCTATTATCCCAGGCTTGCCTCAGTGGAAGCTCAGAATTCATTTGAACACCTCTTGCTTCAGAAGCTGGCAGGGAAAAGGAGGTGATGAAGTTATCGGTAACGAGGCGCTCTGCGACGGTGGGGAGAGCAGTGGGCACTGCTCAGCACCTCCTCTGCCTGGAAATCGGATCCAGGTTGTTATTCTCCCTCAATATCATTTTTGCTTTGAAGTCTTAAGCAGAATAATAATGTGAAAATTCAGTGATAGCTGCTGAATCTGTACTAGCATTTTCATTTCTGAAGTCTTATTTCAAAACTCCAGCTGCGAAGGGAAATGCTGGCATCACGTAAACGTCATGATCTTAATTTAGGACACTATCTAGAGCTCACTGAGGTATCTACAGAGTTCAAGAAGCTCTGGGGAAGATCAAAGGGAAAAATTTCAAAGATGTTTAAACTTCTAAATGAAAATGAAGATTGGAACTTCAGGGCAATTGTGTATTTGCTACAAATCCTGAAAGACTTCAAACTGTTCAGGTATCTAAATATCTAAGAAAAAACAAATTATCCTTACAGTTTACTGAAAACACCACCAGCATCAGGTGGTGTCACCTTTGCCAGGTCAATGCCAGGTTATGACAGCTCAAGCTTGAGTTGCTGTGGTAGAGTTTCAATGAGATTTTTAAATCACTTAGTATACTGTCTTTCATAATTACAAATTAGAAATATAATTACAAGTATAAAGAATGCAGAAGGAATATGAGCACTCCAGTGTCTTTTTGACAGTGCAGTTCTATGATTCAAAGGAATCTAAGAAGATGGCAATACTTTACATGAGACACAGGGGAGAACAAAACAAAACACAAAAGGAAATAAATGATAATTTAACAGCGGCAGCATTCAACAGCCTGCTTTTATTTTGTTTTAGCCAGCATCCCAGGATGAAATGTCACATTTCATGTAGTCGACCCTGAGAAATCCATGAATAATCAAGATCCAAAGAAGAGAGAAAACAATCCATCAGGGCTTGTACTTGCATTATTCAGGATGAAAAACACAAGTGATTTCCCACTTCATTATATTAATCTCAAATATTCAGTGCATGGCTGCAGCAATTTCCTTCCTCTTTTTCCTCCAGAAATACGTTCACCTTCTTAAATAGATTTACATACACTCCTTCTGCTGTTGGAGCTGGCATTTTATTTCATATCTCAAATCACTATATGAATGCTCTAAATCAAGAGTCAGCTGGCACTATGGAATTAATCTAGTGACACAGCATGTGATTATAAAACTGAGTCGTTAATCAAATAGTGATTTCAGTATTGTTACTCTGATTTTCATAACATTATTAACATCAATATCTGATCTAGTGTACAATCTTAGTTCTTCAAATGTATCAACACTCTATGACTCAGAAACTCAAGTTTTCTGTTAGTGACACCCTGAAGTCTTCAGCTCTGTATTTCTTACCCAGTTTTTTGCTGTAACTTCATAAATCAAGATATTATTTCTAGCTCTTTATTGGTACTCTTTGCTTCTCAGGGGCTCAACCAGCAATGTACTAAGAATCTATGAAAAAAAAAGCACTGAAATACACCTTCAAGAATATCAACAATTCCATTTCCTGCTACAACATTATTCAGAAGACTGACAATAGGCAGGTATTAAATAGCTTTTTTGGATCAGAGCCCTGAGCTTCTGTATCTTACAGCACTGAGCTCTGTATGCTTCACTGAATTGCCTAAATTCACAATGACTTTAATCCAAACATAGCTTTCTCCCACACCTCTCTTTTAAAAATTAACAAATCCTCCCTCACAAAGAATTCTTTATATGCTCCTGCACTTCTTTCTCAATAGTGTATTATTAACAGAAGCAGCTGTTCTGCTAGAGGATAGGTTTTTCTCACAGTATTTTCCACATGCTGAAACTGAAGAGAATTTATGAAAACGTAAGAAAGGATTCTCAAAACATATTATTATCTGGATTATCAGTTAAATTTAGCTATATCTCTAATCTGGAAACCATCTTCTTAATGCCCTCTACGCTGGCACACTCATCTGTGGCCAGGACTGTGTGACTGGATGCTGACTCCACTGAACCTTCTCAGCCCTGCCAGAATAATACCAAAAACTTTCAGATAGCTCAATCTCCAGAAACTACCTACTTGAGAAAGCATACTTGCTCCAATGTGCAAGTAAAACAAAAAAACTTCAGTGATTTACAATCTGTCCTTCTTGCTCCTTCCCCTTTTAGCATCCCACCTACTGCTGGTTCTCCAGCTTTTCCAAGCTGTTCCAGTAGACATTGAACTTCCTACTTCTTTTTCACTTTGTCATGGTTTGGACAGCTGTTCTATCACCCAACCCCACCTGGGAGGGGTAATCAGTAAAAGTAAAGAAGACCCATGGCATGAAATGAAAACAGGTTTTGGTCACAGAGAGCGGAGGAGCTGGCCTCAGGCATGGGATGTCCAACAAGATGGACAGGACCCACTTGGGTAAGCAGCTGTGGTAGGAGAACATTTTTTATATTCCCCAAATTTCCTGATTTATAGTGAGGGTGCTGATTATGCTATGGAATACTTGGGTTGCCAGCTTGGGCCAGCTGCCCCAGGCTTTGCCCCTGCCATCCCACTGCACCTGCATGGTTCAAAACTGCCCTTGACCTTGGTCACTGTGGAGATCTGCACACCAGAGCTGGGGATAAACAAAACCTGTGCAGGTTATCTCGTTTGTTCTCACAGAATTGGACTCTGCAGCCTCTCAAAACCACAGTTTCTCTGAACAGAAAAAGGGTTTTAGAATTCTATCCCAGCAAATCTGTGACATCTTTCTTGTTCTTAAATGGCTTTCTTTTTCTCAGTTAGAAAGCGAGCTTGCCCTTGCCTAGGCTTGCTCGCCACCTCTGTCACTGTGGCTACCAGACTCCCACGTTTAGTAGACTTGAACAAATACCTCCAGCACATTTCTCTGACCAGGAGGGCACATTGCATTCACTTTGACTGTATTTATTTCTCTTCTGCATTGCTCTCTGCACACATTTTTGCCACCATGGACTGGCAGAATTGAATGACAAAATAATCACTTGCAAACTATTTTAAGAACTTGTACTGACATGAAGAATGGCAAAATCCTAGCTCTGGAGCACAACTAGCTGGATGCAGGACATGTAGATAGGAGCTGAAGCTGATATAAAAGTAGTAAAGTAGAAATGAAACAAACCAGAACTGACATTTTAAATGTATTGTATATGTGGTACCTGAATCAGGAACACTAGAACCTGTTAAAGGGATGCCATCTTGTACTGTGGGTCCAAAAAATACACACGAAAAAAGTTAAATTGTTTGAGTTTGATCAATTCCCTTGCCAGCACTATAAAATTACGACTATTTGTTAATTTAAATAAGAAACTAAACCTATTTTAAAAAACAAAAGCAACCCCCAAAATCATAAGGTTTTCTATGATGTAATTTTAGTGAAAATGAAGTTCTTAGGGATAGTTTTGCTTCATAATTTTCTGTTTCTTCAAATATATATTTTTTAATATTACCACAGGTCTACTACATATAATCTCATTCATTCATCAAATAATCATATTTAGGGTTCCTTTCAACTGGTAGAGTTATAAAAGGAACTAACTCTTGCATAAGCAAAAAAAAGTTTGGCAAATACATTATATTTATTGAGAACACATCTTTAAAACATTACAGTAAAATTGTTAATAAAATTGTGATGTAAGAAGAATCCATGTTTTTATCTGATTTAATAAAAAATCAAAACAGAAGGGCAACAGGGTTTTAAGCTGACTGATTGTATTAGAAGGCTCAGAAACAATAGCAAAGAGGACGAAAGTTATTTTTATTTGTATCTGTGATATCTAATCCAATAATACTATTTTCATTTTGATTCAGAATTTTTGCATACTTGACAATGTATGTAGTATGTGATTTGCACATGACTTTGCAAAGTAAAAGAAACTATAACTAATATACAGTCACAGAAAAAATACTCATCAAATTTCACATTATGATTAATTTATCCATTTTACATATCTGGATTTTTATTACCTCTCACCAACATTCAAATTGTAACAGTACCCTGAATTCTTAGAGACCAGTCACCTGTGAAATCCAATGACAGGTTATGTCTACTATGGGAACACTTTCATTACCAGACTTCTGAGTTCTTAATATCACACTTCAATTGGAAATTATTATCTTTTATGTCTAACTTTATTTTTATTTTATTAAAAAAAAAAAGAAAAGAAAAAAGAAGATTATTCTAAAGAGCTATAAAAGGATAGCTCCAAACCCCTGACATTTTCTGTGGCATATAATTGATATTTTCAGTTTTTAGAAGAAAATCCTTTCTTAGAGCAGAGCTCAACAAATGAAATCCCTCTCTGAGACCAGCAAGGGATTCAGCTTGCCTCTTACCATTAGAGCTGTAGGTCAAAACTAGCTTCATGCCAGACAAATTTACAACGCACTTCCTGACCACTGAACTTCATCCTAATGGACTGGAGTTTTAATGCACCACAAAACCAAGATAAACCCACTGCTTGGATTTAGCAGTAAGAGCTTTTGGTGGGGTTTTTTTTGTTTTGTTTTGTTTTGTTTTGTTTTGTTTTGTTTTGTTTTGCTTTGCTTTGTTTTTAACTCCATACAGTTTGTCAAGGAAAATTCTCTACTGATTTTACGTATTTCAGTTTGCATATAACTTAGTCCTGATGAGAGGGGAGGAAAGAGGGAAGGTCAGGCCCTGTTTTATTTCTATTTTAAGGCTAATATGCAGGCCTACACAGGAATTAAGTGGCAGGCAGTCTCTAGCTGCCCCTCTGCCTGTGGATGAATTTTATCCATTCTCAACATCCCAAGAAAAAGGTGGTAATAACTAAGTATTTAGTGTGAGAAATATCTAAGTGCCTTGACAAGCTCTGGTCTTGACAGCCTGCAGTCAAGCTGTCTGAATATATTCAGTTTCCAGTTTTGGTTTCATCTGGTAAAATATTTCAATCCACATTTTGGATTAAAGGCTTGATCTAAAGAATGCCCAGTGTATAATAGTGAAGTATTTTTCAGAAAGGAGGATTGAAAACTCAGCATTTCTTATTTTTCTGCCTCTTTTTCAGATGAGAGGCAAATTACTGCGGATACCCAAATGCTTATGCTTTCATGTTCTTTGACCCAACTGTGGCTTAGCTTTAGTCAATGCAAAGTAGAACAGCTTCAATAAAATGAAGAGTATGTTCCCTTTGCCTTCGATCGCTTCAGGGTAGCAGATTCATTTGGAAGAAGTGAGTTAACCTCCCTCAGGCACAAGAGAGAATAAGTATCTGGGAGACTTTGATTTATTAATGTGCTAATTCCCAAGCCCTTGGGTAAAGCCCAGCACTGTTGACATATCAACTTCAGTACTTTGAGCAGAACTTGAATTTTATATGATTTAAGAAAGCTAAGCAACTCAGTTTGCCAGTGAAACTGCCATGAAGAGGTCTTGCAAATCTCAGTAGGGCTTCCCTGACATGAAGAATAGCACTGAGGTTACCCACATTTTATCAGTGTAATTTTGTAAATATGCCCATGCTCTAGCAAAGCTTCAAATTCATATCTACAGGGCATGTAAAATGGTTTGGCTTCACCAGGAAGCTGATTCTGAGCTGTGAGTCCAAAATTGCATTAATTTAAAAACATTTTTAGACTAAAATGTCGACCTCATTCAAGCCAAAGACATCACACTGATTCCTTAAGTTACAGAAGCCTAATTCAAAACTAAAGCCTGTTCAGTCTACTGTGAATGAAAAAAAAAATTTAGAAGGAAAGAAGTTAGAACGATTTCTGTAACTTTTCAGAAATCCTATAATTAATGGCATCCCTGGAAAAATCATCTTTAGTTTAAACCAAGTAAAATTATCACAGATAATATTTTGCCCCCCCCCAATATTTGTGCAAGAACATCTGAAAATACTATCTATGTTCTAAAGAAAACCTCATTGTAGACTTAATTATGGTCTGCTACAATATAGAAGTTATAATAACAGGGTGTTGAATGAGTCATTGTAGACAAACTAAAGAAGTTATGACAAATTTAAAAACAATCTTGGTGCTTATGAGAGATGAAGACAAAATATACTCTGATTATTCTGAAACATTTTACTACATTCAGAATTTAATAGGAAATGCAAATTTTACCATAATATTTCCTGTCCTCTACTGCCAAGCCCATGAGACATCTCACATGCTTTGATTTGAAAACAAAGTGGGAATGGTACACTGAAGTCTTCTTGGTAATGTTCTAGGAGCATTAAGATTTTTAGGACTTTTTATTTGCTCTTCCACAGATATTTCAATAGGAGGAATATGTCTGTGATTGCACTCTTGATGAAGCCTTTTATTTAAATCACCTTACCTGTCATGGAAAGATAAAAAGTCTCTGTGTAGAGATTGTGGCTGTGTTGGGCACAGCTCCCACAGGGGAAATTACCCTTTAATAGTGTTAAGCTCAATGGTGTCTGAATGGTTATGTGGTACTTGAAGAGAATGAATGAATTCATCTTCCAGATTAGGACCACATGCCTGTAAGTGATAAGTGCTTTGTCTCAAAAGAAGAAAAACCCAAAAAACCATAAAAATATTTTTCTGTCACATTTACTACCACCTAATGTTAAATAACTTCTAGAAAGGGTACAGTAGAATGAGTTAAATAAATCAATGAGGAAAATGTCTGCTTATTTCTAAACAGGCTGTATTTTAAATATTAACATTATTCACGATATGAAAAGGCTAATTAATATATAGAGAGGGAATATTTTTTTTTTAATGACAGATGATATGCAATAAACAATCTCATGCTTAGCTTGAATTCATTAGATATTTCACCCTGATCTTGTTTTGAATGAGTAGCAAAACTATACTACTTTCATTTGTTTCTTCTCTAGCTGGGTTTCCTGGTAGGCAAAATAGCACTTAAATAGAAGAGAACCAGTGAAATTCTGATATGGACAATTTGTTGCATTCCAGTAAAACTAATGAAGAGTCTACAGCTTCTTATTAAATATATTAATCTGAAAATTTTGAAGTCATTCTGAGAAGGGTCTTTTCTCAGCAGATAAGCTAAAAATATCAAGAGAGAGCAGTAATTTTCATACCCAACTACAAACAAATTCAAATATTGAAGATAATATTTTTATTTTGTGGTGTTGGAGATTGCTACCTCATTATGCTACGCTGGAGATACAAGAAGAAAACAACTGTTTGGAATAGATAAGATATAAGCTGAATCAACATCAAAAGACTGAAAGTTAGGGAACCATCAATACTGCCAATATCCATCCACTGTGTATGATATATAACAGATTTTACCCATTTCAGGACTATATCAGTGGGCCAATACTTTGCAGCCAGAGCTGTCAGCCCTCCTAATTATCATTGAAGAGACCACTGTTTAGCAAACAGATTGCAAAATCCCAGAGGCAAAATTTAAGGTCTACCTCAGCTAAGGGAATATTGTGAAGTTAGCTAACAAGTTCCTTGCAGACAGCACAAACTTCAAAGTTAACCAGATGCTTCACATTTTTTATGTAAATTATTTGGAGAAATAGGGCTTATTGAAGCAGCACAAAATCTTCCTGAAGTAAACTCAAGATAAATTGTTGGATTTTTCAATGGTGGTCAGAAGCGGCATTAATTTCCATAACAGCAGACAAATAGCAAATAAATACAAACATTATACTAGCAGCAGCCAGACTGAATCTGATCTTGGGATTGAAGGGTTTTGGTTATTTTAAGATGAAAGCAATTTGACAAATGCATTTTACATATAGAGCAGCAGAATTGCTGTCTTTCCACCTGTAGAAATATCTTTCCCTTCCCCCAAATCTGAAAATATAGGAACTTCAAATAATTTTGATGTTTGGAAGAAATCTCAGAAATTAAATGTATTGGTATACATAAAAAATGAAAACTCCTTTCATAGAAAGTGTGCCCTGACGAGAAGGACTTGGTGGTGTTGGTTGATGAGAAGCTCAACATGGGCCAACAATGTGGGCTCACAGCCCAGAAAGCCAACTGTATCCTGGGCTGCATCAGAAGGAGCATTCCCAGCAGGTCAAGGGATTTGATTCTCCCCTCTATTCCTGTCTCATGAAACCCCATCTGGAGTACTCTGTCCAGTTCTGGAGCCCTCAACATAAGAAGTATATGGAGCTGTAAAAGCAAGTCCAGAGGAGGGCCACGAGGGTTATCAGAGGGCTGAAGCAGCCTTCCTATGAAGACAGGATGAGAGAGTTGGGTTGTTTAGCTGGGAGAAGGCTCCAGAGAAACCTTATAGCAGCCTTCCAGTACCTGAAAGGAGGATCCAAGAAAGCTGAGGAGGGACTTTTTTCAAGAGCATGTAGTGATAGGATAAGGGGGGAACAGTTTCAAATTGAAAGACAAAGATTTAGATTAGATACTACGAATAAATTCTTCACTATTAGGGTGGTGAGACACTGGAACAGGTCATCCAGAGAAGTTCTGGATGTCCCCTCCCTGGAAATGTTCAAGGCCAGGTTGGATGGGACTTGGAGACATCTGGTCTAGTGGGAGGTGTCCCTGCCCATAGCAGGGAGTTTAGAACTAGATGATCTTGAAGGTTCCTTAAAATCCAAACCAGACTGTGATTCCGTGAGTCTTCTATAACATCACTTGCCAGTATATAGACAGCCCCAACTGCTTGTGTTTCAGCAACATCTGGTATGTGCGCTTGTCATTAATTTTTAAATTGTAAGATAAATTCATGTTCAGCTTTGTATGATAATTTCATCTGCTTTTTTGTGACCGGTTATTTTTCAGTGGCTATCAGTTAAAAGCTGAAGTATTTTGTTCTGTCAATGAAAAATGCTCACTAAAGTCTTCTCTTACAGAAAGAGTTAATTTGTATTAAAGTCCACCAAATTATCTTCAAATTATTAATTTGGCATCTGAAAGCTAATAAGACTTATCTGGAGTGATATTCTCCATTTATCAGAAAAAGGACTCAGAGGAATGCTATTCAAAGAAAGCAGGACATTTTCTCACATTGCTCTTATAATCTCCCTTAAGACTTCTGTGCTTCTTTCCTCTAAGCAGTGCTGGCAGAAAGTTTACTTCATTAATGCTGATCACTGGAAGAGTGACCCAGATTATGGTCTTGCAGTTCCTGTTGTAGCCCTTGCAGCTAAAAGAACAAACACATTCTTACTCTTTTAACATCAGGATACTGAGCACTACTAGAGATTCTCAATGACAAGAATGTAAATGGTTTTAAGTTCTTCTTTCTTAAGCATTTCCTTGAAATCACCTCTAACACAAGCTTAAAGCTACAAGCGTGGGAAAAACAAAAAAAACAAAAAAAACAAAAAAACAAAAAACAAACAAAACAAAAAAAAACCAAAAAAAAAAACAACCCAGAAAAACCAAACAACTCACTTGCAATCACTTTATAAGGGCAGAAGTGACAAGAAAAGAAAAACAATCACTCTATCTTCACATTGCAGAAACACATCCCAGATGCATCTCCCTCCCAGGATTCATAGGACTAACTACAAATGACTGCTTAACCTGGGGCTTTAGAGACTCAGTTCTACTTCCTATTTGGTGTCCTCAGGCTGCAGGCAGAGAAGACAGCTCTTGGTCTAGGGAAGGATATTGACTTTTGTATCTCTGCTTTTTCCTGATACAGCCCATCAAACTCCTGGGGATCCCTCTAATTTTGCCAGATACTATCATTACCTTTTTTTGTTCCCTTCCCCTTTCTTCTAAGGACATACTCATTTGTAAGTCAGTCAGGAATTCCAGTCTGTTGTCTGCTTTGTAATTATTAATATTTGTTGGGCATCTGCTCAACTGTGAAATAGTGTTTTAGCCACCAGGTCTGTGTTTGGCAAAGCTCTGACCAGTTTTAGGCAACATGAAGCTGAATCTCTTTCCACTCAGATAAGCAATATTATTCTTCGAACCGCTCATATTTCATCTTTCCTAAATTAGTTTTAACTTCCCAGCTGTCAGATGTCACATAAATGCTCGTGCCAGAAGAGAAGGCACCAGAGAGATGGGAAAGAGTATTTGAGGGGAGGGACTGCACTTTCAGTGATGGTTTACGGCAATTTGAAACGTGTGAAGCAATTTCTTGTCTTCTTGTGAGACACACATAGATTAAATATACTGACATTAATAATGTCCTCACAAAAATATAGTTTACTTTCAATAAATGAACACAAGGAATGCAAAAAATGCCATCTCAAATAAGGTCTACCAGTCAGAAACATATTTCAGTGGGACTTCAGGGATTCAGTCACATCCAAAATTACTGCTCTCTTAGAATTTCCAACGTGAGTTAAACAGCAGTTTCAAGAATCTTTGTTTTGATATTTTCTTTTAAGAAAAGTTCATTCACAACTCATTTGTAAGAACTCTCCTTTTTGGGGCTGTCAATGGCCTCAGTCTTGGTACTCTGTTTTAACAATATGAGCAACATGAAAAAAAACAATAGAAAACAAAAAGGGACAGAGTCAACCGTCACATTTGTGGCTTACTTCCCATTCAATTTCAGATATTAAACCAAAAATTTTCCTCTATAATTTTTATTTCTGGTTGCCTAGTATGATCTCACACTACTTTGTTTTGTCAATCTTTGCCAATAATTTTAGATAAAATATGTAATCTTAATTTCTTCCTTCCTAGCTCTTCCAGTTTCACAGGTTGCTTTCCTACTGTTATTCACCATCAGTTCATATTAATAGGAATTTACAGAATCTGTATAAAATGCACAAGGAGAAAGTCATCAAAATACCATGCACTGGCTTAGGCATTAGAAGTAGTCTGCAATTAAAGAAATATTTCAGACACCAGCTAGCTTGACAGGCTTACAAGATACTCATGACAACACTTTAGGCAATGAGCAATTGCAAAACTATGGGAAAAGCACACTTGCTTTTTACTTTTGATTACCAAGAAGTAGCAGTGAACTATGTGAACTGGGTAAGAGTTTTCAGAGAATTATCCCAGGGTTCAAGCACTAAGAGGGAAGCAATTCAGAATATACTCAGATTATATTTGTGTAGCTTTATGCCTCTTCTTGCTGGTCTCTGAGATAATAAAAACATCTCAGTCTGCACAAATTCTCTGAAGAGACCAGAAATGTTTGCTGAAAGCTTTCCCTAAGTAACAGTGATGGTCATGGATGAGGTTTTTCTCACTTCTCACTTCTGTGTACACAGCATGAAGTACATTTCAGACTAAAATTGCAGCAGTGCCATTCATCTGTTATTATTATTAAGGATCAATACATGAAAAATGAAGGCATTGAACCCTGGGCTGTGTAAACACATGCCAATAATAACACTTTAGATCCAAATTCCTAGTTCAGCCTCATGGAACATACAAAGCATTTACTCTAAGTACATAGATACAGAACGTATGAAAATGTATGCAGAAAACCAGTCTTATTTATTTTGTATATATTTAAGTAAAATAAAAAAAGATTGATTATGTAAAGGATAATTAATTCACTCTGCATACAACATCTTGTCCTCTGCAAAAAAGCAAATTAGTTTGCAAATCATTTGCATGTAAAAATCTTATACGTCCATGCAAACAAAATATTATGACTATACAACATAAACTCACAAACAGATAAAAAAAATGAAGGTTGAATTCATTAAATTAATTCTCCTTGGGAAACAGTGAAAATACATAAATTACAACTACAGACAGTAAATTCAAGGTGAAATTCCTAACAGAGATCCTGAGTATTTGCAGAACAAGCAACATTTTTGATAAGACAGAGCAAATAGCATGCAATGGACAGGACTAGACTGGTTAAATTTGGAAATTCAAGATATATAGAAATTCCTAAAAACAATATTTGAAATATTGCAAGTTTCTTCAGACACTTCTTATATAATACTTGAAAGATAAAAGTGATGCTTTGTATCTTGAACTAACATAAATGTTTCCTTATTACTTAATCCTACAAAAGTAATAGAAAGGGAAGTTTAAAAATTATTTACTTCTATTAATGAGGTGGTTGCTGGTATGAATATTAATTCTATTTTCCTTACAGACTATATTTTCTAGTAATAAGCTACATTGTGCATAATGTAGTTGGGTGGTCTCATCATTAATTAATAGATGACCTTTGAGCTATACAAGTTAAAATCTAAGAAGAAGACAAGAAACAGCAGATGGGGAGAGACAAACAGATGGAGAACATATCAAAAAATGCAGTACTGGTCAGTGTGATAGGCTGGCTGTCCCAGACCTCCAGCTGCTTGATCTCTTGGCAAAACTTATAAGAGCAGCACAAAACCAGAGTTTTAAGGAGGATTTTGAAGGATAATAACACAATAGTTTTGCAGATGTCAGTAGCATCTTCTCTCTCAAGAAAGAAGCGGCATCAGAGGTGATATGCATGCGAGCAACAGAGAAAGTCACCATGGCCTGGTTGGAGCTAAGAGTTATTGCACCAGCAAATGATACGGGCTGAGTGAGGACAGGCAACCAAGGGCCTTGGTGTGAGGGCACGAAACCATGTCTGGTATAAAAATGACATATTTAGTGTAGAGGTTTGAGAAACAAAGGGTCAAAGTAGTGAACTATAAACAAGACTTATTTAAAAACAAAGCAGATGCTCTGGAAGCAGATTAAGTAGTATTTTCCATACCTAAATACTCTGATGATTGTTAAGGTCCCTTCCAGTCCTAAAAATTCTATGATTCTATGAAAAGGGTCTAGAACAGAATTGCTTCTTCTCTCACTCAGAGTGGTTTTTGACTTTTGTTTCTTGTTTTAAGATGTAAGCTTTGCCTATTCTAAAGTCAGAATCTTCTTGTATTTTTTTACGATAATGTAAAGAGAGAAAGGAAATCCACATAAGTGAAAAAAAAAAGAAATTATTAAGTTATTAACCTAAAGTCCAACACTTTTGGAAATTACCTTTATCCTCTTAAAACTATTTTTTCGAGGGAAAAAAGTAATTTAGATCCATGTGTGTAAAATATTTTGGCTTTTGATGAAATCTATATTTTTCACTGAGAAAATATTTGAACAGATTTTTCTGAACACAATCGGTCTTATAAATATATTCTCCCCATCTCACATCACCCTATGTCTGTGACACAACCGAACCAATAGCTCTACAGATCACTTTTATGATATTTTTCTAAAGCTATTTTTATGTCTTTACTTGAAAGAATAAAAAGGAGAAAGGAAAAAAGCATGTGAATAATTTAATCATGTATGGTAAAGTAATTAGAATAAGAGTGTCCGTGGATTATGCAGTATCTATGGATAATAAAGATACAGTACTATAAATACAGATATAGAAATACATTTCCACCAATGGCAAGACATATATATATAATATAACACAAAAAATGCTCCTTTTTTCCTCACCAGGTGAAGGCAGGCAATTATTTTACAATCATCATCTCCTTTGCTTCCTGCTGCTAGTGCCATGCTCCATAATGAGAATTTAAATTCTGGCACATTCATATGGATACATTTCTGAATTGCATGGCTCAGATGCTGAATGTAGTGACAAGGCTGTGAACCTGACTTCAGGTTAGCAGTGTTGATGAAGATGTTCTGGACTTTCACTGTGCTCACAACAGAACATGAGTTCAGCTCAGCAAGAGTGTCACCTTTATTCCCATACATTAACCTGAACATGTGCAAGAGTTTGCAATGTTATTATAGTTGGACCTGTAGGTTCTCAGCTTCTCTTCTTTTTAGAACCTTCGAGAACCTCTTGGTTTCCAAAAACTCTGCACTTTTTTTTCATGGTCATCATCAAACAGCACAGGGTTATATAGTTTCATTTTTTTCAGGCTTTTTTCCAATTTTGTATTGAAAACATTGTGTTGCTCTTGATGTTCATTTTCTGTATTTAGAGACATTTTTTCAAACATCTCTGTGAGGAAAGGATTAATCATTTTTAGATGATAAATTATTTTCTGCCTTGTGGAACAGCCTCTGTAGGTGGTCCAGCATACGCACACAGAAAGCTAAAAGCAGGGAAAAGTGGAAAACTGCCAGAGACTGCATTTCCAGAATGAAAATAGCTGAGTCAGGTCTCTTAGGATGACATTCTGGACTTAGCTAAGTTCTAGCATATGTGCCTAAATCTTCTTTTTGGATGTGGATTTCAGTCATTTAACAGACCAAAGTTTAGAGCTATTTGCTACTGTCCTTTCATGTAAACAGTGAAAATTTTTAAGGTCCCTCCCCCACCTCTGTTTCTTTGATAAAGACTCTGCGAAGCACAGAGCATTTTAGTTTAACAAAAATATGAGCAAAAGCTTCTGGCTGAGAACTGAATGAGTGGAAAAGGTTTGGAAATATATTTGAAGTAGCTGATAAGAGGCAAAGCTAAAAAAAGTAACATGGGATGAAATCCATGACAAAATCATGCTCTTAATTGGGACATAAGCACTTGCCATAGGGCACTGTGCTCCTGCCCACCACTGAAGGTTCCTAAAGTCACTTGGAATGCCTAAATGCTTGCCCAGCCTGTGTGTCAGGACCAAGACACCTCTCAGGAAAAAGCTCCTCTCTAAGGAGGAGCAGCAGGGATGAGCTTCAGGACATACTGCAAACCGGTTTCCCCCCCAATTTCTGCTCAAGGACACAAGCTGGACAGATATTTCACTTATGCCTGTTTTTTACTTGAGTTTTGGGGTTTTTTTCCAAAAATAAATAAAAATCTTGCTTGCATCAAGAGACACCCTGAGAATGAGCTCAATTTATAGAGAAGCAAATATCACCTGATATGCATGATTTCAGAAATAAGAAACAGGGATAGTTACTGAATGGCAGTCTGCAGCATTAAACTAGACCCCTCTGTGACCAGCATGTATTTTAAGGGTTAACAATTCATGAAGTTAATGTAAGTGTAACTATGCAGCTGTCCTATTCTATTTTTAATAACTAAAATAAAATGGCACCAAGCAAAGGAAAAAAAAGCTGCCTCTTAGTTGGGGCTGTGGCAGCATTATTCTCTGTGCTGGGAAACTGTACTAACCACTTTTGTCATGGAGCTTAGAAATACAAGACAGACCTAAAAATTCTCTCTTTGTTTTCTCTTCATATTATTATTAAGGTGCTCTTCGAAATAATTTTTTTTTTAACTGCAGTAGTGAAATGGATATACCTCATGTGTGTTGTTTGGTATGAACAAGAATTAAGCAAAGCTACTTGAGATATTCCCGGATTTTATTAAATTTTCTTTCTGTTTTATACAAGGTTTATATTCAAAGTATCAACTATGCCTTACCTTTCCTAGGTATTTAAGCATAAAGAATCCTTAAGTGCTTTGCAAAATTACTAATGGAAGAAAAACTTTCAGTATTTAAATGCAGCAGTCCTCTTGAGTGGGCTTTGTGTATGTATTTTTTTCTACTTGCCATGGACTTCCTGGACTTTCTTGATTGGTGTGCTATAAATATTTAGATCGGAATAGAATCTGCAGCTGCAAGAAAAGATGAATTCTGAGCAATAAATATTTTGCTAAGACATCAGTACAACTCACTCATTTGAAGAGTATTGTGAAACTTGTGCAGATATGATCTGCAAAAAGCCAGACAAGGAGAGACTGATACAGGGTCTGATACAAGGCAGCTACAGACTTGAGTAAATGGGAGGTGAAGATTCAATGAAAATTGAATTGTTGAGCTAAAGAAAAATTAGGGGTGTTTTTTGCCAGGAATCGTTCTTGAGCCAAGTCTTATTTAATATTTGTAGTCATGACCTCTGCACAGAAGCCTGCTGCTCTAATGTTGTGTTGACACAATGATGTGAGATGTTACTGTTAAAAGGGAAGATCACAGTATAATATTGGAGAAATGAAGTGATGCTGAAGACCAAAATTACAGAAAAAGGATCAAATGTAACGGTACAAAGCATCTTGAACATTATTAACAAGAATTTCCTCTTGAAGTACCTGAGTGGAAATAAAAGCAGAAGAAAGAATTGGTTGTGCTAATTGATCACAGTGTCTGGTAATACAGGCACTCAAGAAAAAGTTGTATGTGATTCCTGAACATGACAACTGAGACATAGCCAGAAGGAAATATTGTACTTGTCTGCAAGATAAAAGCAAGACCTGTCCCAGAATACTGTCCTCTACTGCGTTTTATTATGGCTTCCCACTCTTATGGAAGACAATTTCAAGCTAAAGCTTTTTTTTTTTTTTTTTTTTTTTTTTTCCAAACAGAAATGACAGTGTTGGTACAAGAATTGTAACCAGTTACCAATCCAAAAGCTTTTTGACAAGCAAGGTTTTGCATCTTGATAAGCTTATAAACAGGATTACATGTGGTTGGTTGTTATAGTACAAATTCAATAAACTAGGAATTTCTTTGAGCCACATCTATGATGATATGAGACCCTCAAATCAGCTACAGCTTTGTAGTAGATTTGCATAGACAATTTCCTTATAGGTACTTCTCAAAAGCTTCTAATAAATGAGAGGAGAACAAAAAAAAAAAAAAAAAAAACCAAACCTGCAAAAAACCAGAACAAAACAAAACCCAGGTTTTCCTTGCATCATTTATGTTGTGGGCTATCAGATTTTTTTCTGGAAATCACTCATCTTACAGCTCTGGAAACCTTTTTCACCCCCAGCATACCCAGTGAGGGCACCAGACAGAAGCAATTTTTTCACCCTTGTCCACCCTATGTAAAAGAGCACAGGGTACCAACCTAAGGACTTCAAAACCAAGACAGTGTGCCACCCCTCACAATAAGAGGCTATAAAATATTTTTGATCCAGATGAGATTAACAGTCAAACAAAGAATGAAAAAAATATTTCACAGTTCAAACTTCATACTGGTAGGATACAGGATAAGACTGCATTAGAAGATCTGCTTGATTTAACCGTTTTTTATTATCTATTTAAAAGTATATGTGCTGCTCTTGGTCATTTGAAAACTGAACATCTCTTTTTGAGTGTAATGATAGCAGGTCCACTTTTTAATGAAGACTGTCACCATAACTGGTGAATCTGTATCTGACATGCTGCTGATTTCATGTTTTACCACTTCCATGGCTGTTGGTCTCAGCACTCCCAAATGTGATATTTCTTCTTCCCACACTTTCATTTCTTTAGCACAGGGCAGGCAGTGGAGCATGATGCTTATGCTGCTATCTGCTGCTGATGCTACTTCAACTAATACATCTGTGATATAAGTTGTCAAATCTTCATGAAAATAATAATTTATTATGAAGCAGGCTACTTCATTATACAAGAACTATTCAATATTTTTACTTTTAATATGCAGTTAATTTCCCACCATCACGACAACCTGCGTAGAGCCAGCTATAAGTCTAGAATACAAACAAATAATTGTATTCCAGAGTCACCAGTGCTACAGGTTGTGAGGTAAATTTTAAACACGGATTAAAACCTTTCTTTTAATTCAGTAACATAATTCTTTTGGGGTTATGTTAATAAACTGCACATTTCTCTAGTTTAACTGCACTAGATATCAGTTACTCCATTTATTACGAACAGTATACTATGTCCCCTTCTGCGAAAAAGTTTACATATTTCACTCCATTGAACATCTCAGCAGCAGCTGAGTGGAATACAATATTCATAGCCACTGTACCCTAAGTATCTGTTCATGGAAGAGGAAACTGAAAGCTTTTTTCCATGATCACCTTCAAAACCCTAAATTTACCCACCAGTGATATAATTCCAGAGTGAAATCTCAGGCTTCCCAATCCCTCTGGCAGCCTAAGCATTGACACAGCATAACTCTGCATGTGTAATTATCATTTCCTCTTCCCAGTATATTTGTAGGCCAGACAGCAACATACACCAATACAAATCATCAGCATGGGCAGAATTCAAGGCACATTGTAAAGCAGCAAGGACAGATCTTGCTGTCCTTGATCCTGGTGGATCTTGCTGAAGGGGGAAAAAGATGTTATGTTTAAACTCTCTTGTTTCCTATGCACTTCTAGAAGGGGTTACTGCCCCCTGAAACACCAAAGAAAATGATGTGCTGGCACCTCAGCTGCCTCAGATCACAGCCTCTTAGCCAAATCAATTAATGAAAAACAATTCCCATGTTGGTTTAAGGGAACTGTCAGTACTAAATACCATTCTCTTTTGGTTTCATAATTGTACATCAGAGATGGTCTTTGTATCACTGAGATACAGTGCATTTCTAATCTAAGCAACACTGCAGTCTGTTAATTTAAATCCTCTATTTTTTTTTACAGGCTGCATTGCTCAACACTCCTGTAGTCCATACAGAATATTCTTGGAGAGCAAATCTCCTAATATGTAGCAATATGTACTTTACCCATAGAAGAGTATCTTTAAGATAGTGGCTTTATATTCTATATAGTGTCATCATTATCACCAAATTAAAATCAAGAGAAAAGGTAGCTAGGAATAGCATGTGCAGGACAACCCATATAAATGCAAAATATTGTATACTACGGAAAGATACTATGAAGGTTATTTTCTGTGACTTGTGTCAAAACTCAAAGAATTGGAGAGTGCCTATACAAATTAGTTCAATTTTACTGATATCAGTGTTGTTGCAACTGTTTGTTGCAGAAATTCATTTGGTTTTATTTTTCTTTTTAAAATTTTACATAGCCCAGCCCCACTTTTCTTTCTGTGCAACAACATTTTCAGTTATGATTTTCTTCCTCCTATAACCTTAATCAATGAAATACAAAGCCATCTTTAGATTGTAGCATTGGGCTGAATTGTACAAAGAAAATAGACAAATACATGCTAGTAAATATAAGAAAACTCAAATACTGGCCAAGAATCATTCATAGTTGTAATTGCTAGTAGCCTTCTTTGAACAGTTATACCCAGTGCCAAAAAGCTGTTTTCCAAACAATATTTGGACAGGCTTTGGGGAGAGCATGGCTAGGGTCTTTTCCCATCAGGCTGGTTGCACATGGTCACAGTGGCTTTGGTTGGCAGGATGAACACAGTCAAAACTGACTTAGACTCACTTTTATTTAGCTTTCTCCCATTCTTTTGCTGAGAAGTCTATGAAATATTGAAATATTGCAAACAAGCATGCATTGCAGTTCAGCAAGATGTTACAGCTTCTTGCTGCAAAACAGCTTGGAAGGAAGGAAGAAGAAAGCAATTCTAGCCTGAAAGTAGATTTGTGGACAGAAGCTTAATGTATCGCACCGTAGGATGTATTTTGGAAAGACAGAGAATACAGGTGGAGAAAAGAAGGATATTTAAGATTATTATGCCTTCCAGTTACATGTATCTTCTTGCCCTATATACACTTGCCCTATATATGACATGTGAACTTCTGTTTTCCAAATAAAAGCATCTTAATTGAACACAAAGATGCTGAAAAACAAAGGAAGCATTTCCTAATCCTATAAGGTAAAGTGATAAAAAGCCCTCTAACAGCATAATAAGATAGGGAATACAGTCTAATTGGTGATAAAATGCCAATATTCCAATGGATGTATACAAGCAGATCACTAGATTTAATTAGACTCTCTCAGCAACAATAAATCATGTAAAAAACAAACTGAAAAGGAAATCAGCTGACTCATGGGCTGGTTTACCAAAGCTAAATTTTGGGTAAATTGAGAACTACCACAGGCATGTTAAACAGAGGATTTGAAAAAAATGACCACTGCCTAATATTAGTACAGGATTAAGAGATTATGTATGAAAATGTAAAGGCACTGTTGATCTGCTCAGGTTTTAATTATGATCTAATTTATTGATATAATAAAAAGTATTAAGAATGATTTGAAGGAAGGGAAGCACTAGACTGGAAAACTGGGCTGCTTACACGTAGCTCTGCTCTGGAAGCTGAGCACAACCAGTGTGCAGCCCACAGATGCTGAAGCTTCACCCTGGGTTTATCAGGGCTCCCTTTGGCTGCCTCTGTGCACACTATCAACTGGATTAAAACCTATAGGTCACAGGGCATGTATAGAAAATGAAATGCAAATGAACCAGTGACCTCATTTGCAGAATCAGGGCAGAAGAGTGCAAGTGCAACACATATTGGCTGAACTCAAAAAAACCCAAGCAGACAAAGGGGACACAACTAGGAGGAAATAAAAGCAATATTTCTTAGATTACTTCAACTCTGAAGACTGAAAAGCCCATAGAATTGAATACATCTCTCTAAAGTAAACTTCTGCTTTTAGGTTGACATCAATGACAGGATTTTATATGTCCACAGCTCTTCTCAGATCTTTATTAAAAAGATGTCTGAAAAGAAGCATGTGACTTTTCAGAAAGCTTTAAAAGCAAATTTATATGGTTCCATATAAACATAAGGAAGGACTTTTTCACTGTGAGAGTGACAGGGCACTGGCACAGGCTGCGTAGGGAGGTATTAGAGTCTCCTTCCCTGGAGACATTAAAAGCCTATGTGGATGTGTTCCTGTGTGGTGTTCTGTAGGTGACCCTGCTCTGGTAAGGCAGGCTGGACTGGATGATCTTTTGAAGTCCCTTCCAACCCCTAACTTTCTATGATTCTATGAAACACAGGGCATGTGAGGTTTTATGTGACCAAGTGATGCCAAGGCATGACAGAAATAAGATATAAAAAAACATTCTTTCTCATCAAATACAAAAAGAACAATTGTATTTTTTTTGTTTAGTTGGTTGTTTTTTGTGTTTGTTTTGTGTTTTCAAACACAAAACAGTGTGTTTTCAAACTACTCACAGTAGTTGCCATTTCTACACTATTTAAAATGGATCTAATGTAAGTGGGAAAGGAGAAAACCAACATTGTGCCATTTGCTAGAAGCTAGAGCTGCTCCAGTCATGCATAGTACAATAAGTAATCTTCATTTATTCAAAAGTTATGCTATGAGAGTTTGCATTGTCTGAGACAGGCATTTAGTCTGAATGTTACAAATAGGATGGGACTGGTGAGAGGGAGGGGCCAAAGAAAAGTTTTTGTGTATTTTGGCTTTCAGAACAAATTCTCTATTCTTTAAAATCTATGTTCCTAATCCACCCTCTGTGAAATTACAGACTGTGCTTGTGGATTTAACTGTTACTTTCTATTTGCCTTTTTGTTAAGTGTATACAATATTTAATTAGGTCAGTGGTAAAAACATTAGCAGTGAATGCTGAAGGAAAGCAACAGCAAATAAGTTTTCTGTTTGTGATCTTGTAAACTCCCACTTTGTGCCTCTCCGTGTGAGGCTGCTTTAAGGTGGTATCAAAAATATTTAAAACTGAAGGTTATTAACCTGTCTCTTTTAACTTTCTTTAGCTGCTGTGAAAACATAGGTTGAATATTTGCCATTTAATATTTGTGCTCAATGTCTGCATAAAGTTGATTAACAGAGACAAATTTTGTGCTCTGTTTTTAAAATAATTAACTTATTTTCCTCCATTTCCTGCAAATACTAAGTCTCTCTCTGCTGGACAGCAGTGTGATTTCCTCTGTGAAACACTGACCTCTCAACAGAAGCCATATGTACTATGAAAATAGTGGTCCTGGGATGTTCAGTATAGATGTGGATGCATGGAGCATGTTATGGTCCGAATGGTCTGGCTGCTCAGAACAGGTTCCTGGGGCTGCTGTTTCCAGATGTACTTTGTTCTTTCATAGTGAGTGCTACTCACTATGGATTGCTATCGAGGTCCTAGAGCAGGTCCAAAGGAGGGCAACCAGGCTGGTGAAAGGACTCGAGCACAGACCCTATGAAGAGAGGCTGAGGGAGCTGGGGCTGTTCAGCCTGGAGAAGAGGCGGCTCAGGGGAGACCTCATCACTCTCTACAACTCCCTGAAAGGAGGTTGGAGCCAAGTCTCTTTTCCCAGACGACTTTCAACAAGACAAGAGGGCATGGTCTTAAGTTGTGCCAGGGGAAGTTTAGGTTAGATATTAGTAAGAATTTCTTTACAGAGAGGGTGATCAGACATTGGAACGGGCTGCCCAGTGAAGTAGTGGACTCTCCGTCCCTGGAGATATTGAAAAAGAGACTGGATGTGGCACTCAGTGCCATGGTCTACCAACTGCAGCAGTGGGTCAAGGGTTGGACTTGATGATCTCTGAGGTCCCTTCCAACCCAGCCAATTCTATGATTCTATGATTCTACACCTCAAACCTCAGAAGTCAAAAACACACGGATCATTAACTCTACAAAACTACTTTAAGAACAAAAAAAATTCTTATTGCAATGTGCTCCACACACGAATATGAATTCATTTTCTCAGCTTATGTACAAAACTCTTTCACCACCATAACAACCACTGGCTCTGTCCTACACAGCAGTTTGAGCCTATCCAAGCTCCTACCAGCTAACAGGTTACACTGAGAACTATCTAGGGCACATTTTCAGTGCTACACCTGAGCACCAGGGCAGTGCTAACATGCATCAAGTGTATTGCTTCTGGCACTGGACAAGCTTCATCAGCACTTGGCTGGAGCTGTGCTCCACTGCACTGTGTAAGACTTGTCCAGGAGGGAAAGAGAATCCAACCTCCACCATGCCTTAAGCAGCTCATTCTTCTTCATTGCATTCTGTCAGCAATCACTGAGTCCACACAAGGTGAGGAAATGTGCTCAATGATCACTCTGCTATTGTGCAGTTCTTGGAAGACTGGAGCTTGTCACCTGGAACTTTCTGATAAATAAGGTCTGCTAAATTTCTATATTTTAATAAGTTTCCTGGTAAAGTCAGTGTTTTTTTCCTATTGAATAGTTATATGCAAAAGGTTTAAATTTGCATGTAAGCTTATTTGCTGGATTTTATTTTTTTTTTTTTTTTTGTTACCTTTAAGAATGTAAATTACATGTTTAAGCATAGCCTTCTGGCAGTATTAAAGCACTTAGCTGTTCAAATTATTCAGTGAAACAACTCTGGTAAAATTCTTTATTCAGATCTGCAACCCACATATACAGCCACTTTCTTAGGCTCACTTAGAATACATATAAAAATAGGATATTTTTTTGGATTAAATTGAGGATTTAATTAGTTTGATAACCTAATTCCAGTTCAGTAGAGAATAATTTGATGATCTGACCTTGCTAAGATAGAGTGCTTTATATTTGCTTAGTTTAGAATAAAGTAAGCCTAAGTTTTGTGATGTGTTTTCATAAGTGTTTTATTAAATCCTACTACTACTGTCACATTTTGTGAATTAAATAATTTGGTCTTCAACTTTTGAGGGACAAAGGAATATTTAACTCTCACCCAAGTCAGTCTGTTTCACACAGAAATCTTGCACTGAACTTTTCTTGATGAAGATACAGAATAAGAATTATTTGCATCATAATTAAATAAATTAATCATTACAAGTCATTTGCCTAGTGATAATTGGCTGTTTAAGAAAGAATTTGACATTTCAATTCTTTTTCAAGCTGCCTATGAAGAAAAAAAAATTAAAACAAACAGCATCATTAGACCTGATCAATACATGACAGAGTAAACCCAGCTGAGAAAGCACTTTGGTAATGGCTACTGAAAATTGCTCAGACATTTCTGTGGATGCATTTATTGAGTATTTTATTAACCATAGAAGCTACCTCAGAATAAAACTTATTTTGTGTTTTCTGAAACTGAGTCTGTATTCAGACAATTAATAGCATATACCCCCCCAAATCACCTCCAGTGGTACCTCTGAAGCATTTGCTGGTAATGGAAGCAAAGCTATTTAAGCTGCAAAAACATGAGTGTTACTAGAATGCAAAGTGTGTCTGTATGATCCAGAGCTGCTTAGTCAGCCCTTAGAGGTTATCTCCGTAATCCTCAGCAAGACTGAAGGAAATTTACAGGACTGCTGGAGTTAGAAGGGACCTCTGGAGATCATCAAGTCCAAACTCTTTTCTCAAAGCAATGTCAACTACAGCAGGTTGCCAAGGGCCATGTCCAGTCAGGTTTTTAGTATCTCCCAGGATGGAGACAAACTCTATGGGCAACCTATGTCAGTGTCCAACCATTCTCACTTTTACCTGTGTTACAGGAATTCTGTATCACACTGGAAGGAAAATTCAGACAATTTGAACTCAGCAGTAGAGATATAAGGGCACTACTTCTCACCCAGAATGAGAATCATCAAATACTATGCAAATTATTTCTTAGAACTGATAATGTTTTTTAAATTATGTTTTGTCTATGAAGAGATTTGCATGGGATCTTTATGGACAGAACCATGTGGAAAACCTGAAAGGACTCAAGGAAGAGTTGTAAAAAATAGCCAGGTACCACTTCAAATATGTGATCCCAGTTAATGCTTCCATATTACCTCCTGGATCAACATGAGTTAATGAGTAACTCCACATTCTCCTATTCTTCCGGTTTGCTATCTATGGTACCCATGTGTAACAGAATCAGAGACTGGTTTGGGTTAGAAGGAACCTTAAAGATCATCTAGTTACAACCCCTCTGCTCCCAGCAGATCAGGTTGTTCAAAAGCCCCATCCAACCTGAACTCAAACACTTTCAGGGAGGGGGCATCTACTTCTCTGGGCAGCCTGTGCCAGTGTCCCACCAGCCTCACACTAAAGAATTTCTTCCTAATGTCTGAGCTAGATCTAACTTCTTCCAGTTTAAAGCCATTACCCCTTGTACTATTGCTATAAGCCCTTGTAAAAAGTCCCTCTCCCAGCTTTCCTGTAGTCCCCCTTCATGTCCTTGAAGGCTGCTATAAGGTCTCCCAGGAGCCTTCTCTCCTTCAGGCTGAAGAAACCCAACTCTCAGACTGTTTTCATAGAAGTAGAGGGGGAGAATCTCCTCCCTCAACCTGCTGGTCACACTTCTTTTGATGCTGCTCAGGATTTCTGGCTTTCTGGGCTGCCAGCACACACTGCCAGCTCGTGCAGAGCTTCCCATCAACCAACACCCCCACATCCTTCTCCTCAGGGCTATTCCCAAACTATTCTCTGCCCAACCTGTATTTGTGCTTGGGACTGCGCTGACCCAGGTGCAGGAACTTGCACTTGGCCTCACTGAAATTCATAGTGAATACAGTGCCATGGTTTCACAGCTTGTCTGGTATCACTACTGTACTGTAAAGAGAAGTGTTTTATTTACTAACAGAGGAACACAGGCAATAAACACTTATTAGAAAATGGAAAATAAATAGCTCTGAATTCAGTGACTGTTGGAAGTATTTTGAATGTTAAGAATAATACTTCATTTCTTTTATTCACTGACTGTTCATCCATATGAACAAGCATGTGCTAATAAAACTAAATTTAACACCTATAAATATTCAGAAGAAAAATGCTTTTCCTTTGAGGCTCATATTCATTCATTTGTTCTACCTAACTATTATCAGCATCCAGACAAATTCCATAGTGAGAAGTTGATATTATTGATATATGTGGAGTAAAGTTTGTAATTTGTGACTAAATACTGTGATTTGTAGATATGAGGCATCCATTTCCCAGTAGTTATCCTTTATTTCTACAAGTAAAAAAGATTGCTAGCTATATGGTTTGATGAGAAAAGTTTTGAGTTCTCATGTTTTTTAAATAAATCAGAAAATATTAAGGATAAGCATGGAATCAAGTACTCTGTAGAGAAAGTTACAAGTGAAAAGGGTAATTACATTAATGAGAAAAAGAATTTATAAGTATTTAGAAATTCCCTTACTGAAGGAAGAAGGATAGCAAACACCTTCCAGTTTACAGAACCTACCCCAGTGACTACTTAAACTAAAGGAGTTGCAGGCCTGGAGTATCAACACTCAGTCCCAACTTCACCTACAACTAGTGCAGAATAAGCACCACAAAATAAGCACTGTTTTGGTTTAATGGGTGTTTATTTCCTCCTTACTTGTTATCCACAGCCAGGCTGAATAGCTCATTATTGACTCAACTGTGTGGGAAAATGTGAGCTGGAATTTCTCTGCTGTGTATAAACTCCTTTGACTATCCAGAGCCAAACAGCTACGTGTTTTTCTACATCAACAAAATTGTACAGGGTATGTTCTGCATGGACATCCCAACCTTTGAAAAGTGAAGATGCAATACACAAAGCATGCTTATGGATATTTACAGAGAATTAATTCTAACCGTTTATTTATCCAGATACCACCCTTCCAGTTGTGATGGGTAGGGCCATACTGCACAAGTAGCCCTTAGATGTCTGCTGCAGATTTTTGCTTAAAAAACTGCTGATCTGAAGAAATAAGAAGTCTCCATGTGCACAGTGAAGACCAAGAAAAACTGAGACTCCAAAAAGCCATGTTAGACTTTATATGTATACATATTTATATGTATGCATATATGTATAATATACTATTTGCAATGATAGATAATAAGATCCATAACTAAATCTCCTCTAAAGGGGTGATAAACTATCTGTTTATAGAAATTTGGAGAAAGAATTCTATTTAACTTAAATTACTGATTTTCATTGTGAATACAATGAAAAAATCTAGGGTCTAGTAACCTGTTATCCTCTTCAGGAATTTTACAGTTACCAACATAACCTAAAGACATGTTTTGGAAAGAATTACTTCACTTTTATATAAAACAGAGCAATTTAAAATCCTGTTTAAGTGATCTTACATACAGACACTTATCTGCTTCATCTCTGACACTATGTTGTGCCAGTAACCAGCAGAAACTGTTTCCCTGTAGATGCGGAAGTATTTTCAGCCTGTATAGTAAGATTGTTTGAAATACAACCATTTTCTTGTCTAAGAACCATGTCATCCAAACAGAGGTGAAATTTTTCCACCCTTTCAAGAAAGAGAAGCATTGTTTATCCCTGAAAGAGCATGAACATTGAAGGCTTTATTAAAGAAGAGTCAGAGAATACCAGCCACCTACTAGACCACAACAGTGACAGGAAACTGAAGCACAGTAATCTTTTTTTTTTTTTTTATAGTCACCAAAATGCTTAATCCTAGATATTACTCTCCTCTATCCCTCCTCTATCCTCTATTCAGCTGTCACAGTTCACTCATCTGCCAATGCATAAGCTAAGACATCAGGTAACAAGAACACAAAAAGAAAAAAAAAAGCTGAAATAGATTACTTGAGTACTGAATCTCTTCCTGATCAGTGGCTACATGTGACACCAAAAGGCACTTTGCCCTCTTTAAAATCAGGTTATGGTTAAGCAGAGAGTTTGAATTTTCTGAATGTAGCTTCAAATTCTCAGTTCCCTGTTCTGTAAATCCCAAGAACTGCAGTCATGGAACATTCTAGAAGAAAACATACTTCCTTAACAAAAGTTGTAACTGGTCCATTAGACCAAAGAAATAGCTTTCTACTTGATATAACCTAACACACTGAGCTATCAGGTTGACCTCAGCAGATATGTTATATACAACTGGTGAAAACGTAGCAAGGGTATAGAAAAGCCACCATTAGAGATAAATAGAGAAGTCAGTGGTGATGGCATCGTAGTGTCTAAGCACATAGTTTAGCTTCATTCAACTTTAAACTGCTTAGATAATTTCTGTTCTGGAAGAGATTAAACTACCGTAGCACAGTGCCCAGCCTAGACTCACACTGAAAGATTTGTTCAGCAACGCCATGAACCTCCTAGCTACAAATGTCATACTGCAGTCAGGACAAATAGCAGTAAAGACTGCAAAAGAAATAAATCCTATATCTGTAAGGAGTCACTGAAAATGTTTACTAGGGTAATGAAGAGCAATACTAAAGCAAAAAATTTGCAGCATCATCTCAACATCTTCAGTTTGAGAGACAGGAAAAAAATATTAATTTGCCCTGAATGGCACTTATCAAAGTAAACTCCAACTTGTGTTGCAGTCAGAAGCAAAATAGCTGTCAGAGGGATTTTACTCTCATGGAGCAGTATTTGGTAGGATGAAAAATTAAGTTTTATATTCTTGTCAAAACTTTATATGACTATGCCAATTTCTCCATATGACACCAAAAGATTGGGAACCACTGATGGTAGGCTGGCAAATTTCCTACTGACACACAGAGGTGCACACATACACTGTACTTGTCACCTGTGTTTTGAGCCAAAAGCATCAGGAAACTGTGAAAGGAGAGGAACACATGCCCAAGACAATGAGGTTTGCTGAGACAGCTTTCATTTCTGTTAAACCAGACTCAGAATGCTGCAGTGAGCGATCTCTGGATTGGAGCTTAGTCAGAACTTGGGCAGGTTTCATCTGCACCAGACCTTTGGTCTAAGGAAAAATTTCCCTGGTAGAGACCACCTGCAATACGGATATTCAGACTAGGGAGCCCTTAATGCATCTTACAGGGGTCTCAAGCTTACCTATCTTAAAGTACCCCAGAGTCACCACCATATGCCTTTAAATGACTTCTAAAAATCAGCAGTTCTACCTATGAGATTTTCAGTACCAAAAGATTCTTCTGTCAGAGTAGTTATGCAAGCATTTCTTCATGGAAGATTAAGAAAATGTCCAACTGAACAGCAGCAAAAGCTACAGAAAGAACCCAAGAGGATAACCCTGAAGTTTTCATGTTTTATTTCACTAAAGTGTTAACATGTTTCACTTTATTTTATAAGATTTATGAGCACCCTTGAAGAAACAATAAAATTTTCAGATTAATTCTATCTTTATCTACTGGAACCAGAAGACAAATCAATTTTAGAATTCTAATTGCAAGAGGAGAGATACAAGTCTAGACACTCAATCAAAATCAAAAAAGCAGTAGAGAAAGATGGCCTGAAATAAGATATCTTTCATACAGTGCAAAAATTCTTAATCTTTAGAACAGGGGGAAAAAATTTTGCAGCTTTGAAAAGTATTTGGCCTGGGGAGTTATATTTTTAATGTGATAACTACTTCTGATGTTTTTCTTTACAAAATGTTCAGTGGAGACTGTAATGAATTTTCAAGTATTTTCATGTTAAAGAGGTAGACTATTTTACTTAAATAATTTTTGCAGGATGAGGATTAACAATACTTCATTGTATTAAAGTTAAAATCACTTCTGATAGCCTTTGTTACAAATGCATTTTTTTTGGTCAAGATTTCCTATGTAATTGTTTTCAAGCTCTTCCATTTAATCATGCTACTTTAAAAATGCAGAATATTTCATGAAGACAAGGCAAGATGCATCCTTGAAAATTCAGAATTTTCTCTGGGAAAACTACACATTAGCTAATGGAGGCAAAAAAATGAAAAACAGGGCAGCAGTTTTCTGTCTAGCTGCAAGACTGAGAGAGGTCCTTAACATAATGGAATAAATGGTGTAATAATATTTTTAAAAGCTACACACTTCTTGAAAATCACGGCCTAAAGATTTCCAGGCTTTTGAATTTTGGCTCTGGATTTCCATAGACTTGTAAGAAAGTTTTAGGTGAATTTAAGTTCTTATTAGGGTCCGAAGTTAATGATAGCATAATCCTCTTAAATAAATGCCAGTTTTTCAAGTCCTGTTATACTAGCAAGTAGTAATTAATAACTGCTTCCTCAGGTAGAAACTGCTCTATGAAGTCCACACAATCTCTTTTAAAAAATGGCCCTGGTATGCTAATTACAATTCAAATAGGTAGATGACAATTTCAGATGATCAGAGGGTATAAGTATATAAAACCCAGAACTGATTCTATGACCTTAGCTAAATGCCTTTGTAGGACTTAATCTGGCATGCTCAGAAATGACTGAGTCAACTCCTACTGCTACTGTTTGGCAGGATTGGGATTAGGATTAGGAGGAAATGAATGCCTGCCAGAGATGTTTAGTTTGTTTGGTATTATTTCCTTAAACATCTGTATATGAAATGAACAAGCCCTTCTAATTGCTATGATCACCTCAGCTGTTTAGTAGATAGAAGGTTTTATTTTTGGGCTCAGAGGTTGACTTCTTTGACCTTATTTTGTAGGGAGTAATCCAGATGGTCTAACCTTTATGTTGGCAGCATCAGAGATCCAGCTGGTCTTAATTCCAGTTAAAGCCTTGCCTGTTCTTTGATCACACTAGGCAAGGTTGAATTTATTTTACCTGAAAGTGTACCCTGCAGAACTCAAAAGAGTAAGTGCCACAGAGAAGCAATAGAAGCACTCAGAATTTAAGTGACAGCATGTTTTATACAAAGGACTGTCAAGGAATATGACAAGGCTATGAAGTAAATTGAATACAATTTAAGGAATCTGTAATGGAATCGGTAGGACCAAATGAGAAGGATTAAAATCTTAGGTGAAAGAAAGGTCAATGGAAACAAAAGCAGTTAAAAATAGATGTGAAATCATTCTAGTGATTGCCTAAAACACTTCTAGTATTTTACAAATAAAAAATAATTGCCATTAGGAGAAATTGCTATTAACAGCATGATAAAAAGAGAATTGAAAGACAGAAAGCAGAAGAATGTAAAAACTTAGAAAATACAATGAGGCAGCCTGCAAAAAAATATTTCAATTACAAATTGAGGTTCTTTTACTGGTTGAAGTTCTCTTTCTGATGAAAATATATAGGGTGGTCTTACACATATCAAGTGGTCTTGTCTCAGTGTCACGAAAAAGCTAGGGTAGGATGATATCGTGCAAATGAAAATGGAGTAGCTTAAATTCTGATTTTTCCACTTATTTCTTCAGTTTTCTTTTTGTGTGTAGTATTATGGAACATTGTCTCAAGTATTTTGTTTTATTTGTTAATGGTTAATAAATCAAGTTCCTTTTCCTCTGTCCAATGCATGCACTTGCACACAGAAGCTTTTGGAATAGCAGAAGGAATATCAAAATGCTGCAGAAATGTTTATCTAAATATAAAGTGTTATGCTCTAATTACCAGCAAGCTCACAAGAGATGAAGCTAAAGTAGGGAAAATGAGAAGAGCTGCTGAAATGAATGCAGCACTGCAGACATCCCAGTGACAGTTTCTATCTGTACCCATGTCCCTGAGATGCTCTCATTTGCCTGGCAGTATCTCATTAAGATGAATGGGCCACTGCACAAGTCTTTGGAGAGTTTCTGAAAGGGCAGAGAGACAAGAAAGAGAAATGATAGCATTTACCTTCTGCACCATTTAATGGGTATTTACTGGCATTGGGATCAGCTGCTTTATATTTTAAAAATAACAGAGAAATCTACTCAAGTCCTTTGAGATTTTTCACTCTTCTTGCCCAAACTTTGAAAGCCACTATTGACTTTTTTTTTTTTTTCTCTTTTTTCTTTGTTCTCCTTCTAGTTAACTAGTTTCATGTTTCAAATTCTAGGCAGTAACAAGATAACTATATGAAGTTTTTATTAATATTTATAACTCTCAATATAGCTACACTAGAGGTAAGTGCTAACCCAAATATCTTCACTATGTATAAATTCCTTTGAAAGCCTTTTTAAGCAGCCAGCTTCATTTTAATACAGATTAACCTCAAGTACCTTCTCCAGCTGCTCTGAAAGTTGTTGGTTTGTTTTCAGAGTTCACGCTGACTGAAATGCAAGCAATCCGTAAAGCAGCAGGATAAACCTGCTATTAGAGTAGCTTAACAGAAATTTCAGCCTGCTCATTAAAAATGAAATGGTGGTAGGTAGAAAAACATGATGGTAGGTGAAGTTCTGGTACAGCTCTAATTAAGTCAATGTAATTTCCCAGGGAGCTGTAAGGGCTTAGAAAATTTCAAATCGATGTCCTCTTCAAAATAAGCACCAGTGGTACTCCCCATCCAACACACGGTGGGATCTACCCATGCTCCCTCCTTTCTGAATGAAACTCTTGTTGGATGAAGGTGAAGACTGCGTGGTGCCTGGGACAACTGAATTTTATTTCATGGAGACAAAGGACATCCAACAAAACCAGAGTCACTACAGTCTCTTGTCCTCATTCTTCACAGATTCCTTCTCTGCCTTCTTACAAGCAATTATAAAAGTAAGTCGTGGTGTTATTTCTTCACTGCTAGTTGGATGAAAGGATTTTAGAAATACCTGCTATGTCCTCCAGGACCTGGAAAGGAGAAGAGATTGACCCCACAGATGGTTAGGTATACCTGCCATGGAAAAAAATGCCTCCTGATAGAGACACATGATGTAGCAAGATGAGCTAGCAGGCTGAGCTAGATGATTTCGAGAGGTTTCTTTCAACAAATACTTCTGGCATTCTGAGAGTTTTATACACTTAGAGAGGCCAGGTTGGATGCCTTAAAGAAACAAGTGAACCACATCGTATGAAGAGTGAACAAAGGGAACTGGGGTTGCTTAGTCTGAAAAAGAGGAGGATGAGGGGAGACTTAACCTGAAAGGAAGTTGCAGGGTGGTGATTGTCAGTCTCCTCTCCCAAGAAACAAACAATAGACCAAAAGGAACTGGATTCAAGTCGCTCAAGGGGAGGCTTAGATTGGGTGTTAGGAAAAATTTCATCACCAAAAGGATTGTCAAGCATTGGAACAGGCTGCCCAGGAAATGGTGGAGTCACCATCCCTGGAGGTATTGAAAAGATATGCAGACATGGTGCTTAGGGACATGGTTTAGTCATGGAATTAGTGCTAGGATAATGGTTGGCCTTGAGGAACTTAAAGGTCTTTTCCAACCAAAACGAGTCTATGATTCCCTCCCTGTCTGTAGAACTGTCAAACAGTAATGAGGCATTTGAATCTGATCCTTACCTGCAGGACTTTTGGGATTATCCATTTCTAACTAGGTCCTTCAAATATGTCCTGGTATTCATCCAGCAGTCAAAATGGACTATTAAGCTTTAGCTTTAAGGAATCTGCAGCTCCCTTAAAGAATGCTCATTTCTCTCTCATGTTTTTTTAAAAATGTGAATGCCTGAGTGTGTTACAATGCAAAAACCTACCAGGCAATCCTTTTTCCTAAATTTGAATTCCTCATACCCCTATTTTAAAAATTACTGGATATAATATGGCAGTCAAAGCCGCAACAATTCCACCTTATGGTATATTTAACATTTATCACTATTCTAAATTTGCATAAAGACAATGAGTTATACAGCTATGTAAACAATAGGTTCTTTGAATAACCTAGCTCAAATTTATCTATGCTAGTGAACATACATTATTATCAGCATTTTCATACTCTTGCTCTGGAGGACTAAGACTTCAGCACCACAAGATTCTGTGGCACACACTTCAGATGTGAGAATAGGAAAATGCAGAAGACATAAGTGTTATGTTTAACAATTATTTTAGCAAGTATTTAAAAGATTCAGACCTTTCTTGAAGAATTTTAAGTCAAGTAGTTGTAATTTCTTAAAATTCTGAAGTGTGTCTAATGTGTTGTGAAGTTAAAAGCCTCGTAGAATTGCATTCTATAAATAAAAATAATCCAGAATATCACTACTCTTATGCTAATATTTTTCTCACTAGTTAATATTTTGCTTTGGAAATCTAGAGTCCTATTATTTTTGAAAACACATTTAAAATTATATTTAAATTGATTCTAGTAAACAAATTTTGAACTGATTTTTACTGAAAGATTGCTTATGCTAGTAATTTTCCAACTAAATCTATTCAAATTATCACTTGATTTTGCAGACTTTTCCAAGCTTATGAAAAAAATTTATCCCCGAATATGACAAGCCTACATTCCAACAGTTTTATATTATAAATGTAAATTCACTCTAAACAGACATAAATTCCAACAAAATATTTAAAAGGATACTTTAAAAGTAGAATTTACACAGAACTTTTTCAAGAAATGGGATTCTTTTCTCAGCCCCCCAAATCCGATAAAATAATTTTTATACACAAGTATCTGTTTTCTATTAAAAATACATATTTTAGGAAGATTGCTCAAAATGATGTGATAATTTTTTAAATCACTACTTTTAAGTTTTTAGTCTCTTCTGTTTAAGACCTGAAATGGGAAAATATTTCTTGCCTACAAGAAAGCTGGCAGGAGACTTCTTAGGATGTCAGGTAGTGATAGGACTAGGGGGAATGGATTCAAACTACAGGAGGGTAGATTTAGATTGGATGTTAGGAAGAAATTCTTCACCATGAGGGTGGTGAGACACTGGAAGATGTTGCCCAGAAATCTGGTGGAAGCCTCATCCCTGGGAAGTTTTTAAGGCCAAGCTGAACAGGGTTCTGAGGAACCTGATCTAGTGGGAGGTGTCCCTGCCCATTGCAGGGGGTTGGAACTGGATGATCTTAAAGGTCCCTTCCAACCCTGACAATTCTATGAAAAATATGAGCTTTATGCCAGTTGAGTTTAAACAAAAGAATCATAGAATGGTTTGAGTTGGAAGAAACCTTAAAAGTCTTCTTGCTCCAAGTCCTCTGCATGGGCAGGGACACATCCCACTAGAACATCTTGCTCACAGCCCCATCCAACCTGGCCTTGAACTCATCCAGGGAGGGGACATTGTCAAACTTTGCACAACTAACTGTATGAACAGAGAAATTAGTATGCTTGTAAGCAACTGAATAAACATTCAGTCTTCATGAAACAGAGCCATGTAACTACAAGCATAAATTCTGCAATTAACAGAAGTTATAATAACAATGCAGAGGAGCCAAAGGACAGTATTTACTAAAAGAGTGATTTTAATAACTCACAGATAAGCAAAGCTGGAATTGTCTCTTTTTTCCGTCTTTTAAAAATTTTACTGAAAAGAACAGCCCGCCCATGTGGAGCCATTTAAATTTTCTTTTCCTATGTTGATGTCAGCTTTGCAGTTATACTTGGCATAACAGCTTTGATTAAACATTTTATATAATTGTAAGCTTCCTGAGGGGACTCAGAATGGAACTATCAGGTGCTTGGGTTACATTCCAGATGGCAAGAGATTTGCTCAGCTTCACACTCCTCTTCCCACTGATGATACTAAACCACAGTGGAATTCATTTGCAAGTAATTCTGGGAATCATGAGGTTGAATTACAAAGAATAGAAAAAATCAGCAACTCTGCTTTTAAAACAAAGCAGATGATTTGTAGTTGGTTTTTTGTTTGTTTGTTTTGTTGCTGCTTTTTTTTAAATTCCCAGGCTTTCCCTAGAGTAATTTTTAAACTTGGCATCTGCAAGCATTACACTCTAGAAGCATTTTTGGTGCAGTAAGATTACTACTGAATTGAAATGGATTTTTCAGTTAATCCTGTCCCACTCTTGATTTAATGTGCAACAAAATGGATACCAGTCAACAACCCCCAGAAGTAGATGTGTATGGTAAGGAAATATGGAGAAGGCAGAGCCCATAATCAGATTCGAGTAACCATCACTCCTGCCCACTGTCTATATAAACTTCCTTTCCCACAGCAAGTTAGCTTCTGCAAAAGAGAAGATGATCTCCAGAGACCCCTTCCAATCCCTAAATGAAACTGGACTGGCACTGGACTGGCTTCTGTAGTCTTCCTGTTCCCTTAAAAATGAGCATCTAGAATGGGACTTGAGCACTGTGGAGGTATTTCCAGTCAAAGATTCATCTCAAAAGTTCTCTTCAGTGACTGAAGACTCCTAAACTCATTGTTCTGAGTTCAGATCCACTGCTTCTCGTCATGCACAAAACAGAACCTGGATGAGTTAGGTCCTGTTTAGTCTGAACTGGACTTTTTTCTATTTTAGCACTCTAAAAGAATTTATCTGCTGGATTTCAGGGTGAACACTCAGCAACAGACTGGCTTCCCCAACTCATGCTCAGTAAGTAACACATGGCTGTGACAGCTTGAGGGTGCCTGAGGAAGAACAAGATACCATGGAGGACTGAGTAGTGGTTTTACATTTCATAAAAAAATCCAATAATAATAATGTGATTGGCCTGCAAGAACTCTTTGAAAGAGTTGGTATAGATATCCAGTCAGAGGAGAGGAGTTTGAATAGATTCCTTTTTTTCCTGACCCGGAAACCAAGTTTTATTCTGCTTGCTGAACAAAATAATAATAATTGCAGAACTGCAGTTGCAGAATGAGAACTGAACTAATACTAACAATTACAAGGAGGTTACTAGCCAAAAATTAGGGCTCATCAGAGCTACTGCTATGTAAAGACCTGTTCAAAGCTATTACAACAGGTAACAGTAGAAGTGGTGACTGCAGTGAAATTAATGCACGATAACCAGGACAGAGAACAACAAACACAAAGGAATCTCTTCACCCCTTTTTTCACCCCAATTCACCCCAATTGCCTTTTTTCACCCCAATTCCTTTTGTTTACTCTGTATCATCCACTTTTTCTAATGAAAACAAGAGAAGACGGAAAAGCAAATACTTGTACAATTTTTTTACTGACTTGATTATCATGTTAAAAGCTATAGAGGAAACGGCACATGTTTGAATGGACTTTGCTGCCAGTAGTTTTCAACTGAAAATTCATAAAAATACTGATACATCCTCTCTGAAACATTCAAGGAATCTAAATGTAGTATTAATTTGAAAAATTAACATTGGTAATCTAATGTCAGACTGTTTTACCAATGTAAGATAAGACTGAGCAACTCTTGGATCTCTGGTTACTTCAGAACACAGAATTCAAACCCCACTTCACTCTGCATAAGCAGAATAGACAAGCATTGCACTGGAGCATCTTAGTATAATAAAAGTATGAACAGGAACAGATTAATTCTGTGGAAGTACCTATGCTTTCTTATCAATCTAGTTTGTGGATATTACCTTTGACTGACAGAAGAAAAGGTTAAAGAAGTATCTAACAATAGGGGATTCTCTGAATCAAAGAATTAAAGAAATGTTAAACACAGAATAAAGGTCAGGTGAACCTGATCTTGCAAGCTCAGGATGACGAACTGTAACTCTTTAAAGCTTCTGAAATCTCAAAAAAAAAAAAAAAAAGGTCAATAAAGGATTTAGTCAGTTTGCTGATGAGTAACACTTTAAAGAAAAATAAATCTTATGTTCTATCAGATGATTTAAATGTCATGGCTGAACTATATTACAGATCTACCAACAGAAAAGAGAATGAAAAAGGACACATCTCAAATATATTTAAGTTATGGAACAAATATAAGAAGTTGTAAACAGTAATGTAGAATTTTTAGAAATTTTTTATAATGTTTAGAAAATAACATTTTAATAATAGGAAAAGCCACATAAAGTCAGATTAAAGAATGAATATATACTCAAAAGGATATAAGTTAATTAAATTTTAAGCTTGAACTGTTTTGAAATTACCAGGAGAGGCTTTTAAAGATTTTTGTGTTTGTGTGTATTTAGAGCTAAACTTTAGTTCTAAGATTTTGATCCATCAGGGTTTTTTTATTTTGTTTTTAATATGTAAATATGAGACTTGAATTTGAAAAGAGTAAATTATTTAGGATGTAAGCATCAATTACAACTTACCATTCTGATTGTCCTGTTGACAAAACAAAACAACAACAAAAAAAATGTCAAGTAATAACAGCCTAACAGGAAGTAACCCAACAGACCAAGCTACAGAAATTGACTAATTTATGACACAATGGATATTTGGGCATGTAGAAGATACAGAAGACATTCAAAGAACGACAACTTGAATTTAAATCACAGAGGATTAGCTCTTTTGTGTAACTGAAGTTCAGAAATGTGATAGGTAAGGGGGTCTGAAGGGAAGCAATTGGCTTCAGCACTAATATTAATCTGTAGTGAATAGGCAGACGGAAAGTCTGTAGGTTCCAGGACCACTAAATGGGACTAAATGGGAACAAGGGGATGTTTTGGTCGGCATAGGTGATTCTAGAAAAAGCTTACTTTTTAGTTACTTAACTTTGTTTGGCTTAAACAATTATTGGTAGCTGTTTTAGGTTTTAGGATTGCTGGTATTACATGTGTACTAATATAATGTGGATTTTCTTTTAAGTCCTTGTTTTTGTAGAGAATAAGATAATATTTTGTTGATAAAAGGGGGAGTTAAAATTACTAACCTTGGAACAAAGGATCAGCCAGACAGGGAATGCCTGATTTATTGCAAGGGCTTATAGACAAATGGGGGGGCTGCTGATAAGCTTGGAGGAAAACAAGACTCAGTCAGTTCTGGTTCACTGCATCTCTTACCTAGGTGTGAAAACTCAAGGCCCAGGGTTAATAGTACACTGTGAAGAAGACTCCAAGCCTTCCTCCCAAAGACCCTTGCCCAGGACCACCAGGAAGTAGTACACATGTGTGAATAGGAGGAATTTTTATGATAATGAAATCTGAGTCTAATGAGCCAAAACCTGCCTACCCTCAGCAACATAATGCATAAATTCTTTGTATAAATTCTTTGTGATGTACCCAAATGGTGTGCATGCATATTGGTCAGGTATGCACCCAGTGCTGCAGTAAAGTATCCTTTGCTCCCCTGGTTTTGTCCTGCCTGATGAAATTTATATATAGTGTGCCATGTTTCTAACAAGAAATATTCATTCAAGAGAAGAGTAAAAAACGGACAGAGCTCCTTTAGCTTGGAAGGAAAGCTTCAGAAACACTATCAGGCAGGATGGTGGACTTTTGCAAATGATGATTTTACTTGCAATTCAGCTGATTTCAAGTTGGGAGTTTCCTTTTCTCTCATCTACTTTGAAAATTCTTTACAAGTGAAATATTTCCAAAAGCATCTTGGAAATTATTCTCTTTTCACAAATAAAACTGCCAATAACTATCTCATCCCTTCTAGAAACTGCTGTGTAATTATGGAACATCCAACAATTCAGAAAGTTAGATTTCAGTTCCTGAAACCTCACTGAATGTCCAAGGACTTTTAATCTGTCAATGATATCTTAGAAAAAGTAATTGATTACTTTGTTCATGCAAAATTTCTATTCCTGTTAGAATTATATGAAGAAGAAACAATAAGCAAATATTTTTAAGCTACACTAATTCTTCACAGAAAGCTTTTTTTGAACCTATGCATTATGTATCTATTCATACTCATGTTTTGTCCCTGACAAGACTTGTCAGAAATATTTAGGAGAGACTGTATTCTTAGCTCACTTCAGGACAGTCTCTATATTTTTATGAATTTGTGTTTTATGAGTCCTTCTGCAATGGAACGTAGTTGAAGTTTGCCTGTTGTTCTTGAATGTATGAACAAAGAGCTTATTTGGAAAGGTTTGGGGGCATGTGGAAGATGCTGAGGAGACAGGATAAAATTATTTGTAGCTATGGGGATGCTACCACAGTCATGTCAACTCAAGAAACCTCCATGTCATGCTACTCTGTTAACAGTATTTTATTTAAATAATAAATATCTGAAATCTGATTAATTTTTTAAAACCTAGGTACCCTAAGGATGCCTTCTGTATTTTCAGCTGTCAAGATTTTTTCTATTCAGCTTTACGACCTTTTCCCTACCTATGATACAGGAAAGGTGACTATTACCTACAGTGAGATAAAACGTGAAGTCCTGTGAAGAAACAGATAATAATGTGAATAATTTTATAGATAGATAAGAAATATTCCTCCTTCTTTAAAGAACTGCAACCAATCTAAGGCCAAGGCTGTCAGACTGACTTGCTAGTCATTACAAGTAATCAGGAAATTGGTGGGGAAAGATACATTGAAAATGAAATTATCTTAATGCTTATATTTTTTTTCTTTTAATACAGACTTGTATTGTCCGTTGCTTTTAGATATTTTAAGAGACACGCATTCTTGATTCAAAATGTGCATCTTCTCAGGAATTTACATTGCACATATATTCCAAAGAGCAATTATGGGTCAGATGGTGCCTTGCTTCTGTGAAGCTGCATGGGGCTGCAGAAGAGGAGTAAATCCTCCCTCTCCTGTGCACCCATTTGGGAAGAACAGCAGCTCTTATATGGAATAACACAGCTGGTTTTTCTGCATTTTTGCCCTGAGAGAAGTCTCTGGGCTGCTTGAATAATCCTCAGGAAAGCAGAAGGAAGTGAATTTTCTGGTCTTTCAACAGATGTTGCTTGAGGTGCACATTATCTGCATGCTGTGCCTTTGGGAGGTCATCGGAAGGACATGGATTTTTCTGAAAGATTCAAAAGAAGAAAGGGAAGTAAATTGGCTCACTGGGTTTGCTAAGATACTGGTTCTTGTAACAATCAAGTGAAAATTCACCTGAGTTTCCCCCTTTTGGATGTTCCTGTGTAAAGAAGAAATGGTATCAAGATGAGCCAAGGGAGGTTGAGATTGGATATTAGGAAAAAATTCCTTATTAAAAGGTTGTCAGGCACTAGAACAGGGAAGTGATGGAGTCACCATCCATGGAGGTGTTTGGAATATGTGCAGATATGGTGCCTAGGGACATGGTTCTGAGGTGGAATTGGCAGTTTTCTGGGTTAACAGTTTGACTCAATGATCTTAAAGTTATTTTCCAGCACAATAATTTTATGATTCTAAGAAAAGAGTCTGGGAGAAAAGCAAATCTCTAGCTACACTAAAAGAAGAGAAAGGAAATTGGGACAGAGGTCTGGAACTGCCTACCAAAAGGTATCCATCAAAAATCTATTGACACTGGTAGATTTTTCTCACAATGAAAAGCCACAAATGCTCAAATCTTCCTAAGAAGGGTGACAATATGTGTTTACTTTTTCCTGAATGGACCCTTGCATCTCTATCATCCTGTTATATAAAAAATAATTTTGCGATAGGAGCTTCTGAAATGTAGGGACAGACTTCAATGACAATGAGAAAATATAGCACAGTATGTAATACATCACTTTTGGATGCTATTTTAGGGGAGTGTTTTATTAATTAAGCTCACAATCACAGAGCATCTGTCAGCTATGGCAAAATGTTAAGGAAGAATGAATGAAAGATTGGACAGTAGTGAAAACAAGAAGTTCATAATGAGCTGAGTACAAAATTATCTCCTGTAGACCCTCAGAAGAATTGTAGATTGCATCATATGAGGAACAAGCTAAATTCATACACCCTGTACTGAAAATGAGCACAGCCACATCTGGGTGAGTTAAGGGGAAAAGGCAACCTTGTGTAGACTGATACTTTTGAGTGAAACCATACAGCTAAATATTCATCAGAGAATATATACATTAATAATGCAGGCAAGCCCCTTCTGAGAGAATGAAGTATTTGTAGGCGTACATTTTCCAAATGTGCTCATTTTTTCACAATTCAGACAATTGTAAAAAATATTCTTAAGTCCTAAGAATTTTCACACGCAACTGGAAGGTTTCTGCATAATCACAAATAATGAATATTTTGACACAGAAACCATAACAGTATAGCTTCGAGTTTAATTCATGGGGGTGTTTTAAACTTTACTTATATCTCTAACCCTGTAACTACTGCTTGTGCATCCCAGAGCTCACTATGCATCCCCTCTTAATAATTTCTCATTTATAAGGAATTACAGAAGGGTTAATGCTGCCCTTCCACATTCTGTGCACTTCTTTTGCCAGAAAAACCAGGTAGCAATTTCCATCAGCTGAGTGCCCAGCCATATTGTTTTGTCATGTGTATTGATAGTACAGTACCAGAAAGATTTCAAATGTCAGTTATATTGTAGGTAGCTGCTGTACCACCAAATACTCATAGCACAGTTACTCACTGAAGGTTAGAAACTGCAAAGCTCTAATGGATTCTTTAAAGAAAAAAAAAAAAAAAAAAAAAAAAAAAGTTGCAATAAAGCAGTTCCGAGTAACTTCTATGTGGCTGCTGCTATAACCAGGAAAGTTCTTACTTCCATGGACTAAACCTGACATGATGCAGTGAACTGAGACCTCCCAACTTGCTCATCTTTTCCTGTGCACCTGTTTGTAACACCTATTTTATTTTCATGTTTCTAATGTCTTTGTTCTCTAATACAGTTATACACTGGAGATCAAATTGTGGGCAAAAATGCTTCCCTAGCAATATCAAATCAATTATTAAAACTGAAGTTGGTTTTATTGTCTTGGCCTCAAATACTCAGAAAGCATATGAATTTTCCCTAATTGTACCCAAGGAATTAAAAATGTGATGCTAATGTGCAATCCTGCTATTAACATATTTTATCAAACGACATTTAAATTAAATATCTTTTATGAGCTTTATCCCAAAAAGTCAGGGTTTGTTTGGGTTTTTTTTATTTTCCATGATAAAGCAATACTAGTTTTACATTCCAATTAAAAGCAATCATTGTAGCAGAGAGTTTCCAGTTGAATGCTTCCCTTTCTGCCTAGATGTTTACATGTCCCTTGGCATATGTCTCCTTTCTTGTAGCAGCTCAACAATTCTCCAGTCTATACTATAAGCCAAAGCAGGTTATCAAATGATGTGATTGTAGCTATGAAGGCAAGGAGATAAAAAATGAGGAGGTCCTCCTATGGATTTACATTTCTTCTTATTACTTCCTTTCTGTATTTCCTCTTTCCCATCCTACAAAATCATTATAAACTCATCAACCATTCTGGGCCCACAGATGCCAGGAAGCAGATACAAACAAATCACCATGTCTCAGGAGAGCCCAGGCCCAGAAACATGATCAGTGTGTTTGCCCAACAGGCCAATGCTGCTCAGTGCAAAATGCTTCTTAGCTGCATCTGCCATAGAATAAAGCTATAATCAAAAAGCCTCCCATGGGCTCCATGCAGTATTCACGGAGATGGAGGACAAAATAAAAGGGAGTCTGACTTAAAAATTATTCATGCAAGCGACTTGGAATCATGTAGAGTGATCTCCTGCCCAACCAAGCTTTATCTCCAAATGTTTTTGCCTTATGAATGAAATATCTGGCAGTCCTAGCATGACCCATTTTCTTGAATAACATAGTATATACGCCTAAAATTTTAACAATGTTTTGATGCAAAAGAAAATTTGCATAATTACAACAGAAAGACATGAAACTAATATTAAACTTTGTCACAAATTCTTTACATTAAATCCAGTTAAGCTTCCACTGAACATCTGGAAAGGTTTCCTTGAACTCTCCTAGTGTTTGCTTTGGTGTGAACTGGGTTCATCCCTCTAAATTACAATAGCTGTCAGCAACCTTAAATTATTCACAGTTAATGAGATATAGGAAAGCCCTCAGCATTTCTGAGGTTAGAAGCATGGAGAGGGTGTTAGACTGCTATTCTGTCACCTCTGCAGGCATGATGCCTCTATGGCCTCTAAAGCAGGCTTAAATTGCTAATATGCCACTACAGCACTGAATAGTAACAGCTCTGAGCCCCACAGGTCTGGCCATTCCTCTCAATATCCTGTTAACTGAGATGGGGATGCAGTTCCTGCTAGAGAAACAACAATCCAATACACTAATAAACTGACAGATTACTAATTACAATGTTTTAAAAAAATCTTATTACCAGTTTCTGACCTGAGATATACTGGTAGTGATCTACTGTAACTTCCTTCATTAAGCACTATTTTTTTTTCTACAAGGCTCCAGAGTACATATGAAATAAATCTTTTATAGTGTGTTATATAAAAAGGAAATATCATTGTTCCCATCAATTTTTAAATCAACTACTTGCTTTCCTACCAAAATTTATTTAAACAGAGCATAATCATTCATATATTAGTCTGGCATACCCCTTTCTGAATCAATCAATTTAGTCTTCTGGATTTCAGGATGCAAACAAGACCTCTAGACATCCACAAGAGAAAAGAGAGGGCTCGTTCCTAGATGTTACTGCTCAGGTAACAAATGCTTTGTCTCTCACATGATCTACTGGAGCCAGTGATCAACCATAGCTCTGGGCTGCAGACTTAATAATCCCAATTCATGTACAGATTTGTTATGAACATTGTAACATGAGACCATGAAGATGCTATGACAACCGTTCCCTGTGTGCTACCTTTACTAAACAGCATCTCAGATATCTGTTGCCCACCTTTCCTTTCTTCCCAGAAAGAAATAAGCTACTCATTATTTTAAAGTTACTTCTCTTTTTTTTAATATTTGAGATTTAATTCTCAGCTGTAACACAGCCAGCTTTTTGTCAGATGTGGAATCTCTGTTAAGGAGACTCCTTAGTTTTCTACATAGGATATCCTGACTACCTGAAATGACAAAAAAAGTCAACCTTCTCAATTACAGTTTCTACAAGTTCTTTGAAGTATTTCTATTAAACATGAAATTACAAGTATGCAACAGAAAAACACTGTAAGAAAGAACATACATTTTCCCATAGGTGGACCATTCCACTGAAACAGATTTTTGTTCAACTTCTAAGACAGAGAGCAGAGTTCTGCAGGTTTCTCCAAAGAAAGATACATACGTATTATGAAGAAATGGGGAAAAAGATATATATTAGTACCAACCAGCAACACCTAATAAACATTCACGTCCCACTGACTGCAACCTCAGTGCGTAATTCCTCAACACAAGCCAAATGTTTTACTGATATTTACAAATGACAAATGACAAATACCATATATCATTTAATCTTATTATACTTACTGTTACGAACATTTTATGATAATAAAGCCATTTCCTTTTGGTATAAATTTTCTAAGGAAGTGAATGATGCTTCTTTATGATATATTAAAGTAGATACATACATTGTATTTTTGCTGTCCATTACACTAGTATTTTATTCTAAAACAACTCCCAGATAGCAGATGGAACTGGTGAACGCATGAGCAGAGCTGCCTTTATTCTTTTTAGTGGCTGGGAAACTTCCCAAAGCAATATATGTATTCATGTATTCATCCCCCCTTTCTGGTGTACTCTGAGTAGTTCTCAAGTTAGAAACAAGCTTACATAGAAATGGAACTGAATGTGTATTCCCTTCCCAGGAAGATTTATTCCTCTGAGAGGTTCAGTGGAAGCCTTGGGACCATTCATTCAGCAGAGCTGAATATTGCCTCCAAGGACGTGAAGTTCCTCGACTTTGTGGAAGGTCAGAGACTATGGAGATACTCAGGGCTTTGATGCTAAAACTGACCTTTGATAATTAACTAGAAGAATTAAAAAACCCACAATTTATTACATACATGAATACCTTATTCTAATTGCCAGCAAATGAAACCAGCAGAGTCAGATGGATACATTTTGACACAGGCAAGGCCAGATTGTGAAAGAGTAAATCCCAGCCTAAATAAGCCACATTTAATGAAATCTCATTACAAAGCACTGAATCTGGCATTAAACAATTGCCAAGAAAAGGTGACTGGGCTCCATCCTCATTGGTAAAAATGAGAGGATCAGCATTGTGCCAGTTCAAGATTTTCATTTATTTCCACTTCTGTTTCTAGAATTAAAAAGCCAATACTGTGACATTAATGAAATTGTAAAAACAAAACCAAGACTTCCTTTTCAAGAACTCATCTTACTTCATTCTATGTATCCAATTCTGTTTCCATGTGCTTCCTGAAACCCCCAAGTTTCAAAAGTTACAGGAATATAGTTGCTTTTCAGATAAGTTTCAGTTCAGGAAGAACTAGAAAATTTCACAGCAGGGTTTGATGATTCAAATGAGGGCAGGTTGCTTGATGTTGATACTGGCCTTAGGGGCAAATACCAAACCACAGTTAGGGTTCCCCATTCCCTCAGTGGCAAAAGCCAGAGGCAAAAAGAGAAGGAAGAGGAATAAAGCAAAAGCAGATGCCTGTAGCTAATTTTTGCCTCTTGAGGCATTCAAACAACACACTGAAGCAAGTCAGCACAATTTCACCAAGGTTTTCAGTGGGCAGGTAGCTGTTACCACTCACAGCTCACCATATTGCTAAAAAACGGGAAGAGACTACCGAAAGCTACAGAATTGTAGCACCCAGAAAGACTAATTCCCTGACAGTTTTTTTCTTTGGAAACAACAAAAACATAGCTCTGAATTTTTTATGACCTTTTTTACAATTTAATGCAGTTTGTCAATTCTACAGAATAACACACATACAGCTGAACATATACCTCCTTATTAGTTCTAGCAGTCTGAAAGTGCCTTTTTCCTTAAATTGTCTCTAATCCCTAATAACTACTTTTCTTCCACAGTGGCTTGACCATTTTGGATTATGAAAACCCTATGGAGGATTTTAGCATAGTCTTATACATGATGGAGCTATTCTAGTATATTTTACAGACAGACTTACTCAGCAGGTGAACTTTTGGGTTCTGTCTCATCTGTAAAACATAAGGGGATATAAAGAGAACTTGTACTTTGGAGTTAGGTACTTAGTGTCTAGTCTGGGTAGACAAAATTCTTCAAGAAATTACACCAATTCCAAGCATCAAAATTCAAAAGATAAGACTACAATCATAATATTAACTTTAAAGTCTTGACAAGAGTAGAGAATAGTACTCTTTTCATCCTACTGAATTGTATTTGACAATCTTTTCTGTCTAACTTTAAAAAGTCAGTAACAATTTAAAAATATAATAAATGCTACTAATAAACAAAGCTTAAGTTTTGAGTAATCAGATTAATACAGGAGCTTTTTGGAGAAAAAAATCAGCACAATGTGCAGGGTGAGGATTCACTGTAAATCAAAGGACTTGTCATAGAATTTGGGGTGGGTAAAATGTTATATTATTTGATTTTTTAAAAAATAATATATATATATTCATTATGTTATACTAAGAGCATACTAATTGTATGTGGCAGTCACTATCATGGTCTTATGAACAGACATAGAAACACTTCATGAAAGCAATCAATCAATACAATCACTTCACCAGTGGAAAAACTGGGACACAAAGGACTGAAACCATTTGACAAAGGAAGCATCCAGCAAAACCTTCATATTGATCTTATATCTCAAAAATCCCACAGAAGTATTCCTTAACCAAGAGTAATACATTCCAAAAAAGGCATCTCTGTGCTTACAGATTTTATTCATAGGCAATAAACTGTCCAAGTTAAATAAAATGCAGATTGTTAGAATATGCAGTACCTTGCAATTTCCCCAGTTCTCTAAAAATTTTGATGCTTAGCATAACCACCTGACAAGAACCATTTTCTGCAAGCTTCAGATCTGATCTACATATAAATACCTGTTCATATTGTCTTTCTGAATATGTAAAGCCTTAGAGGGAAAACACCCCAAACACATTCCAATTGTTTTGACTCTTTCTTTGACACGGAACAAATTATTCATCATCAAGACAGAGTAAAATTTTAAATGATCAGAAAAACCAGCTATAGCACAGTTATTGCTAGTTTAGCAATGCAATACACTAAGATGCCTCTTTCAGTAACATTTTGTTGTACCTGCCCTAAGCAAGGGAAAAAATCAAAGGGTCGAATATCATTAAGTCAATTTTATGCTGTAGAACACCTTGTCAATATTTATGGTAAGTATTTGGCAATCAGCACATAAATCTTATAATTGAATCTTGGAAAGAATTTTGTGCAACCTTAAATTCACCTAAATGCTTACAGTGTAAATCTTTGGGATCGTGCATTTAATGTTGTGATATAAAACAATGTGCCACTGTATAAAGTGATGTATCACTGTCATCAGTTTTTTGAATAGGAATTTCATCTTGGAAGCTGACTCTGACCATGTGGGCTGTCAAGGAAATGTTTCCAAAACAGCACAAGAACACTCCACACAGGAAATGCTGGACATAAGAACTATAATTTGCAGAATTACAGCTCATGTTTACAAATCTCAGTGATTTTGAAATATAGGATCATCTGGCTGACTATTTGAAGGCTACAATACTTGCCTAGTTATGCCCTGTCACATAGGCAAGCCATTAAGCTCTGACAGTGAAAAAAACACATCTGACTGGAAGTGTGGCCCTAAATAATAAAGCTTAAAAATTAGCTTATACTTGCCAAGACCTTACTGTACCTTAAAAATATGGTATTCACAGCTTCCGTTCTTTACAGAGCATGTTTCTAATTTCCTACTGCTGACTCACAGCAATTAAGCCAGGAAACATAGTCAAGAGAGAAAAACTGTGGCAGACTATTCACTATTGGCAAATAAGCTTATTTATAATGGTGAATTTGGCTCTAGAGACAAGAAATGAGGTGTCATGAAATCTTACAAAGGGGAAGTTTTAATTTACTTTAATTTGAAAATTACAGAAAATGGAAAGAGGTGTATGGAATAATTAGACTGACAACAGTAAGCTTTCACTTATGGCTGGTAAAGCCATAACAAAACCAAGCAGCTGAAAAAAGAAGTGAGGTGTGTAAAGCATTTGGCTTCTTTCCATCCTGAATGTTTCTTTACTGAAGGAAGAATATGCCACCTACATGAAGGAAAATGTTGGGGTAAAAAGCTGCATTGTTCTGCCAATATTAAAGCACTGTTTGCAAACAAAGTAAAGTTGCAGTGGTGCAAAGGAACAGAATTTGATTCATCAATAGGGCTTTTGCATTATCTCATGAGATAAATACTCAGAGACATAAAATTTTCAGTACCCACAGTACCCACAGAAGCCTAGGTAATACTCTATTATAGTAACTGGAAAAAACATTTCCAAACTTGTAACCTTTATTCACATGAGGTTTTATTTCTTTATTCATTTAAAATAACTACAAAACTAAGTGGGCTTAGTACAGAATGAGAGAAGAGAGAAATTTCCAGCAGTTGATTATAGTTCCATGTTTCTATCCCTGCATGGCACCAGCTCAGACCTAGCTGTGGGGCATTAGAGAAAGGCAGGATCCTAAAGGAACTGTTGTAAACCAGCAAGCTGGGACAAAACATTGGTACCATCTTCATCACAGTCTCATACATATGGCTGACAAGAATTAACAGAAGAAAAAGCTGCTTCAGCTTTTTAGGCTATCTACCCTAAAATCACTTGCTGATATCTTTACCTGTATCTGCAAAGAAAACAAATGCACTTTAGCATTTTAGATGATTGCTTCATTCAGTTGCCAAGGTATGCATTTTTCTTGGGGAAATGTTTTCCAAAGTGTGAAAAAGGTAAACATGTAATTTGCTTCAAATTGCTAATTGTTTACAAGTCACTTTGCCCATTAAGAGTCTTCTATTTCAAAAGCTGGGTTTTCCAAAATAGGTTTAGTTTTGAAGTAAGCGAAATTCAACAAAGGAACAAGTACCATACATGCTACTGATATTTCAAATCACCAGTATCAGGCTATTTATTTGTTGTAGACTCATAAATGTTCAAGAACACTAGGGTTAGCTCATGCTAGGAACAGTCCTCAGAAGATGTGTTGCTGTAATCATCATTAAGGTATTAAGTACAAACTAAGGGTCTGTGCAAGCCTTCCAGCACAGACAGGCTGCCCCTGAAGTCAGAGATGTTCATCTACCTGAAGTAAGAAACAATTATTTCCCACTTTGCCGCTGAGCATTTAGAACAGAACAAGTAAATTAAATAAATTTCTGTTTGGTAGTGAAGTGAAGAAAAGAAATACTTAGTGCTCATAGAAACACTGCACAGGAACAAGCATTATGTGCCTAGCTTTCTAAGTAAAAATAGGTATCTGAAAAAGTGTACATACTAATTAAATAACTATATATGTATGGCTTACGAATACTTTTACAATAAAATGCAGAAAAGAGGTGTAATTTTTTTCTCATGCAGACTATGTTAATATCCTTCACCATTGCACTGCCATTTAAAACTTTCAAGCACGTAGCATTATCATTTAGATGTAGGAGACTATTTATTATTCTGAAGGTCAGATGCTTATCTACAAGCATCTAGACTTTAATCAGTCTAGAGCCCCTGCTCTGTGAGAATAAACAACTCGGACCATGGATTCTGTTTCATACTATGAAGAAAACATGAGGGTGGGAAATTCCACCTTTCCTGAATTCCATAAAAGCACTTATCTTTCCTTGTTACTGTTTTTTATGTTTGATTATAATTTTTTCTCTTCTACTTCTCATGTTGCCATCAATCCAGTAATAAATTTGTTCTAAGTATCTACATATAACACCGTTTTTCAATGTCCCAAACATTATAGTGTTTACTTATTTTTAGGGGAAATAATATTATGCTTGATTGTAAATGAGCATTCTCCAGTGAAAGAATTTCATTATCAGAGGTCACGGACCTCAGAACTCCAGACAGGAACTCATGGAGACATCTAAACCTTGAGATGCTAAGCCTACTGAAAAATCATTATTCTCATTTCTACTAGAATAGTGGTGTACAGAAGTACAGATAAGGGACAAAAATATTCTATCAATCCAAATATGTAAAGTGTTTGTAAATTCAATAACTGGTGACAGAAAACCTCTTGACTAAAAAGTATAAAATTAAAACCAACCCAATTCCCAGCATCTAAAAATCTGAAACTGTTCTGTGTGGAGTATTCATGAAGCAGAGAAAAAAAAAAATCCTGCACATAAATTAGGAATTATTTTCTCAGCTCTTTTCAGGACACCAACTGATGTGCTTTGGTGTCTTAAAGTTTTCTCTGCTTTAAAAATAAAATATTATCATATTTTAAAATTTAATGAACACGTCATAAAGATATTACAAAGGATCTCTGAGTAATAGCTACTTCAAAAGTAGTTTAGGTAGGTAAAATTTAATGTTGGTTTTAAAATAAGTAAATTATCATTTGCCAACAAAACCACCTACCTTTTGCTGGTGAGACCTTGGGTTTTGGGCAAGATGTATTAAATGCTAGGGAAAATACATAGCTTGAAAAATATTTCCCGAAATGTATCCAGATATCTCTTTCTGGGCCTTATGCTTTTGCATCTACATTTCAAATATTAACATCAAAATATTCTTCTATCTTTAGATACATCAGTAGAGGCAGTATCACTATAGGATCACAGGTATTCATAGATTTTTCTGGGCATTTGCTTTGTGACATTGATTTTACCTACTCTCCACGCCTCTCTCTAACTAAATACCCTCACCATCTACATGCATTTCTGACTAAATACCCTCTCTCTGCCAAAAAAGGGGCTTCTCACAGCAGTTCTAGTCAGATATTGGCCTAAACAGACATTAGGTCTGACGCAGCACAGACGCTGTGCTCTTTTGTAGCGTAAGCTTTAAGACAAGAAATACTTCATTCTCCTACATAACACCTTTTGCCAGCAAATCTTCCCCCTTTCCATACCTTCAAACTCAATCACTTATAAACAGCCAAGAAGTTAATTTTGTATTACACCATTATGATAAGCTTCACAAGCAAACTCAAGCCATAAGAATGTCTTTGGACATTACTCCATGCTGTTGGTATTTAGCAAAAATTGAGGAATGGACAAGCTCATATACAACCAAAAGATTTTCAAACCCAAATAAAAATGGGATAGTCAACTTTCAATTATGTGAATTTGCTAGTGAACAAGGCTTTATTTGAACTGTGACCTAAGCATGACAATATCATAACTCCAAAGCCATCAATTCTCACCTGAGTACTTAATTTCAGATCATTAAAATTTTGTGTGTGTACCTAAAAATCAAAATATTGGGATCAGGTAGGAAAATTGCTTCTTGATAAATATTTTAGATATTAATAATATACCAAACTGTTTACTTTTTGAAAAATATACTGCACTGTCCACTGTTATTTCTAATTATGTATTATGTTTTTGCACCAGCAAGTAATTAATTTTCATCATAATTTCCTATTTGAAAGACTTCAGGAGCCTAAAGGCATTCTGTGAAAGCTTTGAACTTTTGATTTCCTTTGTACTTTCCATTTCTCTCCCTGTTCTGCTGGCTCACACTTACATATTGAAAGATATAGCAAAAAGGTCACAATCAGAAAAGACAGCTCTAGGAGCACTACAAACAACAGTGTATTGGCGTAAACAGAATAAAAAGTAAGATTTACCTTTGCTACTTCTTACTGGCATTCTTCATGAAGGCAAGACAAACGGTAGTTTAAACAATTTAGTAAAATCTTCAGTGGCACTGTTGTCACCAAAGCTTACATCTCATCTCTGAAGCCACTAAACTTTATCTTTGTCATTCCTAAACCATGAGTTAAATTAATTCTCAAGTAGACTTAAATATTAAGGTATGACATTTTGCAAATTTACCCAAGATTCTTATATAAGAACACTTCGTTTTATTCATTTTAGGCTTCTTGGAAACATAAATCAATACATTTTCCCATCTAGGACTGTCGTTTTGTATGTAAACAAGTAAAATCCCCAAACAACCATGACTACAGGATATCAAGGTGGAATAATCAGCAACACTTCTACAGAAACAAGTCAGCAAAGCACATGCAACATGTTCCAGAGATACTGCTATTCAGAATGAGGTTGTAGTTTTCAAACACCAATGGCAAGGCTTCACATCTGCAAACTTTACTACAGGTCACTGTTAATGATACATAGATGGTGATGTAGCATTCTATCTTGCTCATATTTTGCTTAATTTAATAGTGTTACTTTTAATGTTGAGCATGTGCCCAGCTATAGTAACGATCTAATTGTGCTACTGTTAGCAAAGCACTTCAAATAAATAAATAAAAGAGTTTAACAGTACCGCTACAATTTTTTTCATGTTTTTGCAAAAAAAAAAAAAAAAGACAAGTTTCAAAAAATTGCAAAAGGCAATTAGTGAGCAGCAAATATATCTATTGCCAACAGTTTGCTTTTTCAGTGCCAGTCAAGTAATGACATATGGACAAAACCAGACAGGCTGCTAGCTGGCAACCAGGTAAGTGAACAATAATGAGGACAATATTGTTATTGCTGACCAAAGTCAGCATTTGCCATGTGAGGCTGCTGCTGATTTTTGGAAGCAATGTAAGGACTAAAGAAGGAAAGGTGAAGAGAAATTTTGGTATTGATAAATATAAAGAAAGAGGCTATAGCAATAGTGGTAATGATGAGGCTGCTGATTTTATCTCTGAAAAAGGCACCAGACTCCTACACAGAAAGGGAAATGAAAGTAGCCACTTTAAATTATTTGAAGTATGATATCCAGATGAGTTGCCACTGCTCTATATGCAGAATACAGTTCCTGGCCTGCGAGGAAATAATGTCAGGCACAGCTCCTCCTTGTGCAGGTGCAGATGGTGTGGTTTTGTTCATATTGCTAACCAAAAATAGTCAAGATTGCTTGATGATGGCTTCCTCTGCAAGACATCCCACTCCACAAACCCAACTCTGGGGCTCTGACAGGAAGGGTGTAATCCTGTGGAAAAAGACCAGCAGGAGCTGGCACTGCTCCTCAGAGAAGGAAGCAGTCGTCCTGAGGACAAGCAGCAAACACTCAGAGCACAAAGGGCTGCCACAGTCACTGAAATAGCATGTTTGCCTGGAAATTAGATCAGCAGAGCTCAGATGCATTGAGCAGATGAATAGAAGTGCTTCTCTATCGTGAAATTTGGCTCCAGAATTCTCTGCATTCAAGAATAATTTTGAAACAAAAGTGATTATTCACAAACCAAAGCATGCTGTTCTTTCAACTGCCCATGTCTGCCATCATAGGCATTTATTGCAAACCTCTGTGTGGAAGGACAAAGCATAAAATGATCTCATAGCCAGCTACATTTCTGCCTGTGTCATCTGTCACTGAATAGACATTTAATTTCCACAAATTCAGCAAACTGATGACTCACTGAAGGGTACAGCATTGGCTATTCCTTCAACTAAGTGCTGTGTGTTCTGCAGTACTTCTTCACCATACTCATGATGCATCACTGCAACACATTGCCAGATTGTGCCATTCTACTGGTAGCAAGCCTGGATATTCCAGAACTTGGACAAGCAAGAAACAGCCACCACATATCCACTACCAGAACATGTTGTTGCAGAATATTAAGAGGAAAAAAACGTTTGAAAATGATTCAGAGGGAAAAAAAACATATTGCTATTCTTGAAGACTGCTGAGCAATCTTAGCCATGTCACAGCGTATCCAAAAAGATCAGAGTTTGAAAGCATAGCCAGAAGGAAGTGATAAATGAGTGTATCACCAGACAGATTATTCTGAGTGACATATCACTAGACATATTATTCTGTGTGACATGTGAGATGCCATCCAAGAACCTGTTGCCTTGAATGTGTGTTGATGCTTCAGTGTTTTTCAAGAAAGAACCCCCAGACTGTGGCAGATGCTTGACTCAAATGAGTGGACATCACAAAGACTACTGCAGCAGTTTTCCCTCTTTGTCAGGTGTAACTAATGAGTCACCAGTTCCTGTCATATCCAGCAACAGACCTGCATTTCTAATGAATTTTAGGGCTTTGACAAAAAACACATTAATTTAAACCATCACCATCAAATGACCAGGCTGAATAAATGATGCAGGCAGTTGAAAGTGCCTTATAAAGAACTCCTGAGGGAGACTGACCAACAAGGCTTGTCAGATTCCTCACTCACACCAAGTCATGTCCAGAGATGGGCAAGGTCAATCTCTGAGCAGCAGTACTACAACTCAGACTGCATCTGTGTCTCCATTGTATGTATGACTTTTTATTCCACTACTGAACAGCACTGATTCACATCCTGACTCTATTCTTATAGAGAGACACAGAAGAGACACATTGCTGCTGTGCCTGGGACACACAGGAAAGGAAGGAAACTTGTTCATTTAAAGGAGCCAGACATATTGCAGTTATGTGCAATATGCTGTAGAGATAGAAATTTCATAAAATAATTTTTTTTCACCTATTTTTTCTTTCAGTAAGGTGCCTTTGTCCAACATGCACTGTTGAGAGATACACACATTTCAGTCCCATATAGTTTCAGAGCCCTACTGAGTTTCTGCTCAGGTAGGAGTAGAATTTAATGCATGACTTTTTACGAGCTATTGGCAGGCAGATCATTGCAGGAATAAGTAGACAGAAACAGCAAATCAAGATATCTGTGCAGAACCCTATAGCAGGCTTGAGAAGTTACAGCTCAAGGTGAAGATAGAAGTATTGAAAGTGTGTGCAAGAAAAAGGAATACAAGTCATCATTTGGAAGGCCTGTTATTGATGTAAACTTTAGATAATCTTTATATCTCTAAGAATTTCATCTGGGAAGTGAGGATCATGATCTAGGGCCCTTCTGAGCTCTGCCTTCTCCCTTATCCCTCTTCACCCTGTTTTTCCTATTTCTGTCAGCTTGGCCATGCCTTGTACACTTCTGGTGACACCTTCATGATGTAGAGCTCACCAGTCTTCTGGGGCAGTGCCCATAAGGTGAAGATCAGTAAGAACATGGTCCAACACCCACCCCATAACTGCTGAAACAGAGACCTGCATCTGTGTTTTCTGTGTAGCTGCTGGTAGGCTTGTAACTGCTTACACACCTTAGTGAGCATAAAGGATGCAGTATCACTTGAGATGGATGCCTAAATTTCTCAAGTACATTTTATGTTCAGTGAAATTTTCCTGTCTGGTCTGAAGCAGCTGCACTTACCTTGTGTGCTTAATTGCATATTGAACAGGTGATTTCCTGTCTTTTGCTGTTCAGACTGAAGCAACTTAAAACTTCTTAAAAATCAACATAGAGGAAGTCTATACAACATAAAGTCAACAAGAGTTGCAAATACACATGCTGGATGAGTACTGTAGAGGACAGGGATAGTAGATCAGGAGGGAATCTACTCAGAATGTACTAAACCAATTATTTTTACCAATTGTGAATAGGAATGGGAAGGCTGAGGTTGGTAGTCACAAATACTGACAGACTCTAAGTAGGGTAAGAGACAAGGCAGATCAAAAAAGTGGGCATAGATGAAAGGCAGCTAGTTATGGATGGGAAAAACAATAACCACTCAAAGGTAGTCAGCAAGACACAATCTTTGTGAAAACAAACCTCAAATAAACATTATTTATACAAAAGATGCTTGAAACAAATGTGAAAATAGGTCACAACTGCAACAGCACGAACAAGCAAAGCAAAAGTGAGCAGAGGCATGTTCTGATGTGAGGCAAAGAGTCAAAAGTCTAAAATCTGAGCAGATGTATGAGTGTCAATTACCAGTGAAGTGCCCTCTTACTAGAAATAATATATATTCTCCCTCGTTTCTTCTTTTACATATAATCATTTGCTAAAGCTTATGATGAAAGTGTCTAGGAAAATGAAGAGAGTTCATTTTAAGAGGGGAAATGTCACTGATTTTACTAATGATTGTGTGCCACTAATCAGGAATCCTGAAAACTAAAGATTTAAACATGAAACACCACCTTATGATTATTGCCATATGTTCAAAAAACAAATGCTACCTATGGTCTTACTAGCAACACCAAAGCTTGTGAAAAATTTGTTGAAATCTTACATTTCTGATTTGACTCAGACACAGAGGAAGCCACTTCAAAGCCTTTAGGAATATATCACAAGCAGAGTTACATATATTAATACAAAAATTACCTGACCTCATAACAAAAAGACCAGCTTGCACATGATAGCCAAGTCCAGAGGGACATTTGCAGGAGGGATGAATTACAGGTGGACTAATAGGCAAAACTACTGATATCAGCTCATTTCCATTTCAACAGAAGCTTGATGTTACATATTAGATGAAAAAGTTGGAAATTTTTCAGAGAAAAATTTGCTTGGAATTTTAAAAGCAACTATCATTTTAGCATATTATATGGAACTAAAGGCCAGGAAACGATTACTGTTCAAAATGCTGTCTTTTTTTTTTTTTTTTCTTTACTCAGATACTGCCTGACAGACATGGTGTAAATGTAGATTTTAACCTTTCAGATATCTACTTCACATGATCTCACTGAGTGTAATATTACATTGTCATATTTGTCCCTGAGAGTTGATAATGTTGATGAAGCAAATGGCATCTTCCAATTACAGAGGTAATGCTACTGATTGACCAAGAATTCAATTATAGTCATTTCACAGGGAGAATATGAAAGATTTCAAAGCTTTAATCTGGTAGATAAAGTCATTCTGGGCAGAGCATTTGACATATTGTCATTTCCATCATGGAAGTAACAAAAAAACCACAAAGCTTTCTACATGTAGTGGAAGCTTGATTAGATTTTACATCCTGGAATATAACTCAAAAATAAATGGTTATGCTTGTATCTGGGAAAAAAAAAAAAAAAAAAAAAAAAAAAAAAAAAAGTTTTAAAAAGTACATGCTAGTAGTAAAATCTACAATGAACTTTCATTTGAAAGCAACATGAGTACATCTCATTATACTATTTCCAAATGACTGTCTAAATATAGTCAAAAAGAGAAAGCCAGCTCACAAGACACAGATTGTACTTTGTGGTTGAGAATCAATGGGTCTGACAGTGCCAATGATGCCTTCTGTTAGAATAAAATATAGCTCTCAGCCCAAAATTACACATGTAAATATATGTGTGTAATTCCAATTGAAAATACATGGCATGTTACAGTAAAGCATTGAAAGCAATCAAGAAGAATTTTAAAATTCTGAATCTAGATGTGAAAATATCATAAAGCGTGACTTGATACTTGTTGTAGAAAAGATCTGAAATAAAACCCCATGAAATTCAAATCTCATGCTACTTCCTATTTATTTCAGAGTGCATCTACTCCACACAGAGTTCTGAAGTGGGCGGTCCTATCAATTTTGTGCAGCAGAATTACATTGCAGGAATGGTTTAAATTCACTCTATACCAAAAGCCCAAGGCTGGCAAAATGTGTAAGTTAGTAGTAGGAAAGTCTTTTTGCCACTAGAAGAGATAAAAAATCCTATTACTAAAACACAGCAGTGAGCCTAATTTTGAAGTCATATATAAGTTATAATTTTATAATTACCACTTTTAATTTTATTCCTACCTTTAACATAGCTTCCCTATAAACAGGTACCTAAAAAAATGAAAACAGGAACCAGCAGGCAACAATCCACTCCTGATTATACACACTCAGACTCTGAAGGGTTGGATAGTCTGGATAACCTAAAACCACATGTAATGCAAAAGACACCTGAAATTCTGTCATAAGAACACACAGCAAGGGTGCAGTGGGAAAAGGGCAGCGTTGCTGGTAAGTGAGGAGCAGGGACAAAGCCCAGCTGGCAACCAGCAAGCAGCCAGGAACATATTGTGCACTCCTCCTGAAAAGAAACCAGCTCATGCAGAGCCAGCTCCAAAATCTCCTCATCAGCAGCATGGTTACCTCTAAAACAGAATAATTCATCCTCACATAACCAAGAGATTACAGTATCTGGATGAGCTGAGTCTGTTTATTAAAGGTGTTGCCTACAACCGTGGATATAAGAGAAGGGAAGTTTTCCCTTGCCATATGCTGGCTCAAATATTCAGATCTTCAGTGCATTAGCTGTTTATTCAATTTAAAGAACAAGTTAGTATTTCTCATAACAGAACTTTCACTCATTACTATGGGTTGTTTTAGCCTGCCATTTTGCTACTGTTAGCTATTAGTTTTTTACATAACCTCAGCATGGAGAAGTAATTTGCACTGAAATGTCTGACATTATTTTCTTACTACTTTCTTTTCTTCCTTTCCATTCCAAAGATTTAAATTTTTTATTCAGGTAATTCCTAACCTTAGTTTTAATTCTGAAATACACTACACTCTACAGTTACTCACATGCTTGTGTAGCCCTTATAAATATCCACATCTTCATATTTTCCTTTAAATATAGTGTAATATAATCAAGGAACTGGTAAACCTATGTGTCCAAGCAGTAAATGTGAGCAGTAAATCAGATATTTAAATTGCACCAAAATTCTCAGGTGTAAGGAGCTAGAGAAGGTTAAAATATTATTGCTAAAACTCACCAAGATAAATAAAACTAGTTGCTGTTATACCTCCTCAAATACTGTATTGTCATTTTCACTGGTAGAGAACAGACAATGCTGGCAGCCTATCTGTTCAGCTTCAGTTAAAGGTTCTAGAAAAATTTTTGACTGCAAACTTTGTAAACAGCTATCAAACACACAACATGACTGAAGCATCCTGTTGGATTGAGTAGTTGACTGAATATTGTCTTATTGTTACTTTTTATTCATTCCCGCAAAATCTAGAACTCTGACACTACAGCCAAGGATGTTTTCACTCTGGCACAGGCTGAATTTGTGACTTTTCCTTAAAATACTAATATTTCATAAATCATGTAAATACTAAAACTCTTCAACACATAAAAATATACTTTACTATTAAAACATTCAAATGTTTAAGAATTCCAAGCAGCTAATTTTCTTCAATCACTACACTGAAGTTCAGTAAAAACAAAATTCAAGAACAAGGCAACAAACTACTGTGTAAAAAATAACAAACATATTTAAAAAACAGAATTATTTTGGGTCAAATGTACATTGTGAAGTCATCTTAGCCCTAATGTATGTATCTGTATGGCTACCATAGTTAGGAGAACAATTAAAAATGTAATTAGACCAATACTTTTGTATACAGAAATATGCTGTTATTATCTCAGTGGGACATAACCCTGGCCTTTAACTTGAAATAACTCAGCAAGTTACTTTCCTGATAAACAATGCAATATTAATATCACAGTTGGGAGCAGTTCTCTGAACACTCACAGCAGGTATGAAATTTGTTGCTCAATTTTTGTTGGAAAGGTAGCAGTTGTTTCTAATGGGTACTTTTAGCTTCAAGTAAGAGGAACAAGTAGAGTTCAATATATAATTAAAGTAATTTTATATTAAGCTAAAGGACAAAACAATCCACAGAGCAGCAAATACTAAATCACAAAAAGCATAAATCATACAAATTATTCAAGCTAATGTAATGATGTGGCACAAAAGTCTTAGTTATCAATAAAACAAAGATAAGCATGTACAAGCTCAAAAAAAAAAAAACAACAAAACCCTCACAGAGACTTGTAAAACACTTCTGTATGAGTTCAGTTTATGCTGAGATTATAAATCAAATTTCCTGATATGATCTCAGACATAACACACTGTTTTTAAAGAAATTCCTCCATAAAAATATATATCATTGACAATATTATGCAATTTCTAGACTGTTATGAATAGGAAAGGGTGCCTGAAACAGCTATTTCTTCCAGTTTTGAACATTACTGGTCCTAACATGACCACTGTACATCTTTTAGTACACAAGAAGATGTTTTCTTTGTGTCCATGCACATGATCTGGTAACAGACTGAAACCCAAATGTAATACAGATGCACAGAAGAGCACTCAAGCTCAAGTTATATATGATTTCAAATTGTATAACCAAGGAATACTCTTGGAAAGACAATAAACTGTACTTACCATGAAATTTGCGTATCTAACATAATTTCAATTAGCAAGTTGTGATAAATGCCACCAAGTGTTATGCTGGTTTTTTTTATTCTCAGCCTCATTTTACCCATTGCTCTTCCTGGCATTCATCGTGGCTCCACTTCCCCTTCTGTTAACACCCAAGATACAAGATCAGGGGTTTAGTGCACTGAAAAACTCAAAAATGGAAAACAATGTTTCCTAAGGTAAAACAAAACTGCACTCAAAATCAAAATTTAAAAACTGCTGGTTTTATCACTGATGTTTATGATGATCATGTTGTATGGAATTTTGTTTTACAGTATTTAGATTTTTTTTAAACTGCCTTTCCCATTTTTCTAAAGAATCTTCATCAGTTTCAAAGAGTAAGGAGATTCTATAGCTATGGAGTAGCTCAGCAATTTATGCACCAGAACAGTCAAAAAAGAAACTTCTGAAATCCCACAGTCAGCTGCTTCTTATCTACACGTGCTTTTAATTCTAAATAAAATAAAATCAGATTAATCAGAACATCAGCTGTCCACCTGCCAGTATTATCTGCTGATGGAATAAGCACACCACAGAAGTTAAGCTTGTGCATTGTAACATATCGATACTTTGCTTGACAGCAGGTAAAAAAACCCATCAAAACCAGACAGTGATTTGGTGTTGCCTTTTTTAGAATCTCCCTTCATAAAAAACAAAAAAAATCCCAAAACCATTTGTAATCTTGGCAGGTCTGAATTTTTTGTATATATATGTTCAAATGTATATATATAAGATATCAAAAAGTTATTGTTAATGGCCTCTATTCCCTGAAATATTTCCTACAATTTTCAAAAATATATAGGTTAATATTGTTTAAATTTTTATAAAAATATCAAGAAACCAAAGAAGACTGATTGTCAAAGCATCTGCACAGTATGACAAATGAGATTGGATTTAAAGCAGTATTTAAAAGTATCTGGACTACCCCACTCAAGTAACCACTAGAACCATATGTCAAAGTAAAAAAAATATTAAAAAGACTTTTTAAAGTCTTTTTACTTTTTAAAGTCTTTTTACTTTGTAAAAAGCTTTGTATTCATTCTGGCCATGTGATCTTGGATCTCTAGGTTGAGAAGGCTGCAGTGTAAGTTGCAACATGGCTGCAAATAGACACAACAGCTTAAAGATAAAAAAGAAAACCAAACCAAAGAGATTAAGAAAACCTGTCCAGACAATAGAGGGTTCAGTAAAGACAGTAAACTAAGATCAGAATGTCATAAAAGGAGCACTGAAGTAGGACAAAATGTAATTGGGTGAAATGTAATACTGCCAAGTGAACTGATTGCTAAGCTAATGACAATAAATTTCCTAGTTGGAGACAACAAAAGAAAAGAAAGATATGACTTATCTTAATATTGTAATCTAATATCTGAATCAAATGGCTTTGTGAAAATAACTGTTACTCTAAAATGTGTAAATGCCACAGCAACAAAAAAATCTCATTGAATGTACTCTATACAATTCTTTCTACAGAAAATACAGTTATACAGGATCAGATGCAGGAAATAAAAATCAGAGGAGTAGCAACACTATCAAATAATAGTACATGACAAAATAATATCTTGTTCTCACCAGGGCAGAGTAGAGGGGGAGGAGAACCTCCCTAGACCTGCCGGACATGGTTTTCTTAGTGCACCCCAGGATATCATTGGCTCTGCTGGCCACAAGGTACATTGCTGACCCATGGAGAATTTACTGTCCACTAAACCCTTTGGTCTTTCTCCATGGAGCTTCTTTCCACCAGGATGACCCCTAATCTGTACTGGCGTCTGGTGTTGTTTCTTCCCAGATGCAGAACTCTATACTTGTCCTTACTGAACTTCATGAGGTTCACCTTTGCCCAGCTCTCCAGCCCTTCCAGATCTTGCCTGGTAGCAGCACAGCCTTCTGGAGTATCAACCACCCCTCCCAACTTCCTACCATCAGCAAACTTGCTGAGGGGACACTCCATCCCTTCATCCAAGTCCATGATGAAGATACTGAACAAAACTGGACTCACTACTGATCCCTGGGGAACACCAAAACTTGCATATTCGTTAAAGCATGAAAAAGTTACATCAGACTACAACTGATTCCTTATTAGACCTCAGCTGGATGCAAACCTTCACACTCCTACACAGCAGAACCACTTAAGCAATTACAGCTATCCAGGTTTGGGGGTCACTGATGTATTTCCAGGAATTATGCCAGCTCCACAGGTATTACTTTTCTGAGATTCTACTCCCAGAGAACAGAACAGTAAGGTGTATCCTTATGTTGCCAAACAAGCAACATATATTAGAAATTTTGAAACATAAATATATGCAGCACCAAAAGTTAAGGAAAGAAAACAGGATTTCAAACCCTATATATTATGCTATGTTTTTCATAAGGGGCTGGTAACAAATGTAAACTAAAGCTTGCAGCTTCTCATTAAGCACTTCCATTCAATAAATATTGTAGAGTAATGAAACTTTTATGACAGTGAGAAGTTAAGTTGTCCAGACAGACAGCTACCAAACAATACTGCCTTCATCTGCAGGTCCCACTAACTGCTCTTTCTATTGCCATGACAAATCAGAACTCAATAAAATGTGAACCAAACCTCATGATTCAAAACTCATCTATTCATACCAAACAACAGAACCATGTAATAAAATAAAATTTTGCAAATAATCTATACATGATACTATGGAAATATAATAAGCAGATTTTGGGGGGTTTTTTGTTTGTTTGTTTGTTTTTTTCTTTCTTGTTGTTTGTTTTGTTTTGTTGGGTTTTTTTTTAAACTGTCCATTTCAATTTGATAGAATATTGTATTTTAAAGTTCTTCAGGGAAATCTTTTGGATAAGCTGGAAGGAAGTAATAAGGTAATGTTTCTGATTTCCACTGCCAAACCCCATCATATAAAGGAAGCAAGTTCCATCCTCCAACCAGGGAGCGCAGAATTACAAACTCACCCAGATCAGAGATTCAGCAAGCTCTGCCTAGAGATTTCTGACAAGTAGTTCAAATAAAAATAACAGCACACCACCATCCAAATGATTTTAAAAAATGTAAAGAGAAAGGAAGAAAAATATATGATACGTGGTTTGAAAATGGAGGGAAATCTGTGATGTGATTAGGAAAAAGTATGGGGAAATTAGGATATTGTCTCTTTCTTCATTGTATCATACAAAATTCCACAGCTGGTTTTAGGGATTTTCAGTCAGTGTCTCTGATAGAGTAAATAAATAGCGATTAGTACTAAAAGGTATGGATTGAAGCTAATGGAACAGTGTTTTAGGGCCAATGTTCCATTTGCAAGATTTAATTCAGCTGATACTTTAAATGTCAAATACCAAAGTGAGTACATTAGGAACCAAGAAGATAAAATATTAGGCACCTTCATCAACTCCAACAGGAACGTATGTGTGAACAGATCGTGTCCTGGGGCTGGTACTACCAGCTGATCAATTAAATCAACCCCAACCACTTAGAAAATGAAAAAGCTTTCTCTCACCCTTGCTCTTGTTTTCAGCCTCCTATGTATGCTCTGACTTCTTGCCTCGGAGCTCCCCTCCTACAGACATCAGCTGGCTTTGCCCACGCCACCCCCAGGAGAGACAGCACCCCTGAGAGATACCCACCCTACCCACACGTCACCAGTGGAAGGGCAGTGGTGATGCCTGAGCTGTGCAGCTGACAACACTTCTGTGTCCCAAACGGGACTGTCAGTAGTGAGCTGCCAAAGCAAGAAGAAGAATAATTTTAATAGTGGTAACTGGGTTCCTCAGGATCAGCAATTTTGGATATTGAAATTAAACTGCCAGTTCTGATTTCACCTCCTGTCTGTATACAGTGCTGTGATCATGCCAGATAAATATACTGTCTTTTGTTGTTGGCTTGTTAAGAAATGGAATGATTGAATATGATGTTCCCTTCCCCCTCAAACATTTCCTCTTGAATTTTAATGCTTCATGATTCTCTTGCCATCAGAGAACAGTATTTTCCATAAACACTGACTTAGTATTAAAATTTCACAAAGTTAAAATGACAGCAAGGCAATGCTAAAAGTACACACCTAAAACTGGAAAATCAAGACTAAAGCATTCAGGAGGAGGAATAAAAATAGCTGATGAAACATTATTTTTTGTAGCCTTTTTTTGTGATTTTTTAAAAATAAAATTATTGTCAGGCTGAGTAAGATCAGACATTTTTGCTTTAATTTCTTAGAAATATCCTTAAAGAGAAAAAAAATCACTACATTATGTGATAATATTAGTACAGGAATTAATGCACTCCAGTTTTATGAGTTAGTGCCTATAACAGAGGGAAGGACATAAACCTACCTCACTACCTTTGCTGATGTAATTGTAAAGTACCTTTATATGAATTGTGGTGATTCTCTGAAATAAGACAGAGAGTTTAAAACCTGCAGCATCAAAATGGACAAAACTATAGACTCTAAAATCATAGTAGCTGTGATTCCATCGTAAGAAATAAAAATGCAGAGAGCAACCACAATTTACCACATGCAACACCCTTTGAGTACTATGTCCAAGTATGGTTGGGGCTTCCTATACAAGGATGCCGTAACTGCTCTCCATCTGAAGAAAGGAGGTGTTTGCCAAAATAAAAAAAAATTTAAAAAAAAATTTAAAAAAAATGCCTAAATGTGGATTTTCAGGTGACAGGAGAAGCCAAACAAGCATGGGAAATCAGAATCAAACACTTGGGTTGCTGGGGCTACTGCCAGCAGCTGCCTGCATGGTGGGAAAATGCTGACTGGTGGGTTGGCAGAACTCAGACATCCTGAGGGGTCCTGCTGCCCATCAGCTTCTTTCTTCACTTCTTAGAAAAGAGGCTGCAACCCATTAAAAATTCTCCTCATGTACACAGTGAGGGATCTGCACATGTTGCTGACTAAGCACACAGGCTCTGTGATTAATCCAGTGTAGTTAAAATGACAAGGTGAAAAATGCCAATTTGACTACTGATGTAGATACCCCAGTATGAACATATTCACAGGAGCTCTGCAGACTATAACAAAACAAGTTACTTGTTACGAAAGTTACAAAACAAAACTTGTTTCCCTACTTGCACTGGAACCTTCTCTCTAGCAGCCAACTTGGACTTTTCACTGGACTGAGGATTTGACTCTATGGCAGCAACCAAAGTTGTAAATGAAAGTGAAGGACTTTGAGTATGCTGCAGAATTTTACTTGCTAAAGCAGTAAAATGAGATGGCTTTAAACAGTGAAATTACATATTTCAGCCCCTATTTTAAAATGTGTGGACTGAAAGGGAAAAAAGAAAAAAAAAAACCAACAAAAAAGGAAGTATGGCTCTTTGTAAGAAAAATACCAATCTCTTATCTCTATTATGCCACCCAAAGAACTTTCATTGATTTGGGACAGTATGTGACCATTGGAAATAATACTTAAGGAATGAAAACATGGGAACCAGCTGTTTTCCATATGTCTGGAAGCACAGAGGTGAGAAAACAAAGACAATCAGAAAATAGCCAAAGCTGCTATCTTCTAAAGGTTTTAACTTTAGTAGAAATGAAATAAAATTAATTAAAAAGAGTGGACTACATGTTAAAAAAACCCAACATGAATACACAGTTTTCATTTGTTGGTAGAACAATTTATTCCACTTAGAAGCAACTTTTCCCAAAATCCCCCAAAAACCCCAAGCCCTAGAGGTGATTAAATAAACATTAAAAAAAAAAAAAAAAAATATATAAAAAAAAAAGAACAAGGACAAGGACAAAACACTGGTGCAGATTAATAGTACCACAAAAAACCCTTTAAATTGCACATGAAAATTAAAACCAAGAAAAGAAAGGTAAAAGAAAAGTGATATTACAACCACAGTGAAAAGGGCAATGAACTAATTTACAAGCTTCTGAAGAAGAAGATGATGGCAAAAGAAATAAAAAAGGTCCAGGTAAGGAAGAAAAAAGCAAAAATTGTGAGGACAACAGTAGTGCTTAATGAATACTTCGCAAGAAGATCTACAATAAAAGCTATCCAAAACTGAATTTATGATAGGATTCTTTTCCCAAGTTCAGTGACTCAGAAGGACATCTTCCAGATAATGGTTAGAATAATTCAAATGCAACCTGCAAAACTTAAGTGACTGGATAGCATAAAAGCTGCAATAAGGAATTCTAACATTGATTTAGGAAGAGTAGCAATTCTGTTGTTCCTGTTGTGGAGAAATCTCCGTTTCAGAATCTGAAGGAGGAAATCAAAGTATTGGGGAGGGGAAGCAGCAGCATAACCCATAAGAAATGTTATCTAAAGAGAACACCTCGAATGTTTTCTTCATGAATGTTGGATTATCAGAACTGGACAGACTTGACGTTTTGTTTGGTTTTGGTTTTCAAAAAATACAGATACAGTAAACTAAAGAAAATACTCCGGAATAGCACATTGCCTTTTGAGGAAGTTTGAATTATGTGTGTTAGCATTTCACAATCAAGAGTAGTCCTTATGCTTACAAAGCCTGATTCTTGAAGGCAAAGCTAGTGCTTGCAAATAAATAATGGGTATGAGTAAAGCTCAGACATCTGGTTTGAAGCATCATGTCATTCATTTGTTCTTCAGATCTAATCAGAGCTGCCATGTGAGCAAGATAAAAATCTCCTATTAGAGCGAGGTGTTCTTGGCTTGCATGAACAAGAAGGTTCCTGTTGCTTCCCATAGTGCTGGGCATAGATATTAAAAAAAATTGAAAATGGCTACAAAACTACTGATGAGACAATCAAATTTTAATGAGAGTCTCCAGTTATTTTTAAAATACAGTTCTCATGTTCCTTTGGTACTTACATGAAAAGTTTACAAATTACCTGTCTTAACTTTAACTGGAATTTGATCTGCATTAGTAGGCAGATGGGCTAGAGCAATTTCTGAAAATGATATAATGTTAATGACACAGAAATTCCAGCACTGGGATACCCAATAGACCTTTATATTTTCCCACTATGCTGTATCATCCAGTCTGTGAAACTGTGTGCTTGGGAAGACTGAAACTCTGGAAGAACTTCACTTACTCTCCACTTGAATTGCTTTCCTTAGAATTCCCAAAGTTCTGTACAGAGGGTAAATCCCAGTTTATCATCTAACCACAAGGTGACAGAGCATTAAACCAAGACAGAACATAAAAACAGCACCTCTGAACCCAACAACAAACATCTCCAAGTTCAAAATTCTGCATAATATTGTTCATATAAATACTCTTGTTTTCTCAAGACACCTTACACGTTTTTCCTCAAAAAAACCTCTGTGTCACACTTCATACTGCAGAAGGCTAATTGAAAAACAAGCTTCTGCATTTCCTTTGACAACCTAACCTGGTGATTAGAAATTTCATCTGGGAGGTGGGAGCTCTATATTTAAAATAATCATTTGTTCTCTCTGATTTTAAGAACTGGCAACTTCTACCTCCCACATAACTGCCCCAACCATGAGGCTCACTCTCTAGCACCAAATTCCTGACAAATTTCAACTTAGCACCATTTGTTGCTTCCTCTCACTAATAAGGAATCAAATAAGTGGTGCTATCAAGTACAATTTGCATTGCATTTTCATAGCAAGACATCTGCATCCTCTGCTCTGGCAAAATTATGTAATAAATTATGCACAGGACTACCATTTTCTGTGACATGCAAAATATGACAGCAAACAACAGCAGCATATTTTGCAAAAAGAATCAGTTCCTGTGAATGTTGTGGTAGAAGACTACTGACCTGCCTTCCTTCTAGCAGTATTAATGAAATTTCAGCTACTGTAGTAGATCCAGTAAAAAACAGTGAGAGCAAATTTGTTTTCTTGTATTTCCATTTATTTTTATCCAGCTCATTCAATTGAGATGTAGAAAAAAGATACAAGAAAACTGAATAAATAAGGCAGAAGCTGCATCCAGCAATGTCACAGCAGATACCAAGTTTAGTTAAATTTTCTTTAAGAAAAGCAGTATGCTTTCCAGCCTTGGGCAAGAACTTTCCTGATTTTAAAATATTTAACTCCAGTGAACAAGATAAAGGTGTTGCATCAAATTTACCCCGTTAAGTATAAATTCAACTGAAACTTGAAATAGTGATCTTATTTTTGTAGCAAACCCTACCATGAAGAGACTCTTCAGGAATTATTACATAGAGAAAGTTATTTCTTTGGCAGTTTTTGACTTTCTGACATAATTTTTTCCAAGCTCATTTATACTTTCCTTCTTTCAGCTTTTTCTCACACAATCAGTCATTCCTATGTTAAACTTTTTTTTTCCACCTACTGCTACCTGTCTTTAAATGTATTTAATTTTTCCTGATAATTTTATCCGAACATTTCTTTTCTTTTAACTGCAGTCTATTGATATTTGCTATTTTTCAAACTACTATCTCCTCTTTTTACAGAGGTGTTCTTTCAAGCTTGTAGACACAAGGCTGAAAATATGAACACTGGAGACTCAAAACACAAATTACTAAGGGGGGGTTGGTTGTTTGCTTTAATAACCCTGTGTTTTTACAAATATTTATTTATTATTGGCTTTCAACTCCAAGCTTCTAGTGCCTAGCTTTCACCTGCTAATGGCACAATTACACTTTAGGAGCGTATTTGTTTCTACTCATGATCTCCCCTCACGATCTCCCTCTCAGAGTTGCACATGTTTTCAGTTAGTTAAAATACTTCAAGGTAGCAAACTTCCAGCCTTTAACCTAACACACAATCCAGGACTGCACTCCAGCTCATCAGTGCATGTATGTGCCCTGGCTATCTTGTAGCTCTGGCAGAGCAGTATCTAGGTGCACCCCATCATCTCTCAGCTCTCCATCCCCACCTCTCCAGCACCTGGTTTCCCTAGAAAGAGAAGGAAGCTGTGTTTTTCTCTCACTGACTTCTCAGTATAGACAACATATGGCTCAAAACTGTGAGGCAATCTGCTCAGAGTCTGGATGCACTCTCAGCTCTAACTCAATACAGCATTTCACGTGAAGTTTCTATGAGCACAATTCTTTGGGGACAGCACAGAGAGAGCTGCACTACATTCCGCCTACAGCCAATGCAAGCTTGGTTCAATCAGCTTGAATACATTCTCATTTGCACAAAGGATGAGGGGAAATTATTTGCATCTTCCTTTGCCAATCTTTATGTGGCAAATCATAGCCCAGGCTCCTATCTGCAATTCCTTGAGCTATGTATGTAAAAGGAAACATGAAACAGGAGGGTTTCTTCCCCCTGGACAAATTAAACCAATTCCCCTATCATGCACTAGTGCTAAGGCACTGCCATCTAGTGTGGAAAATCAATATAACAAAGAAAGAGGGGAAAAAAGAAAAAAGATCAATTGTATTTGCAACATGGCAGATGAAATTCGATAGGCTTCCATCAAACATTATGAACTACACATCATATTAAGACATTAGTCATTCTACTTTAGGAAAACACACAGAGGCCCCTCCCTTTTACAGGAAGCTCCCTGACTTGACAGACTGCAAAGTCTTCAATTAGATTGAACTGTGTCATGTCAGACAGGCTCAGCCCAGTCCTTAGTCCCAGCAGCCTCATTTGGAGTAACTGTGAAACTAAAACTAAACTTCTAAAGCATTTATTAGTAGGAATATGTTTGTAGAAAAGAACTTTTGCTTACTTACCGCATAGTTCATTGCAAATTTACATTTTCAAGACTTCATTCTCTAATTCACACTATATGGAAAGCATTGCATAATAACAGGCTGCAGGACCAGAATACCAGGAATTTTGGGGGTAATCTGTAATAACTGAAGGTTTTCTCTTACCTTCCAAGAACACTCCTGTCCTATCCAATTACCTACAGTTGTTCAATGAGCAGGCATAGGATGTGACCTTTTTTCGCTGTGAGCAGCTCTGTACAGATGAAGTACACATGGTATGAGCCAGTGGAGCATAGATATGATAATTATACAAAACATGCATGGTTGTCATAAATATCAATTATTATAAACATCTTTATATTACTTTTTTCTTCTACAACTTGTTGTATTCTCTATATTACCACTGTGCCAGTCAAGGCTTTCAAGTACTCAGGTAACACCATAGTCTAAGTGTTTCTAGAACTCTAGTAAGACAGTATTATATCCTATTTGGCTGGGGCAGATGTTCCATAACATCCTCATCACTACAAAAAACCTGTTTAGAATACAAGCTGTATCAATGGCTCTGAAATTCCATATAGCAAGATTCTGTATCTGATAAAAATGTGGGCATTTTTGTCTTCAGTAATGCTGGAGAAACACTGTTAATCTGGAAAGTAAGCAAGTAAAAAGAAAATAGGTTTACGTGGCTGTGAGATTTTCCTGCCCAAGAAGGACTGAAACATCAGAACATTAAAGGGAGATACGTGGATAGAAAATCCTATTTATAAAGCAGAACTCAGAAAGAAGAACATACAAAAAGCAGAGTTACTTCCGTATAATCTTCTATACTTGATAACATAATTCTTAAGTATTTGATGTAGAATTTAGCACTACATATAATTATTACTAAATCAATATTTATATTTTGGTAACTGTGTATGCCCTGAATCTCTACGTATACATATTAAATCATTGAGCTTTGAACCAAGATGGAACAAACAGTACCCAGTTTGTGTAAAATATTTTAGGAATTCTTTTGTATTGCAAGTCATACAGTAAAACAATTTCAACATTATAAATAATCTAATACTAGCCCAGGACCACTGTGTTGTTTTGTTTTGGTTTTTTAAGTTTTCTACAATGATGGCAATTATATATGATATACCAATATAATGGTGAATTATATTGGTTCCACTATCTATTTCTTGGATGACAAAGAAGAGAAAAAGGTATCTTGCCAAGTATTCAAAGTGTGTCTATAACATTATAAGGAAAAATACTTTTTGTAAAGAACTTTATTTATACTCCTACCAAGCCACAGTAATATGACAGTTAAAATATGGTACCAGGATATCACCATCCAGCTAATGCCTTTTCTTTAAATATTTAGATTGCTAAATATAAATAGATAAATGCATACACTTTATGTATGATGAAAATGTTTAAGATTACGATATACTAAAGAAATATTTGGGAAAACTGTGTTGCTAAATTACTAATGTTCCAATGGTAGTCTACAAATAAGAGTGTAAAGAGGGCAGTGAAAAGGTAGTGAAAACATTGCACAGTAGATACTAGGCTCATGATTCACAAGGCCATACATGGTATCAGGCTTTCACTTAAAAAATATAAAGCAATTATCTGGCCCTCAGTGTTGAGAAGAAAAGCTCATGTCATAGAGACAGAAGTCCTGAAAATATGAGGCCAATAATGCAAATCACTGGGGGCTAAGTTGCATGATCCACTGCTTTTAGGTCACCATCCTCAGGATCCCTTCCTCCCCCCCTCTAATGAACCCTTCTCCACCACTCTCCCAGAGGCAAAACAGAGCCAAGCCACAGGGTTCTGAATACCATGTCACAGAAGTTTTGTATCATATTAAATGTGGACATGGAGGGACAGACTGGTTAACACCTTCAAGACACCAAAACCTTCTGCAAGTGTAGGTAGGTCAGCTGATAAGAAGCACATCAGTATCAGTCTGCCCAATGCCTCCATCTTGACTACCAGTGGAACACACTGTACCTTAACGACATATAACCTGCTCAGCAGCATCCCTTCAGAGAAAAAAACATATACCATGCATAACTGGCATAGTTTCACTGACATCAAAAGTGTTTTGACAACCTACACCTGACATAAGACCTGCTTCAAGATCTTTTTATTATGCTTCTTCTCTGTGACTATATTTGTATATTTATCTATTAGGCATCAATCAATGCAAGCAACACTTCTGCTCTAGTTTGATGTCAGAAGAGAATTTTTGACAGCAAAAAGAGTCTGCAGACACATCACTTCAGCAATCTTTTCAGTAATGTGGGAAAAGCAAGAGAAGCATCCAATATTTTTTCTATAAAACTATTTGCTAGTGCCTCATTTTCCATTCTTAAATTGAGGTTTCAAGAACAAAAAATGAAAACAATTTAATACATTTAATATGTTTAAATATCCTAATAATTAACTATCTTGCTATTATACATTAATTCAGCAATAAATTACCAAAAGGTAATTCAGCATTGTTCTTGTTTGCTGTATGATTTATTTTTTCAAGTCTTCCAGGCTACAAAAAAATCCTGTTCAGCATTTTTGCAGTTGCTACATAAATAGATTCAAGCTATGCTAGGGGAGAAATAAAGAGCCTGAAAAGCTCGAGCAAAAAAAATATATCACATTATAGAAACTCAACACTGATGAAAAATATCAAAATGGAGAAAAACCCATAGTAATCCAGGTTGGTCTGACACCTTTGTGACAAATAGCAGCTGCAGAATCTACCTAATGAATGTCAATAAAAATGTTTACAGGTTCAAATAATAACAATTTGCTAATTTTTTGTTTTCTTTCTTCAGACAACATATGCTCAACCACAATGCTATCCAAAAATAATTTTGAACACTTTTTCAGACACTTGCTTAGCTCTGGTCTATTTCAGATTCTGCGGTTTTGAATGTGGGACAGACAGTCCTGTAAGAACCTTCCTCCTGAAGCATTAGTTTCAATTCTTTCTTCAAGTAGCATATACACAAGATAATAAAAAGAAAACATAAATTTATGGCTTTGAAGCTTGTGATTTTCAGAATAATCAGAATTTATAGCTCTTGAGCATCTACTTAACTTACCTGCAGCAGTTTACTCTTCCTTTCCTGAGAAGTGAGATCTAATAGTCAGTGCCAACTTGAATCACATCAGAGAATCACAGGATAATTTAGGAGGTCTCTAGTCCAACCTCCTGTTCAAAAGCATGGTCAGCTCTGAGGTCAGACCAGGGTACTGGGGATTGATCTAGATGAGTATTGGAATTCTCCAAGGATGCACAATGTGAACAGCATCACTGCACAACTGGTTCTAATGCCTGACTGCCTTAATAGGGGAAATGTTTTTCTTTTTATCAAGGAACTTGAAAATCTATTAAGAAGCTTGAAAGCTGAGAGCGTTACACAGCTACCACATGTAACATTTAATAGTCTTAATTTACTGATCTGCAGTCTAACACCACATACCTTCTTGACACACTCTGAACCAGCAGTAATTACACAGTAACTTGCCATACTCTTTCTATATAACTGCTGGATAATACATTAAATAGCTTTTACCACTATTGTTTTCACCATTATAAACTGATTTAATGGAGAAAATTAATGACTGAGAGCTAGCCACTGCTAGATATCAAGGCAAACTTTGGTAAAATGTCAATTTCTGTATTCCTAAAACTCCAATATAACCACAAGATAAGGGAAAAGCAAAACAAGTGCAGTTTATTGCCAGTCATGGAGATGACAATTAAATTTTCCAAACCAGAAGACTAAATTTAAATTTATCTATCCCTGCTGCTTGCCTGGTACTCAAAGTACAGATGGAAATTCTCACTGAACTTGGCTGGATTTTCTTGAAATACATTCAAGACTGCAAGAATTTGGAGGTCAGATTTACACTCATATTACTCCCATATGTGATTTGTTATGTGGTTCAATAGCTATTTTTGCTAGGAGCCTCATTACTGATAATAAAGGATAACCCTGATTCCAAAAACATGTATTGAAAATATTTCTTAAAAAAACAGTGCATCTGCTAAAACTTCAGAATATTTTTACTGTTTTCAAAAAGTATAGCTAAGCAACCCCCCAAGCTCTTCCATACCTTTTATGCATCATAAGCAGGACAATACAGAAAGGCTTGCATACAGCCACATAATGAATATTAATGATATATATTTATGTAGCATAAAAAGCAAATATTTTTTCCTATATCACTCTTTTCCCTCCATATTTCACAACCACTGCCAAAGAATATTTAGATTAACTTTACTAAATTTAATATTACTATATAAATTTATGCCACTTCAGCAGCACGGTCACAGAAACACAAATAGCCTGCCATGCCACCATCTTGAATTATGGATGTCTTCAACCAGTATTACCTTGTTTTTCCTGTGTAAAAATAAGTGGATGAGTTATTTCTAATGTGTTTTGCATAACAAAAAAAAATATCCATGATACTGTGGCAGACCCCACCCTGAATCATCGCCCTGGTGTTCCGAGGCCCTGACACAGCCCTGCAGCCATGGTGCCTGGCCAGAGGCCCTGGGAAGACACAGCTCTCGACTTATTTGCTGGTATTCTCAGAAAGCAAACACGGCCACCATAGTGCCAGGCCCTGAGGGGACACTGCCAGGCTGCAGTGTCCATGGCTCACCCCTCTGGTGCTCCCCACACCCTGCCCAGGCCAACACTTCAGCCCCAGGGGGCCGGCAGCCCCCAAGGTCACGGCATGGCCACCCTCCAGCTCCCCACAGCCCGGCCCGGCCACCAAAGCCAGGCCCACCCAGAGGAACCATGAGGCCCACATGTTTTTTTGGTGAGGATGAATGACGTTCAGACTTGCTCACAGGTCTGTGCAATACCCCCCCAATGTCAAAAAAAAGCAAAACCATCTTCTGAAGACACAGTCTCGCACGGGCCTCGCGGCTTTTATTCAGCATCCAGAGCAAGGGGATTTGGGAAGGAAGCCCTGCCAGAAGTCAGTCACCAGGGATCTGATTAGACAGACAGTGTTCCACCTAATCTCCTCTACTCTGAGCACTCTCTTCCTGTAATTAATGTGATCACAGATGCAATTATTTAGGGACATAATTCCACCAATTTGGATACCAAACTACTTCAGCTGCAGGTGGAAAAGGTAAATACCAAAAGGATTACAGGAATAAAAATGTGGAAGTTGTTATGACTGGAGGTTAGATTGATAGGCAGCTAAAACTCATAGGAAGATACAAACTTTGCAGGTTCTAAGGTAAAACCTCAAAAAATTTCAGTAGTTCTCAAAATATCACATACTGAGTAACTGAAACGTTTCTGAAGTTTGTCCTTTCAAAAGAATTACAGGATTATTTTGAAGCCAAAGGATATCGCTATCTGTTACTCCAGATGTATTTTGAGAAGCATTAGCAAAAAATTACAGGCTTTGTCTGTCTCTGTCTGCAGCATTTAAAAATATTATATTAATTTATCACATCCCTGGAAACAAACTGACATCATGAAGAAATTCCACGGGAAAAACAAAATTATGAGGAACTGCTAACAGAGAAAATTAAAGTTTACAAGTACCAGGAGAGTAAGAATTCCAAGCAGGATTGCCAGTTACCATGGTCTTAGTTATATTCCTTATTACTTTTTAATATGAGGTTTACATACACAGAGAGATGCTGACAGTTCCTGCTTCAAAGAAAGGGTACTTTGAACAAGTAAGTCATTTGGGTAAGTCATTTGGAAAGGCAGGTGTGGGATTTGATGACAAAATTTTGGAAGTAAGACAGGACAGACACAACCACACTTGAACAACAATTACATTCTATCTTGCATCGTAAAGAGCGATATTATTTTATTGGGGTTTTTCCCATCCCTACATCCATGTAGCTTTGGCAATATTGATCACACTTTTATAAGACTGTAAATCTGTATTTTTAAAAGGACAGAACGAGTGATATTCATATTGCCAAACACTGGAAAGAGATAAAAACAGGTGAAAAGGCAAGAGTAGCCATGCCTCTGCTTTGTTTCAGATCAGCTCCAAAGCCACTGTAGGCATTAACAACAGAAATAGTAACAGCTGTCTGAGGAGAACAATAGTGAGAAGTGACTGGATATAAATGGATGGCTGTGAGAAGAAAGGGAAAGAAAATGTGTTTATTAAAAAAACTACCAGAAAGTGTTGTTTCTTTTTAGGTTTTTTCCACTTTATTCTGTACACATTAGGCTAAATAAATTCCTGGTGTTCTATTTTAGCGACTTATTTTATCTGCCTTCAAACCCTTTTGTAGTTGATTCTTATATTTTGTATTCATGAGTTTCAATGAGAATGAAAGAACTTTGCATTAAGAACCAGAAGAGTTAGATAACACTCCTGTATAGACAAAACAGACATCTGTCATTTACTATCAAAGTTTTGCAGATACGGTGGTTTTAATTAGGCTTTGAGTAACAGGTAAAAATATCAAGTTTAAGCAAACTGGTAGTGAGAGGTTGTGAAAGCAAATGTTTTGCACACAATTTACATAATCACGCATATATGCAATTCTGGGCCTTTTTTCTTCCTGCTATTTAACAAATAGAAAGAGCTTCACAGATATCTGAGACATATATAATATTAAGTTATACAAAGCCTTTGGAACGATAGTACACTTTTAATGACATCCATGGAATACACTGACATAGTTGTAATCCTTACAAGAACCAACACACATCTATGTTCAATAAAATATAAAACAATTTTGCTATTAACTTGAGCTGCTGGAGACTGTTTACAACAAAACGTAACAAGACTCCCTGAGCACCAGCTCATCTCTCTTTAGGAGTATTTGTTAATACTACTAAAGGGTAAAACCCTGTAAGGATTAAAGATAAAAGATAAAAATGCATCTGAAGGTTATTGTTGTTCACTTATATGAAAAATAAAACAACTGATTTCATTTCTCAATTACATCTTTGTGCTGATGCAAAGAGAATGCTTATGCATGTATAACATAACTAAACATATGCCAAGTGAAGTTCTGGAATATTTGATTTCATTAATAAAAGTTAATGATGGCGTTGATTCCTCTCTTTGGTGTCTCATCCCACTTCTTGTCCCCTAAGAGGATATGTAGCGTATCTTCTCTAATGCACTGATTATTGATGCTCTGTGCACTTGCACTTGCGATGTTGTCTATGGATTGAGGTACTGCAATTTCTTTTTTTAAGAAAAAGAGTGTTGTGGTATTTCCTTCAAAAGGAAGTACCATTATTTTTTCTCTTATAATACCCTATACTTGTTTTGGGGTTTTTTATTCACTAAGTGCCTGTCAGTGGAACAGAAAACAGGTCAGGCCCAGGGTACAGGACTGGAGCAGTGCAAAGCAAACCTGACGTGCATGCAGCCCCCAGGTGGTTGCAGGCAGCCGGAGGCAGCAGGAATCCCCCAGGGGCAGCAGCCCCACTACCTGCAACTCCTTTGCTCAGAGCCCCCACCACAGGCTTCAGGCATATGGAGAGCAATGAGAAAGGCAAAAACTAAATTTTGACCCAGCTACTCTCAGCTGCAAAATGTAGATTAAGGAATCATGACACAGGCTGTAAGGGAGAGCAGTCCTGACACTGCTTATGGCCAGGCAGGCCCCATAGGGCAAAGAATGGCTAAACACACTGATCCCTATCTTTGAAACTCGTCTTGAGCAACTTTGAGAAAGACAGTATTGAGACAGAAGACATTGCATGAAGAAGAAGAAATATTTCCATAAATGTTTTTAAAGCATTATGTTCACCTTGTTGCTAGAAACATTGAAACTGTCGTTAACACAACTGTGATATTTATATGTGTAAGTCCTGAAAATATTTAGAGATGAATGATATAAACGAAGTGACACCTTGTAGAAAGATGCACTCATTAATTGTCTTCTGAAGCTAAGCTGTCAAACTCTAATAAACATGACAAGTTTTGCTATCACAATCTGATAAAATGCAACCAAAATAGGGTGCCATTAGTTTCTACAAGTGCCATGAAAATTACCAAACATCACTGCTTACCTCCTGCCAGGATTATGTGTACTAGAAACAGTTATGAAGCCAAATAATCATTTGTATTGTTTGAATTATACTTTTATGTGAAAGACGAACCCAGGACTATTTGCTGCTTCTGTCCCAGTGAAGGTCTGTTTTGCAGCTGTGAATGAAACTTCAGTGTGAGTTGCAAACACTGTCAATCCCTATTTTTATACGATTAATCCCACTCAGGTCAAACAAAAAAAAAAGAAAAAAATTCACTGAGTAATCCCAAATTTATTTGAGTAAAAAAAAAGTGCAATAGTGATTATTGGTTTAATCGAAAAATTTTTAAAAATCATACAAAACATTTGAAGAAAAGTATTTAAACTCTACTGAGAACATTTTAGACATTGCACTTTTTTCTCTAACATTTAGTCAATACAAGAATTTGAAGTAGAGTATAAATTACCTCTTCTCAAAGAGAACATGCAGTTTTATTAAGCTGGAGTGAGCAGCCTCCCTTGGAAATCCATCATGAAGCACTTACTTGCTAAAGCAAAATGAAATTTGCCTGGTAATTCTTTTTAAAGGATTTTTCACTGAACGTCCAGTGGCTCAGTTTATAAAAGAGCCATGATTTGAGAGTGCCATTAGCACTCCACCTCCTTCAAGAAGTAAAAATCTTGTGAGCAGAAATGAAATAAAATCATCCTTAGATATAAAAATAGCATCTGCTTCCCAGGTTAGGATGTTAGTTAGTATAGTCACTCTAGATTTTTCAACAAGTATACTATGCCAAAAAAACACCAACCAAATAATGCGTGTGGCATGCAAAAGCCTTACAGCCATGTTTCCCTTCCCTCTGTAACAGACATCTTACATGACTCTGGAAGCTAAGTAACCCAAAACTGGAGAAAGCAAATCCAAAGGGAAGTCCAGAGCATGGCCACGCTCCTCACTTCTCCTGCAGTGACACCCAGGATCTGCCTCACTGCTGAGGCAACCCAGGGCAATGCGAAGCTGGCTGGGACCTACCTTGGGCACCACACCAGTCTTGTGAAGCCCAAGGGGCACAAGAAAGGTGCACACCACCCTATGCTTCCCTTCTTTGAGCCTCTTAAGTACCTGGATCACCACAGATTTCACCCTTCAAATGGTAACACACCAAAACACCACTGTTTACTTCTGGTCACTTTGTTCAGGCCATGATGATGTTCAGCTGGAACAAGAAGGTGGCCTTTCTTTCTGTCACTTCTTATGCCTGTCAGAGCAGTCCAAGCAGTCTGGAGATTTACATTTAAATGTGGAACTGTAGTAGAAAGAGAATAATGTGAGAATCTATGAACTCCCTCTTGGTACTATGCTTAGTGAATTTTTGTTTGCCACACAAATCCTCATCACAGCATAATAAATGTGGTGGTTGCCGCAAAGGAAAAAAACAGCAGTGAAATGCCAGCCATAATGTACTGAGAAAGCAAAATGTATTTTATTAGCAGTAATGTTTTAATTTTAAATCACATGCCTGGAACAATATTGTATAGGAAACTTTTGTGCATATAAATTCTATGCTTGAACAGCGGGTAACTAGAAATTCATGTTGACAATAAAGAAAATATAAAATATGATTTACTTATCCAACTGTGGAAAAGTAAATATTTCCTTGCAAATACTGTATCATAAATCCTTGAAAATGTATGAAGTGATCTGACAAGAAGCAGCTTTCCAGCAAACTATTACAGATCCAGCAAAGTCAGCTTTTCCAACACAGTCACTGTTCCCAGGTAATCCACAAGGAGCACAAATCTGGGATGATATCAAAACCAGTGTGTTTCCATTTCCTAACATCAGAAACAACCATTGCTTGGATCAAGGTGCTTATTGCTTATCTAGTATTGATCCTGGTATATAATATTCGATTTTCTCAGTTTATCTCCAATTTTACTTTTAAAATACTGCACAATAGTTCCAGTCTTCAGCTTTAAATATTAAAATGTCTCTACAGTATAAAAACAATATAATTTTGTAGTAATAGGAGCAGAAATCAGATACAATGATAAAAATCTGATCACAAATCATTGTATTAAGTCTTGTGCATACCTATTGTAACATAGGAAAAAAATCAAAAGGTTCCTGACATATTTTTCCTGTGCAGCAGTGTCTTTTCACCTGCTGTAGAGGAATGCAGGATGTTTTCATTATGTATTTATTAAAAAGCCAATTTTTTCAAATTTCTTTTTAATCTCACATTTTAAATCATTCCCAAAGAGAGTCTTTTCATTGAAATGATGACTAAAATTGCAATAGCAGTCTAGGTTAACACATGTTGTGCCAAGTGGTGGCGTAAGTAAGATATTGTCATTTATTGTCATTTACTATATATGAGTCATTTATAAATTTGATTAATCCCCTTAAAATCAGGGACATATATTTTGAAAGAATCACAAGATAATCACAAGAATTGTAAGATAAAAAGCACGCTGCTATTTATTTTTTTTAAACTCTATTATAACCAAGTTGGAACGTTAAGGCAGAATATCCTGAAGTTTTATGCCACTTTTCCAGTGTCACAGGACTGCCTACAGACACTTTTTAAAGGGCTTTTCTCAACAGTCCTGCCAGAAACAACATCTCTGGGTCTTCATACAGCCAGAAAACTGAAGCTTTTCCACATTGTGCTTGTGATACTGATTTCACGTTTGCATATACCACCAAAGATTTGAACTCTAATCTGTGAGTCTATGGTTCAGGCTCAAGCCAGTTGTCCAACTTCACCTTAATGTGCCATACTGAAGAAATACCCTTTTGCCTTGGTCTCCTTTCTCTCCTCAGTCTAGAACCTTTCAGATAAACTTGTTTCATGGATAAAAAAAAGAGAAATAAAACCAAAACAACCAAAAAACCACCAGTCACATAGCAAAAACTCTACCAAGTAAGCAGTGATGGATGGAGAGTACACAGTAAGGTGAAAGAAACCACCTGTAGTATGGCTCTTATTCCACCCTGCCCTCAGAAGAGCAGTTTAGGGTTATCTGCTGACCCATCTCCTCCCTGACCCAGTGGGATGTTGAACTGGAGTTGGCATTCACAGAGCAACACCACAATTGATTTTGCATATGTGTTTGTTCCCCGTGTTTCAAGCATCACCTTCTGTTTTCTTCTTTGTGCAAAGGCACAAATAATAGTGGTTGTATTTCATTGTTGTTGTGGGTGAGGTTTCCTGGGGGTTTGGTGGTGTGGTTTTGTTTAAGTTTGGGGGTTTTTCTTGTTTTCAAAATACCACGTTGTTTCCTAGAAATTCATTGTTTCCAACTACTTATTCCCAACTGATTAAAATATTATCACTTGCTTATGACAATTTCCATAGCAACCAACATAATCTCAGAGTGCTGTGACTTCAAGTGGAAATTAAGCACCATAAATTCATGAAAATGTCACCTGTTATAAACAAAGAGACAAGGAAACAGAAATTGTCACACATGAAACAGGAGTGTCAAAATAGAACACATGCCAGTTTTTAATGAAATATTACTGTATTCTTCTTACAATAAACATGTCAGTTCAGCACAGAAAGCTTCCAGCTGAGCATGATGCTCTCAACACCCCAAGTCAGATTGAACAGCAGATGTTAAATGTAAAATCCATTAAGACCAATTAGATTCTACTGAAAAAAAAAAAAAGTCATGGCATGCCCAGGCGACCCTGCATTACACAATTGTATTGAAAAATACAGTGAACCACAAGAAAAAAAAAAAAAAAAAAGGAAAAAAAAAAAGGACAAAAGCAAAAGCTTAAGAGTGTAAATAGTACCCTTTCCTCTCTAAGAGGCCAGGGAACAGGACTGTCATGTTGCCTGTAGCCACATCATGAAGAAAGGTTACCTGGCTTCTGGTCTCCTGTCTTCAACTAGAACCAACTTTGGTGAAGGCCATCACCTATTGCACATCAACAGGTCAGTGGTCCTCTATGGCAGCTTGAAACTAAGAAACAAGAGTCTGAGCCTCTTTCCCAAACTGCATACACATTTCATGTCATGTTAACTGATTCAAGTCATCCTCACATGTACTAAATGAGAGCTTCTATAGCATTTAACCAAGCTATTGGGAGGAAGGGGGGAAGAAGTTTGTGGTAGAAAAGGCTGTGGTAGAAAGAGCCTTTTCACCACCAGATAAAAATTTGCTCCTTTTACTGCCCATCAAGAGATGTGATTTGTAATGGACACATGGAATAGACATGTGAGCATTTTTCTGAACTAAGCCACCAATGCAAGGTGCATGTTAAATTCTGGCCATGTAGTAATTGATCAGACAAATTAAGCTGTCATTGAGTGCATGATAGCTTGCATGCCACTGGGGGCAAAGAACCTAACATTTTTTATAGGAATTATGTTCACAGAGAAGGAAAGTCTGTCTCTGTACTTGTCAGGACATGTTGCCAAAGGCTGAAGCAGTATTTCCTGGTAAGCAGTTTCACACAGCCTCTGGTTCTTCAATCAGAATCAGTCTGCAACAACTAAGTAACCTCCAGATATAAAGAAATCCATAAATTAATTATACATGGATGTAGTATCCAAGATAAATTTCAACTGTTAGAATGTTTAAGAATTTAAAGTAATTTCCATTTTTTAAAAAAAGTTATAGATGGTAATTTCAACTCAAAATTCCCACTGAAGTTTGAGAGAATCTAGAAACGGATCTGAAATCTCTTCTACAAACCATAAAATAAAACTTTGACCTTTGAACATTCCTTGGTAGCTCTCATATAGAAACACGACCTAAAGAAATAGGCAAAATTTATATATCCTCATATATTTTGCCAATCGCTTTGCTATCAACCTTAACTAGAAACCCGAATTGTCTACAAGTACTCATGAGAAATATTGAAAGACAAGTTTGTGTGGTTGCTATGCAATTACAGACCAGTGCTCCAGTGGAACATAAAACTAGGTTTCTTCTCCACTAACACCAAATTAAGTCTTAGTTTCCAGCCCAAACCTGAATACACTCTCCAAAGATTTTTGTCTTGATATTTGTCTGTAAAGCACATTCCAGGGTTGGACATTCTCTATGTGAACTCTTGAAATCAGCAACATCCCAACCACAGCTGCCTCCTTTCTGTCATTCATAGCTACGTGTGGTAAGGAATAAACTGAAGAGTGACTGCTCTTCTCCTTGGGTATTCTGTTTGTGACTGAGGAATGAATGGAGTCCTGGCTAATGGTGTTGGAGACCCTACAGTCCTAACCCTGAGCATTCTTCTCACCCCTGGTACAGAGCACTTGAGCTTCCAAGGTTTGCTTGCCCTTCAATGGATTCTTGTGCATTAGTTGGGCAAAGCAAAGGCAAGCACCCAATACATTCAGGACATTTAATAATAATAGTAATAAAGTATCAAGAATTAAAAAAAAAAAACAACAAATAAACAGAAACAAAAAAAAACCCAAACTTCAGACATTGTGTTCTTGTTTCTTTTCCCATTTTGGTAAGTTTTGTCTCCATGTTGCTGTATTTCAGGGAAAAAAAAATCAATCTAATACAAAATTGTTAAACAAAAAGGTTACTAAATGCATGCCAAACAACCAAAATTAAAGTATGCTCACATCTTTTTGGCCCACTTTTAGAGCAGCCATTTTTTTTCACTCCTAAGTGAAAAAGAGGAAACACACCTAAAAACATTTAAGCAAACTGATGTTAACTGTATCAATTTAAGTAATTAACTGCTTTGCTTTTCACAACATCATGAGCTGGAAGACTAAAATTTAAAAAAAAATCATGATGTACAACATCCAATTCTTCCCTGGCATTATTCCATGTAAATCAGTGGTATTACACCAGGGATTAATTTGGAACACTGATTTGAATTAGAGCACTGTTCTATACAGAAACCTCATCATAACATACACACAAAATCGTCCAAAACATTGTGATCACAAATGCATACAAATAATTATGCACCTACACATCTGTTTCTGAGCAACTAGAACAGACTATTTTGTAGTCTTGATAATAACACTAAGGAATTTCTAGTATTTTGAAAATCAGTCTGTCCACTTTCCTCAGAAAGGAGATTTAATAATCATGTAAATGCTCCATAAAAGTCCGCCCAGAAGAATGTAAAGCTCCTCTATAGCTCCATTTTTACATATCCTAATATATGCCTGGTAATAAGTTATGCAATGAATCTTTAAAAACTGTTTCAATATAGTTTTGAAGATTGATTTGAAGTGCTTAAGTCTGCTCAGCAAAAGGTGGTCACCACCTATAATATACAGCAATGCAAACTATTCAATGAATTTCTCCTCTACAGTAAAAAAACATTCACATTTCCCTCCTCTATTAAACACCAAGCCTAGGTCCAGTTTTGCATGCAAAACGGGTCGCTTCTTTTTAGCTGCCCCACTGGTGAATCTAGCTAGAGGCTGCATATCCCACCTCCCCACAGAGGCAGGCAGATGCTCTACCAAATCCTACGTCCTGCGCTCGGGGACTGTGAGACCACACAGAGGAAGGAGAAGATAGATGTGAATGGAGAACACCTCTCTTTTCTACAGACTTACTCGACTCTCAAACACATCTGTAATGTTTAAGGCTGCCTCTGCCTTCAGAAGACAAATCTCTGCCGAGGGCCGGTGTTCTCCATCCAGCTGAGGTTTCATTACCCGAAACCGCTGCCCAGCCAGTGCCCTACATAGCACTCCATACTTTGCCAGATTGAAACTCTTTCATCATCACTCCATTTTCCTATTTGCGAGTGACCTGACACCTTTAAGGCTACCCACAGACAACTAGCGGAGCTGCTTAGAATCTGGGTACTGGTTCCTGAGTGATTAATTTTCTTTTTTCCAATTTTTCCCCCTCGGAACCAGACTCTTTCTCTTGCTCCTCGGGAAGTTGGCCACGCTCTCCCTCCCCTACCCCTTCCCTCACGGACACCGTGCCCAAGCGCAGTGCGCTCACCGGGGGAAGGAAACGCAGCAATAAAAAATTAAAACCCGTCCTTGCTCCGGGCTCCGCCGCTGCAATCTCTGCATCGCCTCGCTGGGAGGGAGGGAGCTCCGCAGCCCTCCGCGGCGGAACCAGCGCTGCGCCCGCCCCGCGCCCGCAACGCCCGCCCGGCCAGCGGGGTTGGGACCCTCTCCCCGCCGCCGCAGCCCCCCGATCCGACGCGACATCCCCCCGGGAGGCCCCGCCACGGGACAGGCTGTACGGGGAGGGCTGGTTCTTTCCAGTGCACACTCGGCACCGAAAGGCGGGGGCACCTTCGACTACTCCAAGGAGTGGGGGAAGCTGCTCCTTCGCCGCGCTCCGGACAGGGCACTAGGCAGCCCTGTCCCGCCTTCCCCACCCCCCGCCCCCAGTTCACTAAATTTGAACTGTGGCGGTGAAAGCGCCGAAGGAGGGGGGAGAAGGGACAGCCCCAACTTCCCTCGAGCTACATGTTGCTTGGGGACAGCAAGGGTTGGAGTGTGGGGGTGCAGATGTACTTTTAACTGCACACCGCCACGCACCCCCCAGAGATGGGAGGTGAAGGGAGACAGGGGCGGGGGCAGCACTTACTGAAGAAGATATACTCGGTGTAGCTGCTCCAGATCTTGTCGTCCCTGTACTGGTTGATGAAGGCGGCGGTGCCGGTGGAGTTGCAAGCCACCATGTGGAAGCCCGCCTCGGACAGCCGGTCGAAGGCTTGCTCCAGGTAGGTGAATTTGAGGTAGAAGCGGGAGGTGTACTTCTCGGGGGGGCGGTCAGGGTCGCGGCTCTCGTTGAGGGTCTCCCCGAAGACCTCCTTTGCAAGAGCGATCCTGCCGCACACCATGATGCGGGCGACGCGGCGGAACTTGGCGTCCGCCTGGTTGTCCCGCACGGTGGTGTAGGAGCCGCGGTAGCCCACGGTGAGAAAGCCCGAGCGCTTGTCCAGGGCCGCCCGCTGCAGCCGGTCGCTGCTGCCCTGCGAGTTGCTGTCCTCCAGGTCGCTCTGGCAGCCCTCGTCGTTGAGCGAGCTCTGCTTGGTGACCTTGGGCGAGAGCAGCTTCACCAGGTCTCCCAGCTGGAAGTACTCGGCTTCCCGCAGGAGCCGCTCCTTCTCAGGGAAGTGCTCGGGCAGTGCCAGCTGCTTGTCCCGCAGGTAATCCAGCACGTACCTGAAGAGGAAGCCGTCGCGGTCGATGAAGAAGCGCGCCCGGCTGTCCCTGGGCAGCTGGCGGGCCGCCGCTGGGCCGCCGCGGCAAGGGGAGAACATGGTAGCCAGCGTGCTGTCCGGGACGCTGAGCAGGGTGGAGTGCCTCGTCACGTACACCTGGCCCCCCACGTTCAGCTCCACCACCTCGGGGAACGGCGAGCCCGACGGCCCCGACACCATGTCGCTGATGGGCAGGATGCTGCCGCCCGCCTCCTTCAAAGCCATGGCTGCGAGCGGGCGGCCGCGAAGGAGGGTCTCCCTCCTAAAAAAGGCTGCCTCCCTCCCTCCCCTTCACCCACCCCACCCCTCCTCCTCTTCCTCCTCCTCCTTCTTCTTCCCCCGCTGCCCGGCGCGCCCGGAAGCGCCTGGACGGAGCCACTGCTCCCACCACCCTCTGGCACGGCAGCGGGCGGCGCGGCCCCGGCCCTCACCTGCCCCGCGGCGTCCCCTCGCTGCCCGGCCCGGGGCTGGGCTGGGCTGCGCTGCGCTGCCCCGCCGCGACCCGACCCGACCCGACCCAACCCAACCCGAGTGCTGCCCTTGCCCTGCTCCTCCCCCGCTTCGCCCGGCGGCTGCGAGCACGCGGTCCCGCAGCCACGCTGTCCTCAAGGCCGAGCGACCGATAGAGCCAGCTGCCACTTGGCAAAGTGATGTCTCTCTGCCAGGCTCGGACCGCGGAAGATCCAAGCCCTCACCCCGGCTCCTCCCCTCGCCTCGGCTGGGTGGCTTTTTGGTTCGCTTTGGATTCACACACCCCCACCCGCCCCCTTAAAAGCCTCTCCCCCCACCCTCCTCCCCCTCAATCCCTCTGCATCGTTTATGCTGTGGCTCGGGTCGGCACTTGCAGAATGATGGTCGTCCTTCCAAAAGTAGCATCCGGCAGGATGCATATCACAGTATTTTTAATCGTCTCCCTATACCAGCTTGCCTTTACCTTGAGGGAAGAGGGAAATTCAGCCGAGGGCACAAAAGAAACTAGTGTTCAGCTGAGCTGGTAGTACAAATCTAACAAGCCCTGGTGGGACACAAATGCTGGATTTTATTTCCTGCTGCTTCGCTGGGGCATGGCACACTGGGATCTTGCATTTCAGAGAAGCTTAACTGCTCTCTAGCTTGACAATGGAATTGGGGTGATTCAGAGCAGAAAAGAAAGTCAGCTGCCTTTAGGATCCAAATGCCAGACAAAGATTTTTATATGGAACACATTAGCATCAGGATTCTTGGCCATGAAGCAACTGAATTAGTGCTGTATTAAAGTAGTAGATTAAAAAAATTTTATTTGTTTTTAACCAGAGCCGCAACTCACCTGTGTGCAGATTTCTGATGCATGCACTTTCCGGCTGTGTGGCTGGAATGCATTAGAGAACAGACATGTGCCCATGTGTTTGAAGAGAGATATAAAATTGCTTTTGCCAGTAGATCTCAGGGCCTGGCTGTATTTCTCTGACTACCAGTGCCAGATCTAAGCTTGACTCTCTTGTTCTGGGTGGTTCATGCATGGGAACACTTCAGCTGAACAGTGATGAAGAAAGAGTAAGTTTTCTTCATCAGTTATCCAGAGCTTAGTCACATTTTTTAAACTACTCATGTAGACTGTTTGCTTATAATGCAGTATCTATAGCACTTCATCCCACCTATCTTAGATACCTCTCTCAAGGTGGGATGAATTAGTTTATGATCCTACCGTTCTCTCTATGTTGACTGTAGACAACCCCTATATCTCCTTTTAGAAGGAACTCTTAGCTTTTGCATGGCTAATGCTGGGAGGGGATATCCACCACCCATCCTTTGAGCGAGAAGTGTTGGAAAGACTGAGGAAAGACTGCTAGAAAACAAGATATGTTGTGCTTCAAGCAGAATTATGTAGGAGTGAAAGAGGTTGTAACAGAGGACAAATGTACAGGAGAGATTTCTGCAATGCCCCTTCTTGACCACTTACTGAAGCCTATTAATACTTCTGAAAATGAGGGTGACTTTAAGAAACTAAGAAAAATTCTCTATCTTTCATTGGTTATTTTGTTTGAAATGCTCTTAAAGGTCAAAAAAACAATTCAAACTGCGGGGCAACAAGAAAGCAGGACAACATTGTTTATTGACCATTTTGTCATATATTTCTTTAAGCTCAAATCCTTAAGGCACAAGAGAAGACAGCTTTCATCATCTTGTTCATGCCTGCAGGGGATAGTGTTTCTCCTGAGGATTCAGATGAAATATTTGTGCTGATTTCTAGAGGACATTTCACATTCACTCTCTTCTGCATAATTCGGAATAATAATTTGCCTGTGCCTAAGACAACACTATTGCTGGAGCACTGCACGGCTGTGACACTGCAGCATCTCACTGCTAAGCAGCACTGAGCTACTGCCATACCCAGGGTGGTGCCATTTGCAAGGGGACAATCACATTTCTTTCTCATCTCCAGAAGCCCACAGCTGCAGCAGAACTGTATCTTAAACTTTCTCTCTAGAGTACTGTGTTTGTAAGGATATGCATATGTATACTTAAGGATATGTAGCTTGACAAATGTTACAGTAAGAACATTTACCACATAGGATTGCCCAGGCTTGGCAGGTTGCATAGAAGTCATGCATAAAATAAAGGTTAACATATTTCTCAGAGAAAGAAGGAATTTCGTCTCAGGATTATCAGGGAAAGAAAGGAGATTCTGGGTTCTTCTAGGCTCAATAGTCATTGCTTGAAGCACTTGAAAAACCCTTCTACCAAATTCTTGCCGTCACTTTTGTATTAAGACCCCTGGATGCTGCCTATTATTTGGTCATTTCATGGTTTCTTCTATGAATAAGTATATGCTGGGACTTTCACTGTTTTTGTTTGAGTTGATGACAAGAGCTCATATAAACTCCAAAGGTGGTTTTTCATGAGAATGGGCAGACAGAGCATACTCTAGAGGGTGAGAAGCATCTTCTTACACTTACATTATATGTAGCACAACAGCTTCCTGCAGTGCTGTCTGAGTGAAGTCTAGGCCAGTACAATGGAAACAATTAAATCTGCAAGTATGTAAGTAAATACCCTTAAGCTTCAGATATGTCAGGGTTTCTGATGCTTAAAACGATGGGAAAAAAATGCAGGTGAAAGTCTGCCATCACCTTTTCCTTATCTGTGGGAGCATTTTGAAATAGAGCTGAAGGCTTAATGTAGAGAGAATTCCCTTAGGAGAGGATTCCTTTATGTAGGCACACTGATGCAAGCAGCAGGCAGCAACAACACACCCTTGGAAAGGAACCTGGAGGACATGTTCCTCAGCAAAAAAACTTCTTTTCACTGTAGTCCTTTCTGCCCTGGCATCAGTCAGGGTGCTGGTTTGACCAGGATACATGATAAATCTACACATCTGAGGGGACTGTGCTGAGGGTAGGAAACAACAGATTGGAAGGTCAGGAAGATCATCCAGATCACATCATGTAGATGAAGCAGGTCATCCTCATGAAAAATTCATGTAGATAGAACTATACAATTACTTTGCTGTTCAGACTGTTGAGTTCTGAAATGGAAATTAGGATATCAGGAATTAATACATTTACTTGGCTTATTGCTCAGTCAGGGTTTGAACTGATATACCTAGAAAAAGGTAATTTTTTCATATTTTAGAAATATTTCAGTAATCTCTTGTGAAATCATACCTAATAAAAACCATTAAATAAAACATTTTGGGTTTCTGAGAAGGAGAGCAGAAGAAGTAAGAGTTTTCTTTACAAGAGACTTGTTTTAAAGACACACTTCAGTGTTCACACAACAAAACTCTTCACTGATATATTCAAAGACAATTGCCTGACAGAGCTGGGATTGTTCAGCCTGTAGAAGAAAAGACTCTGGGGAGACCTTTGGCCTCCCAGTAGCTGAACTGGGACTACAAGAAAGCTTGGGAGGGACTTTTTATAAGACCATACAGCAATAGGCCAAGTTTCAAACTGGATGATGATAGATTTAGGTTATATATTAGGAATAAATTCTTTAGTGTGAGGGTGGTGAGACACTGGAACAGGCTGACCAGAGTTGTGGCTGCCAGGTTGGATGGGGTCTTGAGCAACCTGGTCTAGTGGGAGGTGTCTCTACCCCTGTCAAGAAGGTTGGAACTATATGATCTTTAAGTTAATTCCAACCCAAACCATGATGATTCCTATTTCTTATTTTTTAATGTCATTGCACATGTAATGACAGATACATAAACACTTTTCAATCAGTTGTAAAACTAACAATAAAGTAGAGGATAATATGTAGGATGAGAACAAGCACTGAAACTGGACACTTAATTGGAGTTTCTTAGAGAGAGAATTATGAAAATTATTTAATCCAGACAAATGAATAAATTACCTACACTTTTTTTCAGTAAGAAGATTCTTCTGGCAAAATACCAGTGAAGTCAAATGGAATTGTTCCTCTGTCCTGAATTGCAGGGTTGGGCAGGAAGAAAAGTTCACCGTGCAGAAAATGTTCTAGATGATTACTGTGAGCTGGTCCGCAGTAATCACAGAAATAACCTAGTAAGCATTTAAGATTATTATTTAGTCTTCAAAAAGTCATCAACTCAAAAAATGAAATTAAAATTGTAGAGAAGACTGTGACAAACTGCCAGCAGAATCATATTTCTAACACTGCTGAAATTTGGCTGAGTAAACCCTAAAAGTCTTGGCCACTTTCATCATTCTCTGTTGTAATCTCTGTCATTTTCCCATTTATTAATATTTTCCTGTTAAGAATTCTTCTATCTTCCTTGTTACTTTACGTCTTATTCTCTGTTTGCAAGGAAGCATCATTCCAAAGAAATGGTTTTTCTAAGAACTTTGAGCTCGTCGGATTTCCACCCACCTAGCAGTCACTATTTCAATTTATATACATTTGTTCCTTAGTAGTTCTTCTTCATACCACATTTTACTTCTTGGCCAAAAATGGATCTATTTTAAAACCTTAAAGATATTTATGTCTAGCACTGCATCATTCCGAAATTATTTGAACACTGTCCTACAGGAATTCAGGAATATTTTTATTTATGTAGTTAATTCTCAGAGTTCAATGGAACTATTCACACTTGTAAAGTTGGTGCTGTTGGAATTGTACATTCAGGACCTAAATAACATTACATTCTTTTAGCTTAGTATTATAGATTATTTAGTTGCACTGTTGGAACTGAAATCAGAAGAAAGTAGTCTGTACACTTAATTCTTAGAATGTGGGAGCTTTCTTGTTTACAGTACATAGTAATTCATTGCTCTAATTTAAGTTGCATTTTGAAACATAGCTACTAGTTATTAATGTCTCAAAGATTATGTATTCTCAGGGAAAAAAAGAAAAAAAAAAGTTGGTAAGAACATTTGCCAGTCAGGTTTATCAAGAAAGAATTTAGCAGGTTTTTATTCTCAAGGACTGGAAGTTTTGGTCACTAATAGCTAATATATCTGTTTTCTGACAGCATTTATGGAGGCTACCACTGTGAAGTCAGCTCTGTCATACTGTGGCTGAAGGGAATTGTTTCAATTATTCACAGCAACAGCTGCATTAGCTGTACCTGATGAGCTCTTAGGGCCCAGCCTGTTCGTTCATACTGTAGCTGTTTGGAGCATTACCTGCACTATGCTACAATGCCAAAGCAGAAGAAAAAGAAAGAACAGCCCCAGGAATAATAAAACTGTCTAGATTCATTAAAAATTTTCGGTTATATTATTTTCCCCAAATATACATGAGAATAATTTGATTTGTTCCATGAATAATGCACAATTGCTTTTTCATCATTGAGATTAGCACTCAGAACTGGCCTCCCCAATGGTTTCTTTTCAGAGCAGAAATGGGTATTCTGTGTGAATTTACACTAACCTAAATCTAACTAAATTTTACCTTCAATGCATTGAACTCTACACTTAGCATATTCTGCATATAAACACCCCCACATCAAGAATCTCTTAGCTCCCTGTTAATTACACCAAATAGACCGAGCAGTTATGCAAGTGTATCTCAAGTATGACAATGACATCTTTCTAACTTTTCTCAGTGTAGGCTGCATTTAACATTTGAATGTACTATTTTTTTCTTTCTTCATTCATTTATCTTTTTTAAAAACATCTTTCAAGTGTTGATCAATGTGAAGTGATCTCCATAGAATTACTGAGTATTGATGTTCCACTCAGCTGCTCCTTTCTTATTCTCTAGCAGAAATTTCCCAGAGCCTGCTAAAATGAACAGCCTGATGGAACAAACATATCTTGGGTACCATATTGTTTCATTATGGTGAAGTTAGGTTATATTTCATGGACACCTGGCTCCTGAATATTAAGCATATATTATGGTCACTTGCTAAAGCAAGAGATTTTATGCAACTCTGCTCCTTTTTTTTGCTGTCATCAGAACAGGGAATCTCATAATCTCTCATCACCACTTCTTTATGAACGTAAGTTGAATCAAATCCAGAAGCATCAGATACTGATAGCACATCCATGTGCTGGAGCAGCTACAGTCTGACAATAATTGTTTTGTCAATAAAGATTTTGATTTTCCTGTATTTCGACTGAGGCTACATAAGCACAGCTCCCTTTGGCTTCAGCTTGTGTTTGTGGTATTCAGAAGTTCTGATAAGTAGGCACTTAATGTCTGAGTGGGTATATATCTACAGTCTAGCATATAGAAATTAATGTAGCACTGTTTATTTCAGGAACTCCCTACAGTAGTACAAATTATGGCTCCACTAAACTCAGTATAGATTTTTCCTGTTGCTGTAGGTTATCTAATATTGGAATGGATGATCATAATGATCTTTTCCTTCTTCTTTAAGGGAGACAGTAGCAAAGAAAATATAATACCCAGTGGTTTTTCAGTATGAGATTATGCTTGGATTTTTTAAATTCACAAGCCCAAGAAATGTCCTATTTCTGGTAGTACCTCAGCTTGCCATAATTTACATAAATATCTGTTCTCTAAGACAAAAAGAGAAAATATTTGGCATGGTTTTGATTCTGCAAAACACTTAAGGCCAGATCTAATAGAATATACAAGAACCTATCCCAATTCACTATACCAATTTGCTGAAATTAATGAGTGAGGTGCCTAAACAGGAGGTAAGTGTTTCAATACCATTTTGGCACTTCACAGAGATGAACACTTTTGCAGTTTTTGAAAAGGCCCATTGGCTATGATGAGACTACTGATCAGTATAAAAATTTTCTCATGCAATGCGGGATCAGAGATTATACTAATCTTTGCTTCTGTGTCAGTTATACTGCCGTTTCATTAGTGTGAAACAATATTTATATAGAGCATCAAACAATATTTCATAACACTTCAGAGCTTGCTGTCAACTCATTTCACTCTGCACGAGATAAAATACATAGTGAAATACGAATGTTTGTAACTTCCATATAATTTTTCTGCTTTCTTTGTGTACTTGATATTTTCTTGTTGATGTTACACTGAAGAACCAAATCAGAATATAAATCTAGAATTTCTTTGTCATGCAACGGGTTGTATTCACAAAAGAAAGCCACAGAAATTATTATAACAGTTAATAATAGATTTAAAAGGAAAATTCTGAAAGTCACAATGTACCAAAGGGTTGCACAACAACTTAAAACGTATGAATGCAAAAGTTAGTATTAAGTGGTAATAACAGTGTGCATTGGATTTTGCAGCCAACCAAATTGTTGCTGGTATCGAAATAGTATTAATAAAAGCCACAAAGGAAAGAAAATTAAGTAGAACTTTTAGTGGTGGGCTGCCCAACGTGATTTAGAGGTGGCTATATCTCACTTCTGAGAAGATTAAGAATTAATTAATTAATTAATTGTGATGATTAAAATAATGATGATAATACCACTAATAATACAAAATTCAGGATTTTAATAGTTGTTAGGGAAAATAAACAATAACAGGCACACGAACACACACATATAAGGCAGCAATAACACTGCAAGTGGTGTGAAACACTGCACCATGTTTTTTCCTTGCTGTCGTGTTGATTGTTCTGTGTTGTGATTGAGAGGCTTTCTTTTAATTTTTGAAAAGCAAATACATTAACAAGCACATATATAAACATACATTTTATTTTAAAGTATCTCATGTAAAATGCCGTTAAAGACCTGTAAAAAACTACTTCAATGTTTCAAGTTTTTTAATATCAAAATAGGCAATTATATTATATATATATATTTTAAGCATTAAAAGTCACCCAAAGCTACGCTGTCTGCTGTGAATTATTTCTTCAACTCCTGCTGACCCTTTCTGATTTAATACATTGAATGAGGGTAAGAAAGACTTCTATGAATTACATGAGTGCTCTAGCAACTCAGGGGGTTTTAGCATTTGACTATTAGAAGAACATCAGTGATCAGTGAGGTAATATTCTATAGTCAGCTCAACCTATTCAAGCAAATCCAAATCTTTCTTGAATATTGCATCTCTGACAAGCAAGTATTTACAAAGAAAAATAAAATAAAGAAAAACAGTTGGTGCTAACAGGAAAATTATTTTGTTGGTTTTGTTTTGTGCTTTTTGGGGGGGGTTGTTTGGTTTTTTTGTGTGAGGGAAATGCTCTATATAAGAGATTAACGGGGAATTTATAGTCATGAATATACAGTAATGTAAGCTCCATAGTAAAAGGCTGTTAAAATGCCTGTATAAAAATGAAAAGTCTAACAAAGTAGGTAGGAAAATGAGAGAGATGGTCATATGAAGAAAAATAGGGTATTATGGGCGTAACTTAAATCTGGCTCAAAGATTTCATTAACTGGGCTGTTAACAATGAAAGAGATAGATTAGATGAAACCAGAAGAAATGGGAAATGGGAGATTTGTGAAAAGGGAATCCTGTGCTTTCCTTATGAGCAAGAGCCCTTTGGAATGAGATTATCTCGTTCCCTTTTACTTTGGGACAGAGAACGTGGAGAGGGGTAAAAAAAATGTTGTAATACCAGCTTAAATCAGACAGCAAGTTTAATATATAGAGATTTCTGGATTTTTTTATTCCATCCCGTCCACTCCATGCTGTGAGAGAAGGCAGAGGGGAGTCAAAGGGTTCCCTGCTAAATGCTTTCCCATGGTGTTTGTACAGGCATCAATTTGTCTGTGTAGTGAGCAAAGAAGAGGGGCCATGTGGTCCTTCGTGAGGCTGCAGCATCAGTCAGGGCTGAATTTGAATCCATCTCAGAGAATAAAATAGTTACAGGGTATGCTCCACCTTCTCCAGAAAGAAGAGCTCAAGTGTGAAATGACTGAGTAAATGAAAAGGCTTAGAGAAAGGTCAAGAGAGCTGAAGGAGTAATGGGACATTTTCTTAACCTAGTCATAGATTTGAGAGAACCAAGGGGAAGAAATGAAGCTAGTAGTATGAATGTGGAGATAAAACACAGATGCTATTTTCTACATAATAAATTTCGAAATATTTTTAGCACAAATACTGCTGAGGATGACAAAACCCCAGGAAATGGAGACAAAGTATGTAGGATATCAAGCATAAACCTGAGACTAAAAAAGAAAACAAAGGTGAAATAGAGGTGAAACAGAGATGTGTCCTAATAAACATCATACAAACATATTTAACGAACTAATAGTTAAATTCCAGTGGGCTGAGGTACTAGGGAATAGAAAAGAGATTTCAGTATAATTATTGAACATGTTAATGGCACTTAGAGATTCAAGCAGGTTGTAAATGCAATCTAAATACTGATACATAAAATCCCAATAAACAATACATAATTAAGAAGAGGGCAACATAATTTTGGATTGAACAAATAAACCTTGTACTTTAAATTATATTGACATTGATTTCAGTTTTATGAAGTGCACTTCATATTAAACATTATAAAACATTACAGGTGTTTCTCATTTTTCCATCTGCTGGAAATTAAAAATTGAAGAATCACATTCTTAAAACCCACAAAATATTCCAATGTTCAAACAATGTTTGAATGTTCATATTCTTTTTATATACTTTAGTTATTTAATTTTGTCTATGCAAATGCATTTCAGATCTGTGGTTGGCAGCCTGTGCTCTGCCAGCTCTTGGAAGCACCAAAAAGTGTCTTAAATAAGCAGAATTAATGGTATGACATTGAAGTTTACTACATAGTAGTCCACATTTTCTTTCAGGAGATGCAAATCAAAAAACTCAAAAACACCACCTTAGCTGAGTATAGGATACATCTTCCTCAGAGCAGGTGTAAGTGGCCTACATTTATCATCTCATGTTATGAGATTTACGTTTATCATCTAATGTTATTCATCATACAGTTTTTTATAATGTAAAATTATCAAGTAAGGTCCACAATTCTATTGTGAGATGTTGGCACCATCTGGGTAATGACTGTGGCAGCTCTGTCCAGAAAAATCTGTTGGACACTTCTTCACTGCTTCCATCTATTCTTGCAAGGATGTGCTATGTGGTTCTTCAAAGGCAGCATTATTCAGAATAGTCCAGAGAGTGTTTCAAATTCTGCAGTTGCCTACATTAACCTAAAGCTAACTTTAGTCCTTGTGTGTTTTAGTGTTGTGCAACAAATTACTGCAAATACCTTCTGTAACTGAATTGGAGAAGACAGAAGAAAAAGCCTTCAGTATAATTTCATGGATTAATTTTTCAGACTGTGACCTACATGAATACTCACATGCTTTTTATTGGTTTAATTCCTATCTGCCAAACAGACGAGAGGTTTTGTCGGCACACACAAGAGTAAATTCTTTCCAAAGTGAAATATGTCTTATTTCTAAGGTGCATGATAGAAAAAGGAGAATTGTACTATGACACAATTGATAGAGGAGCAATTTCTAATTTTTTAGCCCAGAGAGGCTGCATTGAATGCCAATCAGAGGACAATTTGTCCTACAGGATCTTGCTTGTGAGAAAAAGCACATTTTTTTTTAGTAATGTTAAAGAAAGAATGAATGTGGCCAGACTTTGCATGGGTGAAAGGAATATGGTCTCAATTAGTTCATTCATTCTTTAGGCATTTTTCTGTAACATATAATTAGATTTTACTACATAAATAATCATAGCAGCTGGTTTCAGATAAAGTAGAGAAGCTGGATGACATCCATGCATCTTCACAGCATTAAAAGAAAATTTGTTGATACTGTCAAATTCATAATACCTGTGGTTCAGACTGTCCTACTTAGGAGTACATAACACTACATTTTAGCAGCATTATAACCAAAGGAACCATTAAACTCTTGTATTTGGAAAGAGCTAGATACATAATGCCTTTGGCTTTCTCAAATTCTTCCCAGTTTATTTTTCTCATGGTAATGCGTAGTGTTACCTCTGTTCGTTCAGTGGTGGTAATGGACTCAGGACATAGATCAGAACAGACCCTGGCCAGAGGAACCTGCTATTGAAGAGATGTTGTAAATTCTGTGGTGGGCTAGATGTATTCCTAATAGAAGGGTGCATCAAATACATTTCCATACTGATGTGTAATAATGGTTCCTAAATAATTGAGACTACTTGGTCATTGGCAGACACATTTCATAGAATTACGTATTGGTTTTGGTTGGAAGAGACTTAAACATCATCTGGTTCCAACCTCCCTGAATGCTCGGGAACATCTCCCACTAGACAAAGTTTCTCAAAGCCTCATCCAACCTTGCCTTGAATACTTCCAGGGAGGGGGCAACCACAACTTCTTTAATCAACCCAGATGATTTCTGGGTATGAAAATTATTGCTTTTGATAGCATGGAAGTCACCTTGGAAGAAGGCACCTCTGTGTTTCAGTGGTGTATAAGAATAACCATATGTAGACAGAAAAACAAAATGCAGCAGAACAGAGATTTATTTCTTAGATACTTAAAAAGAAACTGAATACAGTCATAGCCTTCCTGAAATCAGCTACAAAATTGTCATTTACTTCGATAGGATTTTGCATATCTAGAGTGTATCTCAAGTAGAGCTTTGATTTAAAAAAAAAAAAAAAAAAAAAAGTAGACAAATTCATAGTTATTATAATGCAGAACAATAATCTAAAGACTTTAACCCTGATATGAAATAACTTGCTTTCCCATTCTCAGCCTTTTCTAGACCAATGCTGGCTTGAGGGGATTTGTTACACTTGGATGAAACATATGAGACAAAAAGCTCAATGAATCATGCAAAAAAGCAGTGAAAGTGCTAGGAGGAGCAGAGGGAAAGATTGCCTGCTCGAGAATTACATAGTAGGGAGAGTGAAAAGGAATAATTTTTGAGCAAGTAAAAATACTTCCTGAAACAAGAACCTGCAGCTCAACAAAAATATACTCTAGAGACTTCAGGGAAAACCAATTTAAATGTTGTTTTTCCACGTCTTGTTTTTATAGAGGTTTATATCTGATCTGTAGCTATTAATGAAGAAATCCTCCCATGTTAAGAACCAGCACTGGGTCTAGGTACTGCTTAAATCTCACTTAAACATTCCAAATTGTTTGATAGACTGTAAAATGCTGTGCACTGCTGTGACTAATGCCATAGAAGGCATATTCCAGGTTTTTTAATGACAGTGAAATACACGTAATTTTTCCTTTAAATGAGCAGTAAAATACTCTCACCATGGGTCAACAGTGCCCCATTGTTTTGTTATCACCTGCATGCTTTAGGGAAATATTTCATTTTATATTCAGTTTCTCCCCTGCATAAGCTCGTGATACAGAGTTGTCTGAGTTAGGTTACATTTATATTCAAATGACTAGTCATGATTCATTTTTAAAAGATCCTTTGATAGTGCTAAATAGCCTGATTAGAAATATATCATTATGATACATTATGTCAACCAAATCTTTATGAGGGAGCATTCAGACTGTCTTTAATGTTTATCTTCAGTGACATCCAGAAATGGAGACTGAAGCCAAGCATGGTCATGCCGAGAATGGGAATTTGAGGAGTCTTTTTCATTTATAATAAACACACCCAGCTGGGAGCACAGCTGCTAACTAAGGAGCCAAAGCTCTAGCTTCCTGCTACCTGGGAGGGTCTAATTACAAAAAAAACACCTAGACTGGCTCTCAAAACTACAAATGCAGCATCAGGATTAATTTAGGCATGGTCCAAAGTGCTATCAACATAAGGCACCTAAACCAACATCATATCACTAAGCAGTGGGGATATTTTATACAGTAACATAAATTCACAGAGCTATCAAGTGAAACTAATGTAATGCACTTCCAGGGGTGTTTAACTTCAAAATCTTAATTGACCCAGTTTGCTTGATCTCCTTTTACAAAGCCATTTGGAAAAAAGGAAAGGACACCAAGCCAAGCTACACTCTCTTCTTACAAGTAGAAGTTTAACACTTAACCAGAAAAATAACCCTTTTCAATCCAACTTATTGTGCAGATCTCATTAAATAAAGATCTAGAAAATCAGACGGACAAGCACTACATATCAGCCCATCTTCCTTATTTTTGTTATAAAAACAATTGCTATGATAAACTAGGAAGCAAAATTGTCTTCACTTTATTTAGATACTCTTGAAATTGCAGCTCAATGTCCTCTGTTTTTAGAGATTTTAAGATAGTACAGGAAAAAGATTTTATAAAAAATAAAAACTAGATGTGATTAGTGTCTTCTTTTTCCTCTTGTCTTCCTATCTCCTCTTGGAGATAGCAGGAAAAACCAAGATGGGACAGACAATTGCCCTAGAAAAATAAATTAGGAAGTTCCTCTCCTTATCACAGATTGCTGTTTCACCATGTATGAGCAGGAAGTCTGAGAAGCTGAAAACCTTCACAGAAACCTTTTAATGCTCTTACTTTGGGATTATTTGCCTGGCACTTCACCAAACAGTGAGGGATGCAAAATTCATGGAGGGAGTGGGGAGTTTTCACCTTTATTTCTTTAAGGATTTTTTTTCTCTCTAAAATTTTTTGCCTTCAGCTGTTTGAAGATTCACCAGCATGTAACACAAAGAGGGCTCCATGGAGTGCCACCATCCATGTCAAATCAATGTTGCAATGTACTTATTGTGCACTCTATGTGCAGCTCCAGGAGGACCCCATTCAGAGCAACTAAGGTGATACGAACATACCAGAGCTCTGATGACATTCAGATACCCCCAGTAATAACAAATCACACCCAAAGGACAGGTTGATGTACACCAGATTTTTGGTATGCAGACTTATTTATAGTCACCATGGGTTTGAAAAATGGACAGCACTAAGATAATATGTCTGAAGTCCCTGTGGTTTTTCCATCATATTCCATCATAAAGTCATGGCAAACAGAAGCAACAGTTCAGGCACCATAATATCCCTCTTTGCCTCACCAATCACTTACAATATCATTTTCATTCAAAATCTGACTTGAAGTCCAGATATTTTTTTTAATTCCTTTATTCATCATTAAAGGACACAATTCTTTCTTGCAGTCTGTTTCCCACTGTGGTTTTCTTTCATTTCAGTGACTAAGAATATGATTTTCTCAAACACTGTATTAACTGCATTTTTGCCTGGTCTTCCCATTCTTGCAGACTCCCCCAGCACGTTCTGGTGTGTTCTGCAGCTGCCTCCAGCGCTCACTGGGGGACTCTTTGGAGAGCTGATCTGAACAACACCTTGGAGAACCTGTGGGGAAGCACCTGCAGCTCTGATGAAGCCTGGAAGTCAAAGGGAATAGTTAAATATTAGTTAAATATAAAATAAATAGTTAAATATAAAACAAAGGAAATATTAAATATAAATAAAGGAAACAGTTAAATATTTCTTGCCCTTCTTCCCAGTTTTCTACCACTAGGCTATCATACAAGAAGGTTAAGGACTTGGGAATAGATGCTGACTTATGAGAATGCAAGGCAGAGACTCTGTGTGCATTTGCAAGTGTGCTGTGTAGGATCAGAGGATTAAGCAAGCTTAATCATTTTTATTAATTAATCAGGTGCAAATCTGCATCTATTAAGTGCATGAGGGTCATATCTTCTTTCTAGGCATCAGATTCTGTTGATATTAATGAGAATTATGTGAGTTTACTTATGGTGATATTAATTTAGTCTTAGAAATTTTTTTTCTGTTCTAAGCAATCGTAATTTTCTAGGATATATATGTACCCTTTTTTCCTCAATAGATGAGCCTGTGGTTTGCAGTAGCACTTGCTACATAGAGTATGATATTTATTTCAACATGTAACAGGGACTATCCTTATTTCCTTATTGTGCTTATCACTTGGAAGAGTTTGAGTATGAATATGTGATATATCTGTCCCTCACTAGAAAGCCCTTGTAATCAAAATTTGCTCCTATAGAAAACAGAACTACAGATGCAAAGTGGGTCTTGGGTTTTTTTTCAGTGACTCATGTATTTATACTGATTTTTAAAACTCCACTGATTTTTTAAAACTATCAAATGGTTAGTACCTGAAGTTATACTTCCCTAACCACACCTTATAGCTATGTTGCCCCAAATTCTGCTAACTTGGAGGCCTGGGTTTTTTGCTGTGGATAGATGGGCTATAACTGTATTAATTGTTCAACAGGCTGAGATAAATTTCTACCAGTTGTTACCCGTTTAGTAGTTATATGGGCAAAAAGAAGTCAGAATTCCAACAAAACATAACTCTGCAAGTGTTTCTTGCTTATTTAACATGGGAAATAACATTCCTGTGACATCTGTTTTGTACTCACAACCAGATGATAACTTCCTGGTGCAACTGGTCCTTCCTTTATGCAGGCACATCTATGACAGTCTTCTATCTTCTTCTTAATCCAAAGAAAACTCAGACCAAAAATGCATGATACAAGTCTGCTTTAACCTATTGCAGAGATTAAGTGGTGAAGGTATAGTTAATGGTACCTTGTTAGTTTTGAGGAAGGTTGTTACAGCAGCAAAAAGACCAATATATCACAGAGCAGTCAACATCTAGCAAAAAAATGCTTGATGCTGCCAGCTTCCTGGTAAAAATCCCTCTTAAATCACAATAAAAGACTCAATCCCTAGCATAATACTTTCTGAAAAGAAAAATACAGCCTGCCAGAATCTTGCCTTAGCTGGGAGGCAGGGAAGATTTCATTTGCTGTTTATCAGTGTTTATGTCCATGCCCTTTCTGTACAGATGGAAATGTAGTGAAGCAGAAGCTATTTGGGGAATATAAGCAGGCTGGCAAAGACTTGCAGCAAGATATGAAAATAAAAGGCTCAGCCCTATGTGTTAGAAACAGCAATGCAAACTAGCTCCAAATCTGGAATGAAGCCTTCACTTGTGCAAGTGCTGCTGGTTTTATTTTTGCATAGTTACTAGTCTTGAATATCTATTAAGAAAATTCTTCAATCAAATGGTTTGTTTTATACTTCAGTTACATATAGATAGATAGCTGACCCAGGTGTCAGCTATAAGATGTCAAATGCTCTGTCTGAAGGTTTGTTGAACTTTCCTAAGACTGGTTATTGTGCCAGTGTGAGTGGTGGCCTCTATCAGCTATTTATCTGGCTTCTGCAATAATAAATGAGTTTGATCCCCAGGGATTGACACAGTATGACCTTGGATGAGAGAGGATACTTTATTTTAAATTAAATATGGCATGTCACTGCAGTCTTTCAGAAGTGTGTGTTTCAGATAAACAAACTTGGAAAAAAGAATTTAAATCATTAAATACACATATCCCAACATACACAGGTATTTTTTTCTCTAAGACTACACAAATAACAGACCCACTAAACAAAGACAAGAAGAAACCCCTACACAGGCCTATGGTCTTGAAGTCAGTGCTTGGAACATACTGCTAAGCTTAACAACAGGCAAGCAAGAAGAAAAGGAAATATATGAATGTACTACAGTCCCCAAGGTATTAATTTCCCTGGGCTCCCCCTTAATCTTTGACTCTGTCCTTCCTCCACTTCCATCAGCACTACAGTGCTGATGTAGGACTTGACACTGCTCTTTTCCAGAGCAAAGCATCAGCCACCTTGGTCCCTGGCACAGAAACTCTTCTCATCTGCTTAACAAAAGTAAAGGGTCAAGAGAAGTTGTTAAAGTAGACATCTTATTGTTATTTAAAACAAGATGAAATACAACATAAACAATGAGAGTGAAATGTGTGTTTTAGGACTGAATATGCCCGGAGTCCCTTAAGTCCCTGATAATTAAAATATCATGATAGATTTTAGTGGTTTGGAATCTGTCCCTTTCCCTTCCTACCTCAAGAAAAACCTTGAAGTTTGATGTAAGGAAAAGTTTTTAGGTCATCTACTCTGCCCTGTGCCAAGCTTGGATTATGTTCACTGGTATTATGCCAGTTTTTTAGCCACCTCCAGAGCAGCAGCTTATTTTTTTCTGTTTGTCAAGGATAGTGTTTCACTGGCAAGAGTAGTATGAAAAAAATACTGCAGTATTTTCTATGGAGGCCAGCCAAAAAAAAAAAACCAACAAAAAACCACACTGGAGTAAGGGAAAAGGACTGAGAAGAAAGACAGAGGAGGAAATAATGAAATAGAAAAGAAGGAAAGACATTTGGCAACAGCACAGAGACACCATAAATGAGACACCAAGAAACAAATAGAAAATTAGCAAGGACAATGGCAAAAATCTAAAAATACAAAATCCTAAATTGGAAAGTACTGGTGAAAAAAAGGGAAATAATTTCTTTTTAAAATCCTAAAGTAGTTTTGTGTTAGCACACAACTGCCAGAAATACAAGAAGATAAGAAAAGCCTGTCATTCTTTTCCTTTTATTTTTTTCCCTATTCCTTGGTATTTTCCTGCCCTGTACTGAATTAATTCCTTGTCACAGTTTTGGATTTATTTTTTCTAAATAACTTCTTTTTTCTCTTTTAACCAGGTATCTTAAGCAGTATTTTTCTAGATTATTGGGGCATGCTCTCACTACTACTTTCTTGCTGTCATGCATCAACTTTCATTATGCAACAGATCAATGATTTACTCATAACACAATAGCCACAGTCTTTGGCTATCTAGGATGATGATCAGTTTTAATGCATCTCTTTTAAGTGATGGGTTTTTTTCCTGTGCAAGGAGGTGGAAAGTAATAAGAGAGACTCATAGAGAACACAAGAACACAAATAATAACCATCTGTATTTCAAATGAAATGAGAATTACTAATAACTTTCTTGGCTTTGAATACTTGAAACAATAACAAAGTTTTTTTTATTAATCTATGAATAAAAGTCCAGGAAAGCCAAGGACAGGCATTATTTCTTGATCAGACCTCTTCCATATAAGTATTAATTATTAGAGGGGATTATAGCTGTTATCCATATTTGTCAATACATACAAAGACACTATTAGGCAAAGTAAGAAATACGGACCTTTTCCAGTATATTCAAGAATAATTTTCCAAGCCTTTTTTCTCTCACCTATCTTTAAATTCTCTCTGGTTTCCTGAAATATGTTTTTTGTACTCACACACATAAGCGTGACACCTTGGCAGTGAAAACTCTGGTCATCCATTGACATTTTTTCTTCTGTTAGGAAATACTGCAAAAAATCTGTTATAAGTATTCAGTTCAGAAGTGTGTCTGTACATCTGTACTGCTCTGTCACCACAAAACTACAAAATGCTTCTCAGAATATGTAAATACTAAGAACTTGTATCATAAGGGCTAAAACAGAGTCCAAAAAATCACTGATGCAGTGTGTAGTGATTGGGAGTCTGACAGCTGAAAATTCCTAGGACATCAGTACTACCTGCTCATGATTACAGGCAAAAACATCAAACCAAGTTTTTTAGATTTCTCTTTTAGATAAATACTTTTTCCTGTCCATGGCAATATTACCTCAGCATCCTATCTTTATCTGGTGGCATGCAATGAATTATTTAATAGAAAAACAAGGTTTTCTACTACTCTGTCATTTCTAACATTAAAATCCATTGTTTACTGAAGAAATTCTTGCTTCAAGCCCCTAAGTTCATGCCATCACTTTTAATATTGTTAAACCAGCTTTGCTTTAGCCTAAGGAGAGTTTTCTTATATGATATTTCATTCCTTCCTGAACTGGAAATATTTCACATCTTATGTCCCCATATTTTGCAGCAAAACTTGTGGAAACACTATCAAAGTTGTTATCAATCAGTATGACTTTTCTAATACAGATGAGATCTACATACAGGGAGCTGTTTCACTGTTCACCTGATGAAAACACTGTAGCTTTCCTCTTCTGAATTAACTAACAGGAAATTTGGTCTCTCATATCGTTGTTAGTCCTTCTTTTCACCTTTTTAAAAAAATTCTCTATATATTTTATGACAATTGGTAAAAATTCAGGGTGTGTCTGCCAAATAACTTTCTTATAATAAATGGCCAACCAAAAGAGCTCATTTCCTCTATGGCTCTTCTAAAGCTGGGAGAAGTCAATCTTCCTTGATCACACTGTCTCAGATATTGGTGAGGAAGGGATGTGAACTAACAGGAGTTCTTAGAGAAGCCTTCCAAGAAACACACTGGCCTACAAGTGAAAAAATGCCTCAGGTCTTTGAAGTATATATACAATTAAAATAAAATTCAAATAACATTATAAGCTCCCAAAACGTATTAGCCTGCTTTGAATATCTGAGAAGCAAATCCTGCTAAATCCCACATATGCCAGCAACCATATGCAGAGACTAACACAGCCCAGCACTGATTTTATTTTTATTTGTTTTTTCTTGTGTGATTTTGCTTGTAGGGCTGTCTTTCTCCTAGGTGAACACTTCTGAGGTGGTTTCATTATCAGTAACAACAGTTTGAGTGCTGCTTCAAGCAGGAAATAGTAACTGCTTAAATAACACACTGCTTACAGCTGCTCAGCACAAACACAAGTGAGATCATACAGTGGTTAAACTCCCTGTAGCCATTACAACTTGCCTACGTTTATGCTCCATTGTAAAAGCTGAATAGAG